>NW_005871075.1:532067-541014 GCF_000147115.1 Myotis lucifugus
GTGAGGAGGTGAGGGGACAGCCTGGAGGAGGGGAGGGGACAGTAAGTCTGGAGGAGGGGAGGGGACAGTCAGTCTGGAGGAGGTGAGGGACAGTCAGTCTGGAGGTGGTGAGGGAAAGGCTCTCCAGCTCCGCCTGCCTGCCCTTATCTCTGCATTAAGATAAGCCAGCTGCTGGTTGTCAGCCAGAAGGAATCTTCTCATAGGGGCTGCATTGCTCTTTAAAGAAATGGTAACAGTAAAAATAAGCAGGGGACCCTGCCTGCCATTGGGACACACCTGAAGTGACTGAGAGGGGAAGCTGGCTGGGCCTCTGGGCCTGGGGAGGAGGTTGGGCACCCAGAGCTGAGCCAGCAGGGGGGAGCCAGGCTCGGTCCGGAGGGCCTGCTTGCACAAGACGGGGGGGCGAGTTCGGGGCTATGTAAGCCCTTCGGTTCGGTGGAGAGGGCTGGAAAAGGGCCGGACGCATGGCTTCCTGTGCCCCTCCCTGCCTCCGGGTGGAAATCCTCTTCTTGCAGGAAGTGCAAAGCAAAGTTCAAAGCTTTCTCGTCCAAGAAAGTGTGTCTGATCCAGTATAACACGATTATGTGACAATTAGGCAAAAAAGAAAAAACAGGAGAGAAAGCCAGCCACACCGCTCCGCTGGCTGCTGGCTGGCAGCCCCACCTCCCACAGGTACGGAGTCCTGGCTCCCACAGCTGCCCCTGCGGGTTCAGTCGCAGCCCGGTGGCTTCGGGCTCTGGGGATGGAATGTTCCCACCAAAGGCTCCAGCTCAAGGCAGAGGACAAAGCGGGAAGCCGGGGTCCCCAGACCCCTGGGCAGGCCCCACGCCTGGGACACTGTGACTGCCAGGCTTGCTTCCTTGCTATAAAACAAGCCCGGTTCACCCCCTGTTAAAGGGGCTAAAAGGGGCCATAAATCTTTCTGGGCGCGGAAGATCCTCCGAGAACCGCCTGATGTCTTTTACATCTGCTTTGGGGTCTCAGCCTCCTCGGGCTCAGCTGCCTTTTCTCCAGCGATAACTCAGCCGCCCTTTCAGCCGCCGAGTGGCAGGGATAGGGTGTCCCCCTCAGAGCCCAGGGATGCGGGGTGAGCATCCGGGCAGCAGGCAGGCCCCCGGGAGGCCCACTGACACCGTAAGTCTATACCCAGGGGCCCGTGGAGGGCGGCACACACAGCCCTGAGCCCGGTGGCGGGTGGGAGAGCGCTGGCTGAGGTTGGTCACACGGAGATTGAATTTCAGCTGAATTAGATCAGAGCTGTGGGAAACGGCACCTCCTTCACACACACACACACACACACACACACACACACACACACACACACACAGCCGGGCTGCAGGAGGATGTGGGAGGGAGAGGAGGCAGCTGCGGTGAAATCCGGGCCGCTCAGGCAGCTAACAGCGAACTTAATTACTGCGCACGGCCTCTCCGGGGCTTTAGACTGCGAGGCTCCGCGGTGTTGGGGGAGCTGGGGCGGTCCCGTGCAGCACGCCTGCTTGGGAGGGAGTCTGAGTGTCTTTAACGGAGGCCAAGGGCGATTATGGAAGTATGGGAAAGGCTCGGCCTCCTAGACCCACAGCTGCAGAGCCGAACTCCAGCAGGGATTTGGGCGGCTTTAACTGGTACCTTTCGGGTTTGATGTTTTATAGCGTTTCATTAACATGCAACGTGAGCCCTCGGTGCCAGGACTTGGCTGCAGGCACTGCCCTAATCTCCCTTCTCTGCTTCCTAACCTGACGCCACTCCAGTGGCCCACATGCCAGCCTTCCAGGGGCGGCGGGGAGGCTGGAACACGGGGAGGGCTTTAGGGTGGGAAGGGAACGCTCGCAGTCCCATGGAGAGCGCGAGGAGTCAGGGGCTCTGCAGCCACCCTCAGTGGGGGGAGCTTCCCAGAGGGAGAGGGGCGCATTGCTGGGGCTGCAGCAGCCTCTCTCCAGGGCAGCCGGGCCGAGCATTCTGTACTCACCAGGCTGCGAACCCCGGAGCCTTCCGACTACGCTTTTTCTTTCCCTGTCACTCAACAAGAGGCTGGAGCAAACACTCCCGGGGCAGCTTCCCCTGAACCGGCAGCAAGCAGCCCCAGGCTGCCAGGTCCCTCAATCTGCAGGTTTGCATTTCAGCCTGAGCCCAGGGCTGTGCATGAGAAAATGACCGCAGGAGAGGACTCCCCCAAGGCCCCGAAGGCCCCCGGAGGTCCTGGAGGTCCGTGAAGATGCGTGTTTATTATTGCGCAGGGGAGTCTGCAGTGTCCGGGCCGAGGAAACTGGCCAGGACTCCCAGCAGGACGGATGGTCACCCTGTGTTAGAGACAGAGGCCTCGGCGTGGAGGCAGGCGGCGGGCGGTCCCACTCGGGCTTGAATTCTTAGGTGCTTGCCCCTTTGCTGGGCCTGGTGATTCACAGGAAGAGAAAATGAGAACCCTGACCAGAACATGGGTGCCATTAGGGCTCCCCCAAGGTCAGGTGCATGGGAGATGGCAGGGAGCCTGTGAGTCCCTGAACTTGTATTAAACATTCCTATGTAAACGAGCTATGTGTCCTCCCAACCCCCGACAGCGTGCTCTTATGGATTCAACTGACTTTCAAGAGCCCATGACTCCCCCAGACTGAAGAACTACTCTTGTATATTAAAGACTAGAGGTCTGGTGCACAAATTTATGCACAGATGGGGTCCGATGGGGGGGGTGGCAAACGGGGGCGGGGCCGGTTGGGGGGAGGGGCCTCGGGTGGTTGGCTGGCCAGCCCTGTCCCCATCCCTCCAAGTGCCCCCCCAAGGAGACAATTTGCATATTAGCCTTTTATTATATAGGATTTTTCAAAGGTCACCTTGGGGTCATTGGCTTCCCTCAGGTGCAGGGTCTGCCTGCTATGGGGCCGCTGCTCTGTCCACGCACCTCCATGGGAACAACAGCGGTGGGATGGTACCCGAGAGCAGGCAGGCACCCCACCCCCACCCGCAGAGGGGCTGACACCCTGTCCTGGCTGGATGTGTTAACAAAGAGAGAAAACTTAAGTGAGAACCTTAATGAGCAGCCAGCCCATTCACACTGGCTGAGCCTCTGGGTGGGAATTGGGGTGAGTGTGGAGCACAGAGGCGAGTCGCAGGCCTGCGGGTGCACAGTCCCTCCTGCTGGGGCGGGAAGGGTTCCTGGGACGAGGTGGTTGTCATCACTTGTCCTGGAAAATGGCAGGGGCTCAGGATCCCACAGCCTCCATTCCAGAGGTGATGTTCTGAGTAATTATCCTACAGGTATGCTTTTTCTTAAGATAATCCAGTTTTTATAAAGAAGCTGATCTCCCAGCACAGATCAATTGGAGATGGTGCATTAAGTCGTAGCTGCTGCTGACACCAGGTTCATAGGACCAGAGCTCTACACACTTTACCTCAAGTGATGTTACCACGTGGTGAGACGGGCCCTGCTTCTCCCACTTTTCAGGTGAGGAACTTAAGGCTTAGAAAGCTCCCGCCGCCGCCTTGCCATTGCCGCTCCACGGAGGGGCGGAGAGCACCAGGTCTCCCAGGAACACGCCCGGTGCTCTCCAACAGACAGCTCCTCGGCGCAGCAGGATCTGATGCTTTGCCAAAAATGTCAAGGCTTCAAATGCCTCTTAAACACGACTTGATTTCCAAAGCCGGGAGGAAAGGAAATGCATGTTGACTGAGTGCCTACGACAGCCCAGACGCTGTGCCGGAGGACTCAGGGATCTCATTTTGTTAAAAGTTAAATTAGATTAAGATTCAATTCTTATGGGATATTTTAAAAATGCATTTATCAGGCCCGGCCTGTGTGGCTCAGTGGTTGAGTGTCGACCCAGGAACCCGGAGGTCACCAGTTCGATTCCTGGCCAGGGCACAACCCCAGTGTGGGGCGTGCAGGAGGCAGCCAATTGATGTTTCTCTCTCATCCATGTTAATATCTCTCTATTCCTCTCCTCCCTTTCTCTCTCTCTCCAATCAATAAAAACATATTTTAAAAAGTGCATTTATTAGTTAAATGTATTCTGTACACACATGCAAATTGTCTCCTACCCAGACTCACACACGTCAGAACTTCCCAGGTCAGAGGGTGATTGTGCGCACTGTTCATCCCTTTGCTGGTGGCATATCCCCCCCAGGTCATGAAATAATTACTGGGTGAGTGAGCAGGTCCCAGAGTGACTCTGTTCTGGGGACAGCTGGCCACCCTGGACACCGCGGACAGCAAGCCGCGGGTATAGCTCCTTAAGCGCCGAGGTGAGCTCATAGCAGACGGCTGAGAGAGGGACAGAGACACGGGGCTATGGAGATCTCCACTGTGAACCTTGAAAAATGAGACTGTTATTCTAATGTTCGTTTCTCTTCAGATGGGGGAAATGAGGTGCTCTTACAGGTGAAACTTCTACACCCCTGAACACGACACCTGCCCTTTTCGGAGATCTCGGTGAAGGAGCCCTTCTGTGATCTTTTCTCATTGTCTAGATCAGCGGTCGCCAACCTTTCGGACCTCACGGACCACCGTGGTCCGCAGGCCACCTGTTGGCAACCGCTGGTCTAGATGATATCCAAACGCAATGACATCTCCGCTCGCCCAGTGAGCGTGTGTTGGAGAATGTCGATGTGCCTGGGGTCTTCGGTTTGGGGGAGTTCACTTTTCCTTGGGGGTTGGGAGTGCTGGTGGCGAACCAGAGGTGGGAAGAATGACCAACTCTGAGGACAGCAGTCCTGGGCTTGGGGTGAGGCTTAAGTGAAGCATCCATCTTATCTAATAACTGCTGTTTGAAATTTTAACCCTGCTATTTCTGGCTTCTGTAAATGCTTGCTGGCTTAAATAATAAGGAAAATAAGAATACTCCCATTTCAGAGAGGCCATTAAACCTTCTCCAGAGGAAGTTATCAGTGCTGGCGTCAGGCCAAGCCTTTGGTTGAGGTCTCAAAGCCCCAGCACATAGGGCCCTTTAAGAACTTGCAAAGGGAACTGGAAAAATCCCATATTTGGGAGACAAAGAAGGTGGAATGGTATAAATATGGGAAACTTCCTGTGTGAATTGGCCCAGAATTTGAGAGACATTTTCCTCTGGGCCCGCGGGTAATAATAATAAATGTAACTCCATCTCTCTAAGCGTTGCTTGGTTCTTCTCCGGTTTTTCTGCAACATAAGGAAGGTTGAGAGTTTCTGTGAGAAGCGTCCTGAAGCGGGAGTGCAGGGGGAACTGGGCACGCCTGGACCTGGATATACGCTCCGGGTGTGGATAGCCGCCCCTCGTGGGAAATGCAGGGCTTTGTCGGCGTCAGGACACGGGGTGGTGCGGACGCTGTCTCAGGACTGTGTGCGGCCTCTGGTGCGGTCAGAGTGCGTGGATGGCCAGGTCATATGAAGAGTTAGCTGCCCAGTGTTTGGTCCAACCTCTGCTTGCCCTGTGTCTTTATGTAGAATCTGGATGAGGCGATAATCATGAGCCCAGAGCTCCTCAAGCTTTCCTCGCTCCTGCTCCACATGTTACACGGACGTATCCCAATTAGGTGGTCCTAGGTCTCCCTCCCTCCCCCTCCTCCCTCCCTCCCACCTGTCCATTTACTCACTAATTCATTTGTTCATATAACCAACATTGATGGAACCCCTCCTGTGGCCTATAGCAGCCCTTTTGCTGGGGTGGGACACACACAAGCACGTGGGGCTCAGTGTTAGAGTCCGACGTGTGCACAACTGCCCTGAGCAGAGCGGAGGGCCCGGCCACTGGCCGTCAGGGGTAAGGACCTTTCCCGGAGGAAGTGAGCTCGAGCCGAGCCTTGAAGGGTACAAGCAACCTCTGCTGGGAACAGAAGACAGGCGAGGCCATCAGCTGATGGGGCGCCATGTGCAAGGGGAGGGGCTGGGGATGGCAGCTAAGGGCAGCTGTGCAGATGCTGGGAACGGAAGTAATCCTGCCTGGGCCCCTGGCAGTGTGCGGAGCCACGAGGGGAGCGGAGCAGGTAAAATCACAGCTGCTAACATTTCTTGATCACCTGCTGTTTTCCAGGCCCTGTCCTAGGGGCTTTGTCTGTTTTGACTTAGTCGTTACTCGGCCCTACGAGGTGGGCATTAATGCGACCCTCTCTGCAGATTCTCGGGGAGATCGAGTGTCGCGCCCCAGAGCACACAGCTAGAGAGCGGGCAGCAGGGCTTCACCCGGCGGCTGGGCTCCAGAGCCTGCACTTGCACCGCTGGGCCAGGCTGCGGCCCTGGCGGCCTCAGGTTCGCCTTGACAGGTGACGAAGTGACTGTCCTAGCCCCGGCCCAGCTCGCAGTGGCAGTCACCAGGAGTGTGAGATGGCTTTCTTACTAGTATGTGAGGCTCGCCTTCCTTAGGCCAAGGGGAGGGGAGCCGTTTTGTATCAGAGAGACAGCACTGAGGGTAGGAACGTATCTCTTTATTCACCCATGGACGTTCAGTGCCCGGCACAGAGTCTGGAGCACAGCGAGGACTCACTAAGTACCTGTGGGATAGACAGTAAGTGCATTCACTGGTGTTAACTGTTCCTCTTTTGAGAAAGTGAATTCGGACTTCCTCAGGGTTATGCTTAATTTCTCATGTGAGAGGTAAATGAACTTAAAACCAGTGCATTCCACCAGGACCTTGCTTGTTATATATATCTATATCTACATGGATATCTGAAATATTCAATACCCAAGTCAAAATGTAGACAGATTACCTTCTTCCAGAATTATGAATTGATGAATTGGAGGGGGGGTGCCCACTGTGCCACTTGTATTTACTTTATAGAATGAGTGCATTCTCCAATTCACAAATTGTCTGAACTTCCCGCGGCTTTTGCAAGGTCTTATGTGTCTATGATTTTCATAAGATCTATGCTCTTTCTTTTGAGGATGATCAAAAGTTGACTGTTAGTCTTTGGAGCTCCTAAGAATAGGGTCGGTAATAGAACGCCGGGCCAGTGAGGTTTAGGGATAGAATTTGCCCGGTGTCATTATTGCATCGACTACTTCCTATATATTCCAGCGTCACAGATAAAGCTGGTCTTCCCATCGCCAGGAGAGAAGGGCGCCTTCTGTTTGGCCAGCAAGGCCAGGCCTGATGCAGTCTGTCCGTCAACACTGATAAGCTGTGACACCAGGAGGCTCGGAGGATCCCCAGCTGTTCCAGCTGCACGGGGTGCGAGCTCCGTATCCACCAGGGAGGCAGGGGGCGCCGGGCACCCGTTACTGCTCACGTGCAGGCCGTGCATTATCGGGGCAGCCATGTATTTTGAATCTTCATTTTCTGGTCTCTTAAAGAGTGTGTGTTCATGTCACAGCTCCCCTATGAAAGCCTTCCTCCAAAAGAGGCGAATTTTAAGGAAACCAGTCAAAACTAGAGCACGACCATTGTTTTGTAAGAAAGAAACACTTTTTCTTTGATTTCTTTAGTGTATCTGTGGTTTCAATAGCATTCGGTGTATTTCATTCAGTTGCAAAGACTGCGAGGACATCTGTGCCTCACGGTTTACAAACCGGCACAAGTTCGTTCTAAGATTTCCATTCGCTCTCGGGACCCTCTCGGGAGAGGGGAGGCAGTGTGGCCCTGTTTTCCCACTCGAGGAAGACGAGGCTAAGGGATTGGTCAGGGGGACGGCGTCACAGACAAGCAGCCAGAGCTCGAACCCAGGTCAGGCTCTGAAGGCCCCCGCCCTCCGTTCTGTGGGTAAGTCGAGGAAGGCAGGGAATGTGAGACTGAGTGTCCCCCACGGCGAGGTGAGTCCACGTACACTGTTCGCTCACAGCCTGCAGGGGAGGGAACTGTTATCGGAGACAGAGAACGTAAGGTTCAAAGAGGACTGAGCGCTTACATCCCAGCAAATGGCTGAGCCCCTTCGGGGAGAGGCGCACCCCTCGGGGAAGAAAGGTGCTGTCTGCCAGGCGACTGACATTGAAGAGTGCAAAGCCAGCGGGCAGCTCGCAGAGGCCTCGTCCCTAAGAGGAGGGTCCAGCGGCGCCTCTGCTCTTCTGAGGAACATCTCATTCTCCTTCCAGCCGGTCTCCATCCGGTACCCCTGCTCCTCCACCTGCCAACAGGCTCAGGACGTGCAACCTCCCCACTCCCCCTCCCCACCCCCCTCCCCCTCCCTGCCCCCACCCCCACCCTGCCTTCACAGGTCGATTTGGGTGGAGCAAGTGTCCATTAAGCAGAACGGTGGCTTTTCTACCTGCGGAATTCCAGATCTTCCCGAGGCCGGTCTCTCCAGGGAAATGAGCTCTGACCTCGGAAGTCTACAGAAAAGCGAGTAAGAAGGAAGATTGAGGCCGGGCGGCGGCGGAAGCAGCTATCTGCCGGGCCATCTAGAAGCTCATCTTTGTGTCACTGGAGTCACTCCCTCCGGCAGGATGCAGCCCGGCTATCGCAGAATCTCCTCGGGTTTCATCCCATTCTGCGCAGACGCCCCCGGAGAAAGGGATGCATTGGCGGCTTACCCCAGCTGTTGTCATCTGTCTTAAACACCTACCTGTCACCTCCTGTGGAGCTAACATGTCGATAAGGGAGGTGACAGGGAACTTTAGAAACCTGGGCCCAGGCAAACCGCTCGCTGCGGCTCCCGGAGGGAATTGCAGAGGGAAACAGGCCGGGAAGCTCTGTGTGCCAGAACTCCGGCCTCGGGCATGAAGCCGGCCTGCTCCGGGCTCCGCGCTGCCCCCAACCCCGACGGCAGACGCTTCTCCAGTCACATAAACACGAGGCTGCTTGGCCTCTGCCCCAGCGTTTGCTTGCCAGAGCCGGTTGGCCGCACAGCAGCCCCGCAGGCCGGACCCGAGGACCAGCTGGAAGGCCGGGCCGCCCGGGCTGTCTTTCCTTGCACTGCCAGTGCTCAGGGCCTGGTGCCACTCTAGCACGTGCAGGCCTGGTGCTCCCCTCCCCTGCACCCGCCCCAGCCCAGGATGGATGACAAATGCCCCAGAGCTTTCTCTCACACCTGGGGCCACTGAGACCCGTCTGGA
>NW_005871075.1:541267-552392 GCF_000147115.1 Myotis lucifugus
GATGCTCCTTGGTCGGAGAGGAAGTGAACGGCCCGCACGGGCCCTGCGGGCGGCTGTCTGTTTGAAGTCCAGGCGGCGGCGGGCGCAGGAAGCAGTGCGTCAGGTTCCCATTAGCTCGGGCAGGACGGCTCACGGGCCATGGTAACAATTAAGCCTCCTGCTCCTGGTCCTCACCCCGGGGTGAGGCCCTTTCCTTCCTCACCGAGTGACTTCACGTCGCCCTGGCTTCCTTCTGGCTCGGTTTCCTGCAGGTTCCCGTTACTCCACGGCTAATCTTCTGAGACCACTTATTAGACCACACAGACTGCCGCCAGCGCAGGCCCCGCAGGCCCCGCAGGGCCCAGCAGAAGGACCGCGACTCTGAAAGGCGAGTTGCTTCCTCTGCAAACAGCCCGCTTACCAACAATCAGACTGAGGAACAAGGAGGGAAGATAAACGCACTGTGCGCCCGCACCCAGACCCCCGGCAGGCGCGATCCTCCCTCCTGCGCTCTTTAAAGAGCAGCTTAGAACAGTCACCCCATCTTTAGAGACAAGGGAGGGATGGACAAATGACTGAAACATGCAGCGGGAAACTGAAAAGATACAGTTAGGATTTCCCGAGGAAGAGGAATGCTCCGTATAGAGACAAGGCTGGGTCACAGAAAGTGCGTTTGAGCTGAGCCGGGAAAGAGAGGTAGAAGGTGGATGCGTGCGGGAGGGGCCAGGGCCCTGGGCCTCCCAGGTGCTGAGGAGGCCAGTCAGGGCGGAAGGCGGCTCCTGCCTGCAGGGGCGTCCGCAGGGGAAGCGATGCGCACAGGTGAGAGGGATTTGCAGGACCGTGACAGCTGCGGCTGCAGCAGGCCCTCCACCCTGGCCTGTGAGAGGACAGAGAGAGATAGAAAAGGGGGAGGAAGGGAGGAAAGAAAGGAAAGGAAAGAAGGAAGAAAGAAAACACCACACCAGGCCCGGGGCCCGAGGCCGCCTCCCGCCTTCTCCCAGCCCGTCCTGACCCTTCTTCAAGGTCACTCAGGCTGTGCTCACCCCCCTACCACCTGCACATGCACTTTATCTTGCGCTTCTGCGCTCCTTCCGGAACTCTCTTTGCCAGCCACCTTCTTTCCTATCTTCAGTTTCTTCCCTCCTCCCTTTTACCCACGGCTACTGATCTTCCCTGTCCTCAAAAATAAACACACTCTGTCCTCCTCTAGCACTGCCTGGCTGTCTCCATCCCGCCCATGTTCCGCAAAGGGACTCCGCTCGGCTCCTGCCCAGCCTCGCCCGGCCGCACCGCCCGCTGTGCCCTCTGCAGCGGGTGTACGCCCGGATCTGCCACCTTTCTGGGCCTCAGCTCCCTCACGGGGAAATGGGACAATAGCACTTGTGCTTGTGATTAAGCACAACAATGCGATAACTAGGAGGATAATGCGATTGCAGGGCCTGGTGAGGACAGTGTCTGAGGAGGGCCGCTGGGTGCTGAGCCCTCTCCCTGGAATGCTCTCGGCTCCATCCGATGCCGGGAAGTCCCTGGGAGGCATCCTCGGCCACTGCACCTCCTGTGTCTTCCTGAGATCCTTCCCGGCTGCCCACCCCACCCTGGGGGCAGCGCTGGCTGCCTCGGCCTTGGTGCCTCGTCCTGCCCCCTCAGAGCTCGTCCGTGGCCCCCGCCCGCCCGCCCTCCTCCGCGCTGGTCAGAGGCGTGTCAGTTCCTTGGCACGGCTGCCAGGAGCCGAGGCCGCTGTACTGGACTCCCTGTGCTCGTCCTCCGGCCGCTGTGACAAAGGACCGCAGACGGGCGGGCTGATGCGGCACCTGACTTTCTCACTGTCTGGAGGCTGGAAGTCGAGCTCCAGGCGCTAGAGGCTCAGTTTCTCCGAGGCCTCGCTCCTCAGCTCGCTGATGGCCGCCTTCTCGCCATGTCCTCACGCGGTCTGCCCCCCCCCCCCACCTGTCTTGCTAACCTCCTCCTACAGGACGGCCGGCACGTTAGATCAGGGCCCACGCGTGTGACTCATTTTAAGCGAATCACCGCTTCACGTAAGGCCCCGCCTCCACGGACAGTCCGTGCTGAGCTCCTGGGGTTAGGACCCCAGCAGAGGAACGTTGAGGGGCCACGTTCAGGCGTGACACTGGCCTTGGCCACGCCCCAGGATCTGACCTGCTCCTGTCCCATGTGTCCTTCATTCACTCAGCCACGTGGGGAGACACCAGGAAGGGGCGACAGGCCAATGCCAACAGAAGCACCTTTAAAGTGCCTTTCTGACAGCCTCTGTGGGAAACGGGGGGGACGGGACGGGGGGGGGGGCGGGTAAGCCAGGAAGGCCAGTCATCACCTCGATGTTCTGCTTTCAGTTGCACGTCCAACCCACAGGGTTAGTCCCTGGAGTTGGGTTTCATTCTCTGTGCACATGATACCCCTGGGAAGACGGCATAATAGTCCACAGGAAGCGAGAGGCATTGCTTCTGTTACTCATCCCCGGGGAGCCATAGGCCTGGCGCGCAGTGGGTCTGTGTGAGCTGGGGTTGTTGTCTCACCGACGCTAAGCTCTGTGAGGACAGGGACACTTCCGGGCTCACTCCTGCTGTGCTCCGGCCTCGGTGGTGCTGAGCGGAAACTAGAAGCTCAACAGTTTTGTTCGACGAGTGAAGATACTTAACGTCCGGGCTCCCCTTCCTCATCTCCGGAAAGCACGGGTATTCACTGAGCGCGGGCCCTGCGGGAGGCCTTGTGCCGTGTTCTACATGCATTGTTCTAGTTTCTTAATTTGAAGTAAGCGCCATTTTTGACTCATTAAATCTAATCAATTAGTTTTCAAATGAATTTTGATGAATCCATGTTTCAGATGAGGAAACGGAGGCGTGTGGGCTCAGTAAGTGGTCCAGGCCACACAGCTGCTGTCAGGGTAGGGCTCCGTGTGCTGTATTCCTGCCTCCTGTCCGTAGGGGGTGCAAACTCGAGGTCACAGCGTGTGCAGAGGCTGGAAGGACCTCTGTAAAGGAGCTCAAGAAGTAACAGACCGCCCCTCCCTCCCGACTGCAGGCCACAGCAGCGGCTTTCTTCTGACTGAAACGCTCCCTGACCCTCCATTGGCCCAAACCCTGGCAGCCACTGTCCCAATTTTTCTGCCCCTCAAGAGAGGCCCTGCTTCATCTGCTCATCACTCATTTTGTCTTGAACCCACTCAAACCCGGCTTCTTCCCTCCTCTTTCTGAAACTGCTCTTAGCAAGATAACCAACACGCAATGAGCGAGAATCCCAGCCACCTCGTCTCCGTCTCGTTTTCCCGACCTCTTGGCATCATTCAACAGAGCTGCTGACTCTCCTCCTTAAACCCCCTTTCTCAGAGCTTCCTGGTTTTTGTCTCGCTCCCCGGACGCTCCTTCTTCATCCCCTGCGGCGGCTTCCCGCCTGCATCTCCCTGTCAGCGTCCAAGGGTCTCAGCCAGGAAATTAGGTCCGGAGCCCGACGTTGATGCCATCTGCACGTGACGCTTCCAGATTTCTGTCCCACCCTGGCTTCTCCCTGGCGTTTCGGATTCAAGTGCCCAGCCTCCCATATGGCACGGCCCCTGGCATCTCTAACCCAAAACACGCTGGTCAGTTCTGCACGTCCTCCCCTCGCCCCCCACCCAGACCTTCACAGGCTCCCCTCCTACGCACTGGCTCCCTCAGACGTCCAGGATAAAAAAATCTGAGTTATCTTCCTCCCTTCCCTCCCCCTATCTTCCATTCAGTCCGTCAGCACGTCCTGCTGAGGCTTCGCCTCCGGAATCTCCCTCAAATCCATCTATGCCAACTCTCGCCTTGGAGTCAGGAAGGCATCCAGAGTGTGGGCCCAGCTTCTGAGGGTGTCCACGCCCAGGCTCTGCCCGCTCCAGGACCTCCAGGGTGGCGCACACCCCGTGCCCGCGGTGCTTCCGGCCGCTCCAGGACCTCCAGGGTGGCGCACACCCCGTGCCCGCGGTGCTTCCGGCCGCTCCAGGACCTCCAGGGTGGCGCACACCCCGTGCCCGTGGTGCTTCTGGCCGCTCCAGGACCTCCAGGGTGGCGCACACCCCGTGCCCGCGGTGCTTCCGGCACACCAGGCTCTACACTGTTCTTAACACAGACCATGTATTTCTGCGTCAGGGCCTTTGCACTCGTGGTTCCTGCACCTGGGATTCTGCCTCCCAGATCTTCACATGGCGGCCCCTTCTGACCACTAAGGTCGCAGCTAAAATGTCATCTCAGAGAAGATTTCCGCACAGACGATGGTTAAAGTAGCTTCCCACCGACAACTCCAAATCCTCTTAGAGTTAGGGAAGCGAGCAGCTGAGAATAGGAAGGAACAGGCCTGCATGGACAGACCTTCGTTTGTCTCGCCTATCAGCCACCCGGGGAGGGAGGTCAGGCCTGTGTCGGTGACGTCCTCGAGGACTCTGGCTCCTGCTCACTTTCTCCTTGGCCGCCCTTAACATCTTGACTTTCTTCCTTGTGATTATCACGTCAAGGTCACGAGACAGATGCTGCACCTCTGGGCATTCCGTCTGTGTCCCAGAGGGGGAGACGGAAAGGTCAAAGGGTCACAGTCTTTCGTTTGGCTTCAAGGGGAACCGTCCACAGGGTATTCTGCCTGGACATGGGGTGTATGTCACCCTCTACCCCGAGTAGGAAGGGATGTTGGGCACATAAACATTTTATTTTTTCGGCCTTTACACTCGAGAACGTCAGGGAGAAGGGGGCTGGGGTGACCTGGGGCAGCTAATCCCAGTCATTTTATGTTACAGTGTCCTGTTTATTATGGTCAGTTTCCCAAGAACAGTGATCGATCCCCTTTGTTTATGACTGTGACTAGGAGAGTCCCTACTGCACTGCCAATAACTAGGTGTTGATTGTTGAGCAAACAAACAAACAAAAATAAATCAATTTGCCTCCATATACAAAGGGTTTCAGGGCACAGGGGCACTCACACAGCACTCGGCCAGCAGCTGGTGAGCGTCCGTGCCGATCCCGACACCGCGAGCGAGCTGCCCTTCGGGTGTGAGGAACGGCTGGTCTGCTCGCTGCGGGCGTGCCCCGAGGACCCGCGGTGTCTTCTGTGAGGTCCAGCTCTCCCAGTTGCTCTTGTGATTGTTCAGCGGACAGAGCTCCCTCGGGCTAGAGAGAAGCTGAGTGTCCCCCACAGTGTCCCCGGCAGCCACGCTGTCTGGGTGCGTGTCTAGTTCTCTGAGCTTTCTGGACACACACCAGCTCTAGAATATTATGTAAATATGAATTATATGAAATCTGAACATTATGTACAATATACACAAGCTTGGTCAGGCTCCTGGTCAATTTCAATGCCAACCCACGTTTCCATTTAAAAGAAGGGATTTCAAGCTCAGGGTTGACCGAGGTCCCCGCTGGAAGCCAGGTGTGCCCGGGAGGGTGGGCCCACAGGCAGTCCCTGTGGCAGGGACACTGAGCCTCCCCGGTCTCGCTCACCCTGAGGGAGTGTTGAGCTAACAGGTCCGGCCCAACTCCAAGTCTCGATGATGCGCAGAGAGAAGAGATTCCGAATCTGCCTCTTGTCTCCAGACGAGCACCTCGTGGACTCAGCCCGGCCCCGGGGAAACAGGAGCTGGGAATAAATATCAGAAGTGTTTCCATTGCAGATCCTCAAGTGCACGCATAGAGCCACACTGACGGGGGGTGGGGTGGGGTGGAGTGGGGGGCGCTTGTCCCATCCCTCACGGCTCACGCAGGGCCTCCTGCTCCGAGGCCGCGGGGCCGAGGGCTGCGTCAGCTCTTCGAGGTCTCCAGCGTCCCACCATCTGCAGCAGCTCGTGCGCAGGCACAGCGAGGACGTGTCCAGGAGCTCTCAGCCGTGAGCAGGGGAGACCGGTGGGCAGCAGGGGATGTCCTTGTCATTTTTCATAATAGAAACGCGTATTAAACGCATATTAGCCCCCAGTTTAGCCTAATGAAGCCCAGGGACAAGGGACACATACATTTACTGAGCAAATATTGACCACAGACGCCGTCCTAGATGTTGAGGATCAAGCAGGGAACAAGTCCACTCTCAGAGGGCCTTGGGCCTGACAGCGGGAGGGATAGGATGAACTACGTCAGCAACAACATTGACCAAAGGGACAAAAGTTGGATATAAAAAGAAGAATCCATTTAGAATATGAGCCTACCTGGATGGCTCGGTTGGTTGGAGCATTGTCTTGTACACCAAAAAGTTGCGGGTTCAATTCCTGGTCCGGGCTCATACCCAGGTTGCAGGTTCCATCCCTGGCTGGGGTTTGTATGGGAGGCAGTTGATGTGTGTGTGTGTGTGTGTGTGTGTGTGTGTGTGTGTGTCTCTCTCCCTTCCTCTCTGTAAAAAATCAATGAACAACATATCCTTGGGTGAGGATTAAAATGATAATAATTTAGACTATTGATTTTAGACTATTGAACTGAGACTTAAGAGAGAAGAAGTGCAGGGACAATTCCTCTTAGGAGGAAGATGCCAATCATTCTCCATCGCCACATCCACAGCGTCAGGCCATGACTAGACCGCCAGGAGCCAGGCTGGACCGCCCAAGCCGCCCCTTTGTTCCCTCCGTGCCCTTGAGCCCCACTACCTTCCTCACACAAGTGCCTCAGCTGTACGGCCCGGCATTGAGATTTATGAGTGTGTGGCCCGGGGGGCTGGGCTGTGAGCGCCCACACCAGGCCCTGTGGGACCCTGTGCAACGGGAGCCTGTGGCAGAGGCTGCAGAAACATCCGCCGACCGTCTGGCAGCGTGAATGAGTGAAGTGGAGTCACGTTGCAACAGGTGAGGGGGAGGTCAGACTTCATGTCAGGCTGCTGAAGTGCGGAGGCAGCTGTGAGGGGGCGGTGGTGCGCACCCTGTCGGGCTCAGCGGGGGGATTAACCACCCGCTGCAGCCAAGTCACCGCGAGGGGGTCTGTTTCAGCCACTGCCCCTGCTGGAGCACCGGCCGGAGGCCCTTTCCAAACGTGCAAAGACATCTGCTCCTGGGCGCATGGTTGTCTGGCTGATTCAGAGCCTAAACATGGGGGCTGGATAGGGCGGGGTCGGGGGGCCAGGATGCGTGCAACTCTGATGACTCTTAGGCCAATTCTGAAACATTTTACCTTTTGCTACCTTGGCCAGAAAAAGTGTGTGTGCATGTGCAAGCGTGCATGCATGTGTGAATGTGTGTGCAACATGTTTGTAATTTGGTGAATGACACTTACCCAGTAAGTGAATGACACATCGCCTGAGCCACACGTGTGGTGAAACCACCTCTTTCAGGACTGGGTGTGGACAGCGTTGGGAATAGGGGGGCAAGAGATGAGAGGTGCGGCATGCTTCCCGGACGCACTGGGAAGCCGCGTGGGAAATAGCTGCGTGCAGAAAGGGGGGCTGAGCTGTGGAGAGCACCCCTTGGCTGCTGGTTTGCCTGCCAAGCGCCTCAGCAGAAATGCCCAGCACTGAGACTGCACAGGCCCAGGCCCCTCCCTTCACCTTCTGAACCTGAGCTTTCTCAGGCCCGGCTGCGTGCAGTGCCTGGGGTTTTTTCTTCTGCTTCAGAAATGCTGGTCACAACCTGTGAAACTGAGGGGGCTGGGACCCCAGGTGGCTTTAGACCTGGTAAGCTATGGGTTTGACTGAGGTTGGGGTGGGTGTGGAACACCCCAAGGCCTGCAGGGTGTGCAGAGAACGCTGGGGACCCGTCTGAGTCCTGCTCCAGGCAGGTCGTGACCCTGTCTCCCAAAGCACGAGCGAGCCGCCCCTCCGCGAGGGCCTCCGCCCAGCGAGCCTCCGCATCTCCGCCCGCACCCGGCTCGCTGGTCCCGATCCGGAGGGTGGGGTTGGCTGTGGTTGAGTTAGGGGTTGCTACCTGCCTGTCGGAGAATGTGATGGCGTGGTGTGTACTTGGGTCCTCCCAAAAGTATCTTTCCATCGTACTTCAAAATGCTGATGAGCTGGGCATGGGCCAGACAAAGCCCTCACCCCAGCTCCATCTTTGTCCCTTTTCTGGCACGCAATCTGAATGCGGAGATTTGACCTGGAGTGCCATTCCCCGGAGAACTGTCCTGTGCCTGTGGTCATTAGCCGGCTGAGAGCAGGGAGCATTTTCAGTGTTAGCTGTCGGTGCTGTTGCGTCTGAGATGCCCGGAAGGCCCACGAGGGAGGGGGCAGGAGGTCTGGCTCCCTCGCTGGAGTGAAGATTCAGCTCCCAGTGGCTGTGGGACCCGGCCAGGCACGAGGCCTTTTGACTCGCTGACCGACACCTGTCGGGTGCCCACAGGCTGGCGTGCTGCGGGCCCTGGAAGAAGTGGTGTGGGACAACCAGAGGACAGGGGACACATGGAGCAGACCATTTCCCGGGAGGCCCAGACCTCGAAGGTTTCCCTTTATGTGGTTCTAGGGCAGCTGAGCAGACAGAGCCAGAGCATCCACTCTGTGCTCCGACACGGACTCCCCGGGAAACGGCCAGTTCCCCGGAGCGAGCTGTGTGCGCGCCGCCAGGCCATGTGGCGGTCGGGGGCCTGGTGGGGGTGGGTGCTGGCATGGCGGCCCCTGGACACCTCCAACCGCAGGCCCAGATGACAGACTGCAGACAGCCCTCTGCCAGCACGGGGCTGGGCAAAGGTGCCCCTGGAGACGGCAGAGGGGTGCAGTGACGCTTGGGTGATGAGAGGTGACGTGGCGTTGGAGAAACCCCAAAGACATCTGCTCCTGGGCGTATGGCTGTCTGGCTGATTTTGAATTCAGTCAGCGCATCTTTCGGCCCATTCATCTACTGCCTTAAAGCTGTAGCAACTCCTGGAATTTCTTTGCTAGCATTTCCAATACTGAAGTTGGTGTTTTCCCTCTAAAAGGCTGGCTGTGCTCTCAGAAAATTAGACTTTATTTAAAACCTTACTATGTTTTGCTCTTTCTGTTGGTGAGGACCTGATGTCTGCAACATATGCAGGAGATTAGCTGAGACACGTGTGCGCTAGTCCCCTCTTACCCACGGGGGACACGTTCCATGACCTCAGGGAGCCTGAAACCGTGGACAGTACCCATCCCTATGTCACTCTGGTTCTGCCTATACTTGCCAATGATAAAGCTTATTCTATATATTAGGCACAGCAAGAGATGAAGAGCAACAACAATAAAATAGGACAATTATAACAGTACACTGTAAGAAAAGTCACGTGACTGGGGCATTGTGAAGTGAATACAGTGACTTGAGCACGAGCCCTGTGATACCAAGACAGCAGATCTGCTACTGAGTGACCAACGAGCAGGAAGACGCTGGACAAAGGGATGAGTCATTTGCATCCCGGGCAGGACAGGGGGGGGGGGAGGGGGGAGATGTCATCTCATTACTCAGAACCGCTCGCAATGTAAAGCTTACGAATGTGGCGGGCGCGTCCTGGCCAAGAAGCACGGGGCCCAGGAAGCGCCCCTGGTTCGGGAGCGTCTTCCGCTGCACTGCAGATGCCACCCTCACTGTGGCCAAGATGCTCCTGCCATGCGGCAAATCCACACGCGGACATTTTTCTGCTCCAGGCGCTGGGGTTGCTCCATGAATGCTCCTCACTACATCAGCTCAGCGTCATGCCCGAGTCCAAATACCATGTGTGTGAGTAAAGTGTGTGTCTCTTGGTAACTAGGTCTTCTGGTTCTGTCTCGGCTGGGCTTTTCACCCCCCAAATGCTGTCCCCGCAGTCCTTATGCCCCACGCACTCAGGGGCAGGAGCGTCCTGCAGACATGGCCCCACGTGCAGGCTCTGGCTTTGGGGGCGTCTGGATTCACAGTTAACCGGGAAAGCATGTTTGAGCCAGAGCTGGTGAAACAGCACCGACTGGGGAACAGAGGCAACAAAGTCTCCCTGCCTGGGTTCAAGTCCCAGCTCTGCCACAGGAAGCCGTGTGACCTGGAGTCAGTCTCACCGTGCCTCAGTTTCCTCATCTGCAAATTGGGGATGATTGTGATGATGCTGATAGAATCGACTCCACAGGCCTATTGGCAAGTGAATTGCACATGAGATGCTTAGGAAAGTCCCTGGCACATAAGAAGTGCTCTTTACTCACTTTGCTGATTATTTTTAAAGAAATAAATTCTTTTAACTATTCCATCCCCCTTTTCCTTTTATCGACACATTGTAACCCAAATCGGACCCTCGGGTTTTGCCTGAGTATGTCTCTGTGACAGCCTGTGTAACTCGATATGGCATCAAAAGCCATCGCCGCTGACCTTGGGCCACTCAACACCAAAGCTGTGATCTGGGGGCTCCTGGGACCTGGCTCCGTGCCAGCCACAGGTGGCCTATTACCTCGTCTCACCCATTACGCCCAATTAAAGGGGAGGTCTTAATTTGCCTGTGCAGCACTTATCATCAGCTACCCGTCCGACATCACTTCCTGATGCGAAGATCCGCTTCCTCTTTCCCACACAAGCGCAGCAAAGAGACAGACTACCGGACTATCTGAGGAATTCTCAGTCTTTCTAAGTTTTTACTAAAAGATGGTTTCTCCTTCTCTTTGGCTTTTGACACATTTATAAGTCACCAACGTCATAACCTGTTGCAGCTTGGAGCTAAATGCAAATCACCTCTTTTTAAGTCGAAGGAATTACAGAGAATTTTGTAGAGAAATTAAGAAAAAAGAATTTATATAGGTTATGTTTCCCATTATAAAATAATATACGCGTAATATAGAAATTTAGAAAATACAGAAAAATAAATGGGAAAATTATCATTGATGGCCCCAACCAGCAGTATCTAAACATAAACATGTTAGCCTGTTTTCCTCTGGGATCTTCTGTTGGGTCTGACCTAGTTATGATCAAAGTATACACACAATTTCGTATCCTGACTTTTGTTTTGCTTGACTTTATAAGTATTTCCCACTTTGCTGTAAATTCTTTGTCAAGATTTATGACAGTTGTATGGTATTCGACTATGTTTAATTATTTGTTTTCTAATACTGAATACTTAGTGTACAAATTATATCTAATATTTTCAATGACCTTTCCCCCCAATGGTTTTTGGGTTTGGGGGGGCATTGATTTCAGGCAGTGGAAGACCATATGTAGGTCAAAGGGCATAAACATTTTGAAGGTTCCTGATTCACACTGTTTAATACTAACTCTCTGTTCCAACTTTACCCTCCTGAGAGAAGGGGCAACAGGGCA
>NW_005871075.1:553162-554285 GCF_000147115.1 Myotis lucifugus
ATAAAATTTACAATTTCACCACGTGTAAGTGGTCAGTGGAGGTAAGTCTATCCATGTGGTTGTGAATGGACCTCTGGAAAGTTTCACATCTTGCCGCCTGTACCCATCAGAACACAATTTCCCTTTTTTCCTGCCCCTGGGCCCCTGGCAAACCCATCATCTGTTTCTGTGAATTCGAACACTTTTAATACTTCACAGAAGTGGGCTCCTGCCTCCTGTCTCCTGAGCGCCGGCCTGGGAGCTGCTTGAGGTGGGCGTCTCACAGAGTGCCGGTGGGCGAGAGGCCGGCCAGCACCTGCCTGATGGCCCCAGCCTGTGCATTGAGCTCCCCATCCACCTGGGTACCTGCTTGGACGCCCACAGTCACTCTAGTATAATGTGGCCCAAAGCCTGGTTTCTGTCTTCTGAGTTGCCCACCGCAGTGAACCTGACCATCACTCATCCAGGTGTGCAAGGTGGAGACCTGAAGTGGTCACCAACGCCTCCTAGCTGCCAATGGCCAAAATGAGTTTGATCCTATGCTCGGTCGTTCCAGCTTCTGAGCAGCCCCGGAAGCTGCCATCCTCTCCACGCCTCTGTCTCTCATGGGGTCAGTCCCAACCCCCTCTCCCTGCCTCTAGCCTGAGTCCCTGCAACCCATCCTACAAACAACCACCCAAGCTGCCTTTCTTTCCTTTTTTAATATGTTTTTATTGATTTCAGAGGAAGGGAGCGGGAGAGAGGAATAGAAACATCAATGGTGAGAGAGAACCACTGATCAGCTGCCTCCTGCACGTCCCAGTAGATCGAGCCCACAACCGGGGCATATGCCCTACAAGGAATAGAACCGTGACCTCCTGACTCATGGGTCGATGCTCAACCACTGAGCCACACCGGCTGGGCCCAAGTTACCTTTCTAAAGGACAAGCCTGATGATCTTACTCCTTTGCTTAAAATCTCTCATGGCATTTAGGATAAAGTCCAAGGTTACCTCAACAAGACTTTCTGTGACCCCACCACTCCGGCCCTGTAGCAGCTGTGCTCACACTCCAAGGCCGTGGTTTCGGTACATCTGGGTACCTCTTTTCAGGATGCCCTTGCTCCCTTCTCTTGGCCACTTGTCACTCCAGCGTCAGATGAGTCA
>NW_005871075.1:557013-570829 GCF_000147115.1 Myotis lucifugus
GTTTAATTTGCATATTACCTCTTTATTATATAGGATGCTGCTATAAACATTTGCATGCACATGTTTATGTGTGGACATGCTTTCACTTCTCTTCAGTAAATACCTACGAGCAGAATTGTTCCTTGTGTGCTCAATTTATGTTTAACTTTTAAGGAAACTGACAAACAGCTTCCACATTGGCCATGAGTTCCCAGCCAGCCATGTGTGGGCTCCTCAGCCTCTGCAGGTCCTCGCCAGTTCTTGCTATGGCGTGTCTTTTTTGTCATCACCCCGCTAGTGAGCTTCTCAGTTTTCCCAGTGCTAAATTGCTAAAGCCTTTCTCCGGGTGAGACCTGGAACTTGCATAGTATATTCTAGAAGGGTCATGAATGGTAACATACTAAATCAGCTGCTAAAGCACAATAGTTTCCAGTGAAAGGTGATGTACAAAGTAATTATTTACAAACATGTATTCGACTGATATGGCTGAGCTGGTCTGGTTAGGAGCTGATTCCGTCTGGCAACTCCCCCCCCCCCACCCCACCCCCCACCCCCCGAATCTCAGCTTCTAATGTCTGTAGCAGACAAGTTACTCTCATACTATGTGATTTAAAATGACCCCGTATATTCATAATTTCAGCTGGCAGTAAACCCTTTCTCTGGTTTGTGTTGTCCAAACCCAAAGTCATTTCCTGGAGCCAGGGTGTTTGATCAGGTTTCAAGTTTATTTAGATATAAGCATAAATTCTCATTTATAGGAAACTGCTTTTATAATAACAGGTATAATGTTTCTGTTTACATGACTAGCTGCAGATCAACAAAGGGGTGGGTTACCATGTTACATTAAACCAATTTCAGGCAGTAACTTGTATTTATAGCAAAAAAAGGGGGGAGAATCCCCTCCTCGCTTAACCTAGTTGGTTCTCAAATTCAGAAATGACTGCCATAACTTCCATTTACTTCAATGTAGCACAGAGATGTATATCGCATGTAATTATTAAAGCAGGAATATATTGTAGTTGGAAGACGTCATATTCAATCAGGTGAGCAACAGAAGTTACAGGTGAGGCATTTACTGCATCCTTTGTGGGTGTGGCGGTGATTATCAGTCTTAGCCGCACGTAACAGTCACCTGGAGAGTTTGCCCATGCCATCCCGGACTCACTAAATCCCAGTGCCCAGTTTTTGTTGGTATTTTGGGGGGTTGGGAAGCCTAACTTCAGTCTTTTATACCAGATCCCCTACTAGATCCCAAGTTCATTCAAGTTGGTCTAACTGGTGGTTCTCAAAGTGTGGTTCTGGGACCAACAGCAACATCACCTGGGACCGTGATTGAAATACACGTTCTTGGACCCAAGCAGACTCACTGACTCAGAAGCCCCAGGAGAGGGCCAGCAGTCTGGTTTAGGGAGTCCTCCCGGTGATTCTGACATGACAACTACCGATCTAGCTGGAAATCCTCCACTGTGGCTCCGAGTTGGACTCACTGAGCATTCAAAAGCCTGCTGATGCCTGGGTTCCGTTCCCAGAGATTCTGGATTTGTTTTGAGGTGGGTGATAAGAATTGGGATTAAAACAAAATAAAACCACCTCAAGTTATTCTAATATGTGGCCAAGTGGTGAGTTGTGAACTATAGATCTAAACCGCAGTTCCTAAAGTATGGCATCAGTCTTTCCTGGAAAGTTGAAATACAAATCCTTGAGTCCACGCTAGACTTACTGAATCAGACCCACTCCAGGTGGGGCCCAAGACCCTGTGTTTTCTTAAGTCCTTCAGTGAGTCTGGTGCTCACTAAAGTTTGAGAACCACCAGGCCGAATGGTGTAGTTCTAGGGCCTGAAGTCATATATCGTATATTTTATATTGAACTCTGAGACACCCAACATATATGTAAAGCTTGAGAACTACTAGTCTGAACAGCATAGTTCTAGGGTTTGAAGTTGGAATACACACACACACACACACACACACACACATATATATATATATATATATATATATATATATATATATATATGTCATAGTTCAATACAAAACAAGGGAGTGGGCCCTGGAGGAATTATAACAGTTTCTCTGTTTATATAATTAACACGTAGTATTAAGTTCTATTATTACCACTGTAATGTTCACCTAGTTTTTAATTATTTTGCCTTTGCAGATGGAAAGGATGGTCTCCTTTGCGCTTTTATCTTTTATTTGCTCGTTTATTTGGGTTGCAGGGGCCTGCACATGTCATTGGACACAGAGAAAACAATGGCTTCCTTTCTTCTCCACGGAGCCCTTCCCACGGGAAACTTATTTGCAGAGTCCATGGTCTCTCAAGCAGTTAGTTACTTTCTTAAACACCAAAACCATTACCACCAACAGCAAAACCATCCCCAAATGCAAAGAGCTTAATTTAGGAATTCAACATCTATCCGGCATTAACTGGAAAAGTGCTCAGTTCTGATCATTTTAAAGATCTTGGCTGACTTCAAAGACACAGCTGAATGTTGTGTCTCTCAATGTGATCTGATAGACTCAAACCCCTCCCACCTTGTTTTCTCCTCAACTGCCCTCTGATAGACGAAGTTTCTCTATTAACCAAGACAAATGGACTTCAGAACAGCGGTTCCCAAAGTGCAGTCCTTGGGCCAGCATCACCGTGCCCTCCCGGTAACTGGTGGGGCCAAGAGCTGAGAACAACTGTTTTAGAGTAAGCAGTCCGGGCATGATTCTCCACTCACTGCATGATCTCCATAGAATGACATGATGAGTATCGCTCAGTGTCCCTTCAGAACTCCTTTCTCTTTTTCTTTCCCTTCCTGAAATCGTAGCCTTAATCCAGGTACGTGCCTAGCAGGTTTCCAGGTAATTCTAGAACTTCTGTCTCTTACGTGTGTATTCTTTTCGTATGCCCTCACCTGTGCGTAATGGGGATTCATAACCTCCCCATTCTGTCCTGAGCCTAACTAAGTTGTCTCGTCCTGTTGCATTGTCTTTGTCCTCACTGGCATGGTCATCATTTTTCACTGGACAGTCCCTCTCCTACTCCATGTCCTTACCCTGGAGGTCCTCTTCTCCCACCATGGCACAGCCCACCAAACCATCTCCAAACGCCACCCATGCCACACCTACATGCAGGGAGAATAAAGGAAGCCCGGTGCCCTGACCCATTGCATCAAAGCATCTCATCCTGCAGAATTCTTTCTTCACTTACATCTGTCAATATACTCTCTCTGGCTTGCACGTATGGCCTGGGTCCTAGAAACCAGGTCCCAGGAGTAAACCTGTGGAGGAAGCAGTGGGAGAAGTCCTCCTGGGCTCCTTACCTGTCGGCCTTGTCACAGAGGAGAGCCAGAGAGAAAATGCTGACACAGACACTGTGATGTGCTGCTGTTCGGTCTTCTCTAAGCTCTCAGGTGTGACCACCCAGTTCAGTGTTGTGGGCCTGCGTGTCCAATTCAACAGTTCAAGAAGGAAGAATGTTTGCAGTCTATAATATAATGCCTCGTGTGGAAAACTCTTAATGCGAGATCTGTGTGCGTGCACACATGTGTTTTAAGGGGATCTAAGTTCACATTGATAAACGCCAAAGAATTATTCATGAAACTTCTCTTTCTAAACACATTCTAATAAGAATGAGATCTTCTGTGCTCCAGAGAGAGGGCGAGCGATTGCCTGGCACTTGGGAGTTGATCCTAGAGGGATGCCCAGTTTCAGGTTGAGAGAAGGGAGACCTTAGTAAATCGCACTCTGGGGTTGGATGTGGGTGGGTGGGGTAGAAGCCTGAAGAGAGTCCGGGCTCATTGGTCTCGTGTCCCAGGGAGAGGCCAGTAGGGCCCGTTCTGCATGGTGGGAACCGGCAGCAGAGATCAACATTGTCATTTGATGAGCAGCTCAAAAAGGAGAGGGACAGGAGGAAGATTCCAGACTGAACCCCATGCTCCTGTTAAATGGTGACACCTGTCAGAAACACCAAGCCCTTTGCCATTTATTTGGAAAGAAACTTGTCCTATTTCATTAATTTGTAATTGATAAGGGATTTGAAATGAAAATTTTTTAAAATAAAAATATATCTTTGATGCTGTAAAAATGGGGTCTTTTAAGTGGGAAAAATGTATAAAATATTTTGTTTAGCTCTTTCAATTACTGATAAAGTAAAATCTGATGTGTTTTGCTTTGTTAATCCTATCGGAGGATTTTTCCCCCCCGATTGATTTTTAGAGAGAGTGGAAGGGAGGGGGAGAGAGAGAAAAACATTTAAGTGAGAGAGCCACATCAATTGGTTGCCTCATGCACAAGCCCCAACCAGGGTGGGGAACCTGAAATCCAGGTATGTGACCTTGACTGGAATTGAACCTCCCACCCTTCAGTTCGCAAGCTGCTGCTCTAACCATTGAGCATGCTGGCCAGGGCAAAATCTGATATATTTTAAAAGCTGTGGAATAGAACACATCTATAACAGAAATGCCTACTTGGAAAGATACATTAGCATTCTATGAGTTTCAAAATAGGAATTGTCTTAGTCAACTGCCATAACAAAATATCAGAGACTGGGTGGCTTAAACAACACAGATTTATTTTTTCATAGTTCTAGAGGCTGGAAGTCTGAGATCAGGATCCCAGCACAGCCAGGGGCTGGTGAGAGCTCCTTCCTGGCCTTCAGAAGGCTGCCTTCTCACTGCCCTCACCTGGCAGAGAAAGCTTAGCTTTCTGGGGTCTCTTCTTATAAGGGCACTAATGCCATCATGGGGGCCCCACCCTCCTCTAAACCTAAAGGCCTCATCTCCAAATACGACCACACTGTGGGGAGGAGGGGGGTTAGGGCTTCCACATATGTAGAGGGAACACAATTCAGTCCATAGCAAAAATGACATCCAAACACCTTTTGCTTCTTTCTTTCTCTTGTATCTGGAATGTTGCCTGGCCCCACTAGCCTCTGAGTACAAGCAAGGTCACCTGAAGGCCCAGATTCTAGTGACTGCCTGTGGGATCTTGGCCCCTAGTTCAGCTCGGCCTGGGCAGTGCCTCGTTCATGTTCAGGACTCAGGTCACCACCACCAGGCCTTGCCAGGCCCCCCAGCTCTCCCTGGTGAACTTACCTGCGTCTCAGAACTGCCTTTGGCTAAGTACGCGTGCAGGAGTGGGGTCTGTGTTGGACGACGCACCTCCGCAGCACGTCGTTTCTCAGAGCCATTCATGGCCGCGTGCGCCCTGACATCTCTGAGTTTCCCCAATCTAATTGAAAATAGATGCCAAACCGGTTTGGCTCAGTGGATAGAGCGTCGGCCTGCGGACTCAAGGGTCCCAGGTTCTATTCCGGTCAAGGGCATGTACCTTGGTTGCGGGCACATCCCCAGTGGGAGGTGTGCAGGAGGCAGCTGTTTCTCTCTCATCGATGTTTCTAACTCTCTATCCCTCTCCCTTCCTCTCTGTAAAAAATCAATAAAATATATTTAAAAAAAATAGAGAAACTTGGGAGTACGGTTCTGTGAAATGCGCTTTGGCATTTTAAATATCCCCTGGCCCATCCTGAAGGAATTTACTGGCAGGAGCAAGAAAACCTACAGAAACAGCCTCTCAGGGGGCCAGGCCCAGCTCAGGATCAAGCAGCCGCCCTATGGCCATCGTGTGGCAGTTCACACAGGCTTTGTCTCGTTTCGCTTTCAAAAGAAACAAAGCCGCAGGGCTGGTGGCTCAGTTGGTTGAGCGTCGTCCTGTGCACGGAAAGGGTGCCTGTTCGATTCCTGGTTGTGGAGAGCTGATATAGGGGTAAGCCTCAGACTGACCTGTGGGCAAAGTCAAAAACAATTCCCAGCTTAGAGGGCACAGTCCTCTTAGCATAATTAGGCTTGACCTTATGAGGCTCTCTAGATCTTATCTGGGAAGCTAATGGGCTGAGGGTGCAGGAAGTGTAACTATGGTCAAAACAAGTGAAACTCACAAGAACTGTGTAACTCTAGAAACCACTACCTTGTTTACCTCTCACTATAAAATAAAGGCTCAGCTTGCCTTGGGATCTCTCTCTGTGGCCTCAGCCAGGCACAGGAAGATCCACGGAGACTAAGGAAAGCTAGAGAGTTCTGAACACTGTCTCCGTGTAAAACGTTCTTCGCCGACTCCGTCCACACCTTTGGGAATCCCTGGACCGCTGGGGCTGGACCCCAGCATATGGCGCCTGAACAGGATTCCCCTAGGTAAGCCCCCCCACACACATTGAGAACCCCCACACTCGGGACGGATAGGACTCCACCGTAGGGTGCTGCAGACCCCCCTATAGAGAATAAGTAGGGTAAGTGGGTGGATAGTACAGAACTTAGATTGAGAAGATGTGCCATACTGAGTCTAAAGTAAAAAGATTCTGTATTGATCTTTTAACACATGCTTGCTAGCAGAGGAGTTAAGGTTACTCCCAGTCAGAGGGAATGTTTTATACAAGAAGTATGTCCATGCTTTTCTGAGGAAGGAAAGGTGCCGGAAAGGTAAATGTAAAGGCATGGGAGAAGATAAGCCCAAGGAGCCTTATCCTTAACCCCACTGCAGCCTTTCCACCCCGGGAAAGTGCAGGATTGGCAAGCTCTCCCTGAGGTGATAGATCAGGACTCAGGTAATAGCGGAAAGCACCAATCCTACTCTTAAAATGGATACAAGAGAGCATTTGGGGTTTTTCTTTTTAATGCCTGTTTTGGATTGAGTAAGTGGATTTTACTTAGTTTTTAACATATCAAAGTTAGCTCTTGACACAAAAGGTAAAACTAACAATTTGGCTCGAAATTGGGGTTTTGTTTTGAGGTGCTGAGGCTCCGGGGTGGAGCCAATTCACGGTAGAAATGTGAAGCTGAGGCTTTTGGGGTTGAAGTGGGAAGTTGTGAATACAGAGGAGTATGTATGCCCAAGGCAATTTCTGATGGAGGAAGGGCTAGCCTCCCTTCCCCCAACAGAACAAGCAGATAGGCCAAAAATTTCCTGCCAGTGGAAACTTCTAAAGAGAGGCTTGCTTCCCAGTTTCCCATCCTTGGTAGAAAGAATGTAACTAAGTTGCATTTTAATGGTTACCTGTTTCCAGTCAATGGCAGCCCAAGGCTTTGGGAGTTTGCTAAATTGAATTAGATATTCTGAAATAACAAAATGCTAAAATATTAATCTAAATTTCCCTCACGAAAAATCTTAGAGGACAGAATTAAATCTATTGATTATGTCTTGTATTTTTGAAGTTTATTCTTAAAAATGTTACTGATTGAGAAATGCTAAATATTTAACTTGCCAGTTAAGAGTTTAAAGTTCTGGGTAAATAAATTGGGAGAAATCATATAATTATAGTAAAATTTCAACATTTGTCTAATTGAAAAAAGAGAATAAATTCTGTAATCCCAACCGAAATTTTTAAATACAAAGATCAGTTTAAATTTAATTGATATCTCTTAATAATTATAAAAGGTATATAATCTTTAAATCATATATACACATATATATTTGATGGTCTTTCAAGTCAGATTTCAAAACTATAACCAAGGAATGACTTTGGGACATTTCACGGGCCCTGAAATGTTTTCAAAAGTTTATTCTCTCTTCTTAAAGGATTTTTTAATAAAGCCAATTTAATATACTTGAAATCACATGGAAAGCCTTATCAAATATAAATTAATTAATATATTTTAAGTTTTTGCCTCTAAGAAAGGGCAAAACAAGTTTTGTTGGATATTTCTTAAAATACAGCACCAGAATTTTAAGATGTAATTTAAAATAACAAAAGCTCCTCGCCGCTGCATTTTAAATTAGGCTGGAGGTGGGGCAGCGTTTGCACCTCGTGAATCAGACATAAAACTTTACTAAATTTACTAACTTTCTAAATAAAAGTACCTACTATAAGACGCCAGTATCTTTGTAAGCAACTGAATCCTAGTAAAATTCTTCTAAAAAGTTACTGAAGGCTTCCCATGATCCCTCTGTATATGCAAATAAGCCAAAAGGGAATGCTGTTTAAAAATAATATTTTAAATTTAATAAAGGAGAAATTTTAAAATTTTGAAATATCTTCCACTAATATTTATAGGATAATCTAATGATTTGCTGTTAAAATACCAAATCTGAAAGTACAGTCACCATAAATGTTTCATGACTTTGACTTGTAATACATGGCCTTGCAGCACTATCAGTCAACATCCAGGAAGTAACCCTATAGGTTAATTTTTGTAAAAGAAAAAGATTTCTTTTTAAATTGAAGTTCTCCAAGTATACCCCAGCAGGAGGAAGACAAACCAGACAACCAACAGCCCAGAGACCACCTGGGGCACGGTAAAGTGAAGTATGGTAACAATTAATTTAGGTAAAAACTATAACTTTCATACTGGTCTTAGAAGGCACATTTTTCCTTTACCTGGGAAGGACAGCACAGCTATCCCAAGGTCAGAGGGCTCCAGTTAGCGTGTCAACTCAGTGTTCTGGAGACCCAAAACTGTAAATTTAGATAACATGCCTAAGTTTAACCTAGGTTACCCAAGGACTCTAGATAATGTGTTTACCCAAAACTGTAATTTGCAGAGCATGCTGTCTCTGCTTCTGTAAATTGCTTTTTTTCCTGCTAACTAGGTTCCTCATTCCAAACCTTGAGACAGCCAGTTTAAAATTAAGTTGTCATGACCTAGAGCAAAGAATATTCTTACATGGTATTATTCTACAAGTTTTATTCTTAATTTTTGATGCTTTACAACAGTATATTGTGCATTTATCCCAAACAAACTTACAAATTAATTCTTTGAATGTTTTAAGGACATTGAAGGGGATTTATTCCCTCCTGGGAAGGCACTTAAGCATTCTATATTGACCTCTCTTGACCTTTTTTTGCCAAGAGGATTCCAATTGTCTACAGTTGTTATCTGAGCTCTCCGTTCAAGCTGGGATCATGAAAAGCTGGTACCATGGATCTGTCTCTTGCCCAATGGCGTAAGCTGGGCCCTCTCTGGAGAAGAAACCTGGGTTCCCCATGATCAATGCCGGGGCCCTGCCAGCAGGCGAGGGGATCCAAAGGCAGTTGCTGGGCATGGAGGCCACAGGGGCATAGGCTACCAAGGAGACAGAACTGAACCTCACATCACCCTGCTTGGCCCCGGAGGATGGCTGGTTAGTCAACGACGGGTAAGATTCCTCAGGGAGGAACAACCTAAGACAGGCACAGTCGCAGAGGGGCCAGCAGAAGAGAACTTGGGGGTCAACAGAGGTGGGGCACAGATCCTCACCCCCCCAACTCTGCAGGGGCTTGAACACTCGCCCCTTCTGAGGGAGGTCTCCTGCTCCCATGGCTGCTTCTTGCTTCCCATGCCCAGCCCAGATCGGGACCCAGGTAACAGAAAGAGACTTGGCCCAGCTGAGATCAGTACCCAGACAACAGAGACTTGGCTGACAACAGCTACCCTATATCTACATCCAGCCTAACACCAGGAATGCTCAGGGCTTTCTCAGGGATGCAAAATAATCCTTTCCATTAATATTTACGGTATAAACTGAGATTGTTGTTAGAGTATTAAATTTGACAGTAAAATAGCAGTCAGGTTTTCAGATTAAAATAGCAGTCAAGTTTTCAGATTAATTAAAATTGGCTCAAGAAGTATTAACCAAAATTTTCATTTCATGGAAAAATTGCTTAACATGCAATGAACCTAAAACAGTCATATTTTTGTGCAAAAACATTAAAATTTAAAGTTCTCTAGACTAAATCAAAAAAAGGGGATAGTGGAAAAATACCATGTAAGGAAAAATATCCTGTAACTAAATCACATCTAGAAAATTTTTTTCATTTATAATGCTAACAGTGAGACACCCAGGAAAATACACATGGTGTCAAAATAAGCCAAAGGAAAATCATTTGGGCAAATATAAAAAGGACCCCAAGTAAAATTCCCGTTATTAACCTTCGGTCGAGAATATGTTTGTATATTTTCAGAAAACAACTTCAAGACCATGTGGATTCCTGCAACAGAGAGGAATTATCAGGAATGCTCCAGCCATGAAGACAAGAGGAAAAACAATCCAGAGATGGAGGACGCTGACGACACTTTGCCATGCTAGCAGTCAGCAGCTGTGCGTCGCTGCAGGTTGCCCAGGATCAAACCAGAGAGGGTCGGACCTGCATTGCCACCATTTGTCCACCATCCAGAACTGAAATATCATTGCTGACATGTACACATAAGGAACTGTCGGACATTGAAACTTGGACTCAGAACTGTTGGATGTTGAAATTGGGACTTAAAACATTTTTTGTTCTTGAAATGTTATGCATAAGTTTTAAAATGTTTTGGGTTTTGCATTGGCATTGTTTTGTTATTGTTTTAATAGCCAGAGTTTTGTTCTTGATGCTTAACACTTGGATTGCGGGAAACGAGTTAAGTCGGCTCGCGTGAATTGCGCGTACTCCGCGGGAGCCGTCTTAACTCGGTTCATATAGATTTGCGGTGGAGTGCGGGAAACGTGTAAACTCGGGCCGATTGTAGCTGCGTATTACCAAATATTTGTTTGTTTGCCGTTCACAAAGATACCTACCTGTGTATGCGAACCGTTTCATACCCATTGAAATTTCATTTCAATCGAACCCATACTTCAAAAGATATAGGCATTTTAAACTAACTCTGATTTTGCGCGGGAAACCTAAATAATTGCCCGCGCCATCTTATATTTTGGCGGGAAATTCACCCGACACCGTAGTGTTAAGTTTGATGCTTAAGTTTTACTGTCATTATGGTAGCTTAAAAACTCTCATTATAGTAGCTTAAGAAATAAAAGAAGGGTGAGATGTGGAGAGCTGATATAGGGGTAAGCCTCAGACTGACCTGTGGGCAAAGTCAAAAACAATTCCCAGCTTAGAGGGCACAGTCCTCTTAGCATAATTAGGCTTGACCTTATGAGGCTCTCTAGATCTTATCTGGGAAGCTAATGGGCTGAGGGTGCAGGAAGTGTAACTATGGTCAAAACAAGTGAAACTCACAAGAACTGTGTAACTCTAGAAACCACTACCTTGTTTACCTCTCACTATAAAATAAAGGCTCAGCTTGCCTTGGGATCTCTCTCTGTGGCCTCAGCCAGGCACAGGAAGATCCACGGAGACTAAGGAAAGCTAGAGAGTTCTGAACACTGTCTCCGTGTAAAACGTTCTTCGCCGACTCCGTCCACACCTTTGGGAATCCCTGGACCGCTGGGGCTGGACCCCAGCACCTGGTCAGGGCACATGCCCGGGTTTCCAGTTAGATCCCTGGTCTGGGCATGCATGGAGGCCAACAATCCATGTTTCTCTCTCACATGGATGTCTCTCTCTCCCTCCCTCTCCCTCCCTTCCTCTCTCTAAGCATGTTCTTGGGCAATGATTAAAAAAAGAAAAATAATCAGATGTGTTACTAGGATCTCCCAAAAAGGGCATGCCTTTAAAAACCAAAAACAAATGTTGGGGGATTATTCTTATTTTACAGATGCGGAAACTGAGACTCAGCAGAGAGAGGTCACAGGCTCCAGTGACACTGCGAGGAAAGGGTACGAATCCAAGCAGGAGACTCGGGGTCCTCTCTCCCGCTGCTCTGCGCTGGGCCCTGCGGGGTTTCCACTTAAACAGCTCCTTCCTGCAGGGCTAAGGCCAGGGGTCTTCCATCTGACCTGGATTAGGAGCGTGGGTGTGGCCGGGCACTTCTGCACAGCATGGCGGGACAGGCCACCAGGCCACCGGGCACTTGGGACGGCATCTAGAGAAAGCAGCAGGTATGAGAACAGAGGAAAACTGGCACTTTTCAGGGCTCTGGTCTGACAGTTCTGGGTGACAGTTCTCGTGGCTTCTGACAGGGTGTGTTCCCAAGTACGCCACTCATTTATACACACACTTACAGCACAGTCTGCTCAGGGGATGGTCCCTAATAAAAGACTCAGAAAACACAACGTTCCTTAATGAATAGTAGGTGCTTCTGTTCTAGCTCTACGCAGCATAATCTAGTGCATCTAACGAGAAGCACTGGCTTGCTCACCCTCTTAGAAGGGAACTACTTTCTAGAGTTTTAAATACGTCCAGTTACTAGACAAGCGTTTCTTCCTCCTTTGAGCCTCATTAGATGTGCAACAGAATCTCAGAAGAAAACCAAAGGGTACCTACACTCAGTTATGTGCTCACTGGTAAATCAGGTATATTAATAGCTAATAATAACAGCTGCTGTGTATGAAGTATGTACTAATGCCCAAGCACTGTGTAAATGCTTTTCATAGTTGATCTTATTTAATCTGTGAGAATGGAAAATAACTTGTTGGGTGGGTGAATAAGAGAGTCAGAGTTGAGAAGCAGGGGAAATGGAAACTTTAAATATAAACCTTTGTGTTTTTTTTTTTTTAACAGAAAAAGTGAAACTGAATGTGGGAGAACCATTTTGTGTAGGTACCAGTGTGGAGCCAGGAATCCCCCACCTCGCTTTGTCCTCTCACCACCCATCTGCACTTGTCAGTGTCCCTAAGGGCCGGGGCAGGAAAGCTGGCACCACAAATCCAGAGGCTGGGGCAGTTACAGACCCTCAGAGGGGCAGTGGGCACCCGGATTTCTGGGGCAGGGTGTCCTGTCACTTTGGGGAAGGAACAATGTCAGAGGGTCAGAGGGAAGCTGATGGGCGTGGGTGGATGGTTCCATTGGGTTCGGGGAGGGAGAGGCAGGTGGCAATTATGTGCTTGATGGCAGACTAGAAAGGAGCACGGAGGGGGAACTTCTCGTGTTGTGCTGATAGCAACCCCAGAGAGCTCTGCTCCCCGTGAGCGGGCAGGGCAGCAGGACTGATCTTGGCTGCACACTGGTAAGTGGCTCGAGGTGGGATGTCAGGGAGCTCGGGTGTCTGGTGTGCAGGCAGGAACACATTCCAGGTGGTGGGTGGAGGGGCCCAGCCTAGACAAGGGAGCAGAGGAGGCCAGAGGAAGGGCTGGGGGGCTGGAGGTGAAAGTGAAGTAGCATGAGGTTCAGTGGGAGCCAGGACGTGGCCTAACCCATGTATGGGGGCGAGGGGCTGAGAAAAACAAAGGAACATGAGCATTAGGCTCAGGCCACCCCGTGTGCCGCATTCAGATCAATAATTCAGGAGGGACAGAAACGGAGAAGCTATTTGCAGAGGTGAGAAATCTGTATCACCCTCAACAATACATAGCAAGCCTTCCCCCCGACAGCCGGCAAGGTCAGCAGCCACAAGAGCGGCCCTGAGAGGAAAACACGGCTCTGCCCCACAGTAGGGGACAGAGAAGCCTGGATTCCAGGTCCAAACCAACCATCTGGCTGCGTCTCCAAATCCTTGAATCGGGACTCAGTCCGAGATTTGCACTGTCTTTTTTTCTTTTCTTTTCAATCTGTCCTTTTGGGGACAGGGACTTCACTGAGCATTCAGTGCTGGCCACGCCACCACTAGGCTGGACGTGCCTGGGCGCATGTGTCTGCGTTTCCAGATCAGAGACGTGCAATCCGCAGAGGGCGGCCTCAGACGCAAGGCCCGGGCGCCCGGGCGCCCTCTGAGAGCATCTGACCGTCAACGGCTGAAAAAAGAAAACAAAAAACCAAATATCCCAAGGGGCCCTTTCCCCCCACTCTTTAGCCCGGAAAACAAGGGTTCCACTTCTCCGGAAACTGGATGCACAGGCCGATTCATTCCATCCCGGAGGCTGGGAAGGCCCTGCGGAAGCGAGACCGGCTGCCAGTGGGGGACGTGGCCCCCGAAACCGAAAAGAACATTCGCCGACCCACGTCCTGCCACGCCACACTCCCGGCCCCAGGGCCCGCGCACACTGTGGATGGCGCCCGGCACCCCACCGCGGAGCGTTCGGTGCTATGCACAATCATGAAATCAGGCCTGTGCCGACC
>NW_005871075.1:572151-606864 GCF_000147115.1 Myotis lucifugus
AGAGGCGTGAGTCTTTTTACAGTGCTCTTAAAAAAAAATTAACGGAAAGAACCACCTCTTCACTTTGGGATTTACAGCCGTAATGGAAGTGTCCTCCTTTGTTTTGCCTGCTTTCTGCAGATCATTGAGAAACGCCGGCGAGACCGGATCAATAACAGCTTGTCTGAGCTGAGGAGGCTGGTGCCCAGTGCTTTTGAGAAGCAGGTAATGGAGGAAGTAGGTAGAGCGCCCAGGGTAGCCACCCTCACCCCAGTCCTTCCCGGTCATTCACTTGAACCCCATCCGTGTCTGGGAAAATAAACCGTGTCGCTTGTGCCGGGGAGAATTCATACAGACCCAACACATTTTTGGAAGACAACTCGTTTTGCCTTAGTCTCTACTGTTGGGGTGCACACAGCACAGATATGCATATGCATTTTAAGTTGTTCCCCACGGGCACGTGGTGCCGAGTCGATCTTTTGCTGTTCCCTCCCCCAGGGATCTGCTAAGCTAGAGAAAGCCGAGATCCTGCAGATGACGGTGGATCACCTGAAAATGCTGCACACTGCAGGAGGGAAAGGTACGCGTGCCTGGCCCCTGCCTGGGCCCGAGTTGGGGGCGTGGGGGGAGCCGAGTTGGGGCATATGGAGCCACTGTGCAGGCCAGGGTCTTTGCAGCTGCTGCCTTGTTTTTACTGTGTGCTTTGGGGGCGGGGAGGGACCCCTGCGAGGTGCGTGCGGTTGCCTGTCTGTCCGTTTTGAAATGCGCAGAGGCTTTTCTCCATTGGATTCATTGCCCCAGCCCCCTGCACATTAGCACCTTCTTATGGGAAATGCCTGTTATGTGTGAAGTGCCCTGAAATTGTGGCAGCCCTGCAGATCAGGTAGCTCCCTCCACATTTGTGTATTGCCATTTTGAGAAGAGAACTTTTAAAAAAGTATATGGTTTTAATTTTATATACAGAATTTCAAAAAAAAGAGCCTCCACATGACTCTTGAGGCAAGAAACCTGTTGTGGTGAAGCAGAGCAAACCTAAGGGAAGGTGGGGGGCCAGGGTCTGTGTGTCTGTCTCCAGCCGGGACCAAGTGCCTGCAAGCTGCATGGTAACTTACATCTGCGTGTCTAATGCATTTCACTGCTCTGTGGTTTCTCTGCCCTTGATGTATTTTTTTTTGTTGTTGTTGAGGGAAAACATTAAAGGAACGAACGAGCATAGTTTCATCTGCCGGTAGGGTAGAATTCTAATTTCTGCTCGGCGGCTTCTAATTGGGCTTTGAACTAGCATTAGCGAACACATACGTCTCCTGTTGGTTAATGCAGAGATTTTGGTCGACTCCAAACTATTTCGACTTTGAGAGAGCCCGGGAATGCGGTCTTTTCAGGACGCAGGTCTCTGCTGGGAAGGGCTGCCGCCGGGATTGAAGGAAGGCGGGCCGCGAGCAGAGCCTAGAGGTGTTTCTTTTGTTCTCTGCCCCAGGCTACTTCGACGCGCACGCCCTGGCCATGGACTATCGGAGTTTGGGGTTCCGGGAGTGCCTGGCAGAGGTCGCCCGCTACCTGAGCATCATCGAGGGGCTGGATGCCTCCGACCCGCTTCGAATCCGGCTGGTATCGCATCTTAACAACTACGCCTCCCAGCGGGAAGCGGCGAGTGGCGGGCACGCGGGCCTCGGGCACCTTCCCTGGGGGAGCGCCTTCGGACACCCCCCGCACGGGGCGCACCCGCTGCTGCTGCCCCAGAACGGCCACGGGAACAGCGGCTCGGCGGCCTCGCCCACGGACCCGCACCACCAGGGCCGCTTGGCGGCGGCTCATCCCGAGGCGCCCACTCTGAGAGCGCCCCCTAGCGGTGGCCTTGGACCGGTGCTCCCCGTGGTCACCTCCGCCTCCAAACTGTCGCCACCCCTGCTCTCCTCCGTGGCCTCCCTCTCCGCCTTCCCCTTCTCTTTCGGCTCCTTCCACTTACTCTCTCCCAGTGCACTGAGCCCGTCGGCACCCACGCAGGCAGCAAACCTCGGCAAGCCCTATAGACCGTGGGGGACGGAGATCGGAGCTTTTTAAAGAACTGATGCTGTAGAATGAGGGAGGGACCGCTTACAATCCCAGCTGAGCTGGCGGTTGCCGACATCACCTTAAAGTCGTCAGTTGTAATAAAGAGGAAACAGGTACAACCCCAGATAAATTCTGTTGAAAGACAAAAGGTTTGTTGTTTTACCTTTTCTTTCTTAATGTTTTTTTTTTAAATCATGACATGTATTAGCAGTTTTTAAATTTTGTTCCAAACATTAAATGGAAATAGTGTAAACCGACACTTGCTGATAGGTTTGTACTGTGCCTAATTTACTTTGTAAACCTATTGGTCTACGAGTGATTCAATTTTTGCCTCAGAGTTTGGGGAATTCTTAGTATTTGGGGGCTGTGTTACATTCTGTTTTTAGAATTAATTTTCCAAACCACTATGCTGAATATTAACGTGAAGCTGTCTGTTAATACTTTGACAATGAAGGTGTTGTATAAATAATATTCTTTTGGGGGGGGGGGATATTGGATTTTGTATTTCTGAACAAAGCGTTTGACAAATCAGATGAGCAGCTTTATCCAAGAAAGAAGGCGAATTCTCTGCCTCCTACAGCAGGAAAGGTGGACGTACAGAGTCCACCAGGAGCCCTGAGTTCATAACCAACTGTCTGCCGGGACCAGACGGGCCGTTCTGGCTTAGTCAGGAGGGAGCCCCATGCGGCGGAGGCCCCTGTTGCAGTTGGCTGGGAGGAGATGAGGATAATTGCATAGACTACCCTGCATTTCCAGCCCCGAGCCGTGTGACGCATTTTAATCTCCCAGATCTCCCAGATCTCCCAGATGCTAACACGGATAAGTGCACCAGGAGGGCAGGTGGTCCAGTGGAACGGTCCAGTGGAACCTGTTAAAGGCATACCCTAATTCTTCCAGGATTGGCCATATTTTCTTCTCACTGGAAGCTTTTATGTTGCGTTTTCCTTTTTTGGCGCATGCAGATGTGGCTGTTGAGATATTTAAAAGGGCTTTGCTGCCTCCTTTTTTGTTTACTTCTTTGGACTCGGGCTATTACAGGTTTATTCGTTTAGCAGGAGTAACTTGAACACCTCCACCGAGCTGGGCTGGACCTCTGTTGTACTGATGTGTTGTGACTCAATAAAAAAGAGGGAACAAACTATTCTGCTGTGTGTCTTGCACCCCTTGGCCTTTCCCTCTGTTGGCTAAGAAAAGATACGTTTTCTCTTGTTTGCATTTTTCACAATCACCAGTTTAACACTTTCATCTCATGTGGAATTCTAAACTGTGCGGATTTGTGCTGTTGAGGGAGATGACGTCATGGCCAGGCAGGCTTTGGCCTGACTCCCACAAGGGGACATAGCCCTTTGGCCGTTATGCCCCACGACCTGGCCCTGAACTGGCCGTCTGTGGACCAGACACCTCAGTATCAGGCTGGAGGTGCAGGTGGGAAAGAACTCTGATGAAATCTTATAAAACTGTGTTGACCATTCCAGAAATATTTACTGAGAGCACCTCCTGTGTGCTTGGTCCCATGCTAAGAGAGCAGAAAATTTATTTCATTTCTTTCCTTTTTCTTAAAATGGCAAAATAAGGAAAGCCAAGCATGGCTCCCTCTGAGTGCCGGGAATCTGTGGCATGGTGAGCGGTGGCAGGCTGTAATTCTGCACCTGCACGGCTCCAGGAATCTTTCCTCCTCTTGTTTCCAAGGAATGTGTTTAACCCTTTAGCTGCATTTGACTCCTGAGCTGTGCAGTGAGGAAGCTGGAACAGAGGCAGCCATCTGGGCCCGGCAGAAGTGCCTTCCCATTGCCTTAAGAGTCTTCCTCCTGCCACTCAAGAGGGTTCCCGCTAGCTCTCAGGGAGTTGGCCTTGATCCTGAGGGAGGTGGGGAGTGAGGGAGAAAACCCACTCTGGCGGGTGACAAAGTAGAGCCCTCCTTTTCTTTGCCCAACCACCGAATGCCTCCTCCCTGCCCTGCTTTAAAAAAATGAAGACTGGCAGCTCCTGCCGGATGTCCCTGCCTGCTTGCTGCCAGCACCAGGCTGGGGCCGGCTCACGAGGCTTCCTCACGACCAAGTCCTGACGTTATTACAAGACAACCCTTTCCCAGAGGTCGTTTACGTCGAATTGTGGATGGTACTGACGCTGTTTGATGCCGAGTCCTGCTCTTCACTATTGGACAGCCCTTGCGCCGGTGCGCTGTGACGTCCCTGATGTGAGCATGGCTGTCCAGCTTCGGACCCGCGGAAATCGAGCCAGAACTAGGGCCAGAGGGCTGCAAAGTTCTGCGCGGGCCTCGGGGCGCTCTGTTTAAGCCCGGCCTACTTGTGGCTGACCTCGGGAGAGGACGGCATTGCTTGTGGAAGGAATGCTGGCCTGGAGGTCAGGCGGCTAAGGGCTCCATCTAGTTTTGTTTGTGCCATGAAAATGGGGTTGAGGAAGGGTGTGGGGCAATGGTTCTTAATTCTGTGCCGTTCACATTTTGCAAACTCGATCTTTTATGGGAAGTTTCAATGGTTTTATAATAAACTATTTTTACCAAAAAAAAATAAAAAAACGAAGACTGGAAGGCAAAGAGAAGTTTGGACTTTGAACTTGGGCAGCGACTTTCTCTGTGTGGCCTTGGCCCGTGGTCCCTCTTGTGAACAGAGCTCTGTTTGAGGGCTGCCTGAGCCGTAGACACTTTCTGTCACAGTGTGTGATGCAAAGTGTTCTGATGATTTCTGCCAAGTGCCAGTTTAATTTTAGCACCTGCGATTTCCAATGACGTTGCAGCATCGCCCCAGACCGTCTCAGTGGCTCTGACAGGTACCCAGGTTTAGTGGCGGCTCAGGGTAAGGAAGGAGTGAAGCATGGGACATGTTGCACTTGTCACCACCTAGTTACTACATGTTTTTTGTTGTTGTTCTTTAAGGGGGTGTGGAGGTTCATTTTCAAGATTACATAGTTTTTTCAAAGAAATATTTTGCTTTCTTTTTTAACTTTTTTCAATGACAGTTTACATCCAGTATTATTTTGTATTGGTTTCAGGTGTATAGGATAGTGGCTAGACAGTCATACTCTGCAAAGTGTTACCCCGATATTTCCAGTACCTTCCTGGCACCATACACAGTTATTACAATGTTATTGACTATACTTTGGTTTCTTTTTACATCCTTTCAAGGTGACAGGTGTGTGGAAATGGTGCAGGTGGAATTGGAGCTTCTGGGGAAACAGGATGGAATTATGATGCTAAGCCAGTGGTATGCAGAAAAGTGAACATAGGAAAAGTCTCACTTCTATTCTGAATTGGCACATGAGAAAACATGCCCGCCGGGGGCCTCAGTGCCAGCACACTCTCAAGTTATGCATACATGTGCAATACTTCTGCCCGGGCAAACAGACACGCTTTAGATGTCAATAGATGTGCCTTATGAGGAAAATAACATCCCTGCTCATAAAGAATCTTGAAAGGCCCAATTGATTACCCATTTACTAGTATTCTATGTCTTATGAATTAATATAATGATGGGCAGAATTCTTGCATTAAAAAAATCTCTAAGAAAAAAAGGCAAGAAATATCATTTCTAACGTATTCACTATAGTTAAATGAAGATGCGAGCTCGGTTCAGGCTTGCTTTGCCTGCACAGTTAAATATGGGTGACTTCTGGCTCAAAGCCCTCAGGACACGCGTCTTCTCCGAGGCCTCCCAGCCCTTCTGTCTGCACCAGCACCGCAGCTTTGATGCCTTCATTATTCCCAGTGACGGTTTATAATGAAAAGCACCTCGGAGCTGATGTCATCCGAGACACTGCTTCCAACGTGGCCAATTCATTTCACGATCAGAGCTCCGGGGAATGGGAGCGTCTTGGGAAGAGCACCCGGATTCTGGTTCCTGCTAGGCTTTTACCTGATTGAGTGCCCTGGGGAAGTCATGCAAATTCTCTGGACCTGCTTCCCGCCTGTGGGATGAAGGGGTTGGACTAGATGAGGGCCCGGGACACCCTCGGAGGGACAGGCACGGACGGGGAAGCAGCAGGGGATGGCTGGTGGTGCTGGCCCAGGGAGCACGTCTTCTAGCACCTTCTATCGGAAGACCAGATCTTCCAAGTTTTCAAGAGCATCTCCAATTTTAGATCTTTAGGTGAAACTGTGTGATTTGTATAGTCGGTAGCTAACTTACCAAAACCTGTCTGCCGGCAGGACCGGGCCTCGGGCAGCCAGCCGTGGCTCAGCTCCTAGGGCTGGCATCCAGTGGCTCCCGGGGGCCCAGAATTTTCTGACATCTTCGTCTGGCTTGTGCCTATGCTTACTGGATAAACTCAGGCCTCGTGTAAAATAAACAAGGCCATGATTAGGCAGCTGGGCGGAGGGGGGCGGGATGGGGGGCGGTGTATGCTGGAGGACCCTGTAGAGACAGGGGCAAAGGTTTTTGTAATTCTGTCTGAGCAGCCACATTTTCTGAAGCCGCGAGAAGCTAAATCATCCTTCTTGTTCTCAGTCCCGATGGTCACAGACCCTCTTCTAAGGTGCTCTCCAGGTGGTCCAGGGTTCACTGTACGGAGGAGGCTCTGAGCCCCGCATCCTGATGTGCAAGAGGGAGTGAGCAGCCAGCTGGTGACTCAGCACACCCAGGCCCTACCCAGCGCCCTCTGATTTCAGGAAGTGGGGAGTCCCACAAAGAGCAAGCTGTTTGAACCTCAACTTGAAATCTAATGCCGGCCTGGATCCGGATGGTCTGCTCTGGGGAGGGGCAGGGAGAGGAGGAAAGAAGGCAGGAAACGAGCCGGGCCTTTCCTGTGCTCCGCCTGCAGGTATCACCAAGCACTTGAGCCCAGCTGCTTCCCCAGGCCCGCAGCCCAGAGAGCAGGTCCACAGCTGCCCTGGGACACGGGCTGGGGACCAGGCAGGCCCCAGGTTTTGAGTCAATAGGCTGTGATGCTATCTATGGGTCTTTAGAGTTACGCGCTAGGATGTCTCACGTATTTACTGCGAAGTTAGTATTTTTCATTGAGCGCTTTGTGTTGGGTTTTGACATAGACTTGAGTTAAAAGACCGTTTCTCCATTTGAAAACTTAATCATTAACACGCAGTTGTCAGGTGGTCCGTGCCTCGATCTTGCAGAAGAGACTGAAAAATCCCGAACGAGGCAGAAAGAGATTGGCTGTTACCTTTGAGAGAGTTCATTGCTGAACATTGTCTGTAGTCACTTACTTTTTTAAAACCCCCCCTGGGGCATTGTTTTGTTTCTGGTGTGTAGGAATGTTCCCTAAATGCGGAATTGAATCCTAAAATTAAAGAATGACACAGCTGAGCCGTTGAGCACCCTCTTTGACCTCATCTCCTACCTCTTTCTTACTCTTTGCTGTGGCTGGAACATGCCGTGTGCTCTCACCTGCAGGCCATGCGACTGGCTTTTCCTCCACCTGGAATGTTCTCAGCTGTCTGCTAATCTACTCTAATCTATGCTCTAGGGACTCAAAGGTCACCTTCCCAGTGTGGTCTTCCCTGACAACCCTAATTACCTAGTTCCCCCTCCCCCCTCCCCCCTCTTTTCCCTCCCTTTTTGTTTTTCTCCCTTTTTATTTTTCTCTGTAGTACTTAGTCTTATCTGGCAGATGTGTCACCGATTATCTGTTTACTGCCTGTTTTGCCGTCACCTACACAGCGCCTGACTATAGGAGGCACCCAGTAAACAACGAGTGAATTCGTGAATGCAATCCACCCCTTTGTTACCACGAAGAAGCAGAGCAGACCAGATCCAAACACCCTCCCACCCCCAATCTTTTATTTTAAAAGCTACCAGGGAGGGTAATTTCATTTTCTCTTTACTATTATAAGATTCTGCTTTAAAAAAAAATCCAACTCAAATATGATTTTTCAAGTCTATTTCCTTTTTTTGCAAGTGCTTAGTGGGGGTGGAAGGGACATTGATCCTCTACTTTATATTCCCACTAACGGCCTGTTCTCCCTGATTTTTTTTTTAAATCTTATCCCCTTTCTCATCCAGCCCTCCAACCCCCCTCCCATCTGACAGCCATCAGGATGTTCTCTGTATCCATGAGGATCTGTTTTGTTTGTTCGCTTACTTTGTTCTTTAGATTCCACACATATGTGAAATCATTTGGTATTTGTCTTCCTCTGACTTATTTCACTTAGCATAATACCCTCTAGGACCTGGAGTCTAGGTCTATCCATGCTGTTGCAAATGCAAATGGTAAGATTTCACTCTTTTCTATGGCCGAGTAATATTTCATTGTATATATGTACCCACTCATCTACTGAGGGGCACTTGGGTTGCTTCCATATTTTGGCTACTGTAAATAACACTGCAATGAAGATGGAGGTGCATATGTCTTTTCAAATTAGTGTTTTAGATTTCTTCAGATAAACTCCCAGGAGGGAATGCTGGGTCATACGGTAGTTCTATTTTGAATTTTTTGAGGAACTCCACATTTTTCCATAGTGACTACACCAATCTGCATTCCCACCAACAGTGCATGAGGGCTCCCTTCTCTTCACATCCTCCCTATTCTGACAGGTGTGAGGTAGCATCGCACTGTGCTTTTAACTTGCATTCCCTGATGATTAATGATCTTGAGCATCTTTTCATCTGTCTATTGGTCATCTGTATGTCCTCTTTGGAGAAGGGTCTATGTAAGCCCTCTGCCTATTTTTAAATCAGTGTGTGTGTGTGTGTGTGTGTGTGTGTGTGTGTGTGTGTGTAAGTTGTGTAAGTTCCTTATATATTTTGGATATTGACCTCTGCTCAAATGTATCAGTGGTGAATATCTCCCCCTGATTTTCAGTTCTTAGTTCACCTCGTCTCCACCTTCTCCCCAGTTAAGGGGTCTCAGCGGTTTCAATATTTCCACATTTTAGTCTAATCCTATGGTGTGGAGTTAGGGAGCTCAGCATCTGCATTTAGAGAAACTGAAAAAATAGAAGAGGGAGGGGCAGACTCCATCCACCCAGGGTCACCAGAGAGCAACACATGCAATGTTTAGACTAAAGGGTCTGGGTAAGTGGGAGGCTGAAGAACTGATAGGCACACTGCTGTTCGAGTGTGCAAAGAGAGGGTCTTCCGAAAACGGAGGCCACGTTCTCAGACCCACATCCTCACTCAGGCAGACGCAATAGGATTGTGATGGGGAGGGGACCTTGACCTTCAATCTGACCATCAAGCAGCAACGCGTTTGTGGCAGGATTTTGAGGGTAGCTCTTTCTGAGGTGAATTCAATCCATTTTCAACAGAGAGCATCATAATAGCATCAGACACATTCAAGAAGTCCACCGTCTTACTTGTCAGGCAGAGAATCAGAGGCAGAGTGGTGAAGTGGCTGGCCCCAGTCACCACTTTCAGCCTTCATTCTACAGGTCTGTACTGAGCACGCCCTGGGTGTGAGCCCTTCGCCAGGAGCGGGGGCACAGAGACGAAGCCAGGCACATCTGGTACCTCGACACTTGCACGGTGCACCAGCTGGCTCCGGGGCCTTTGTGGTGGGCGCTGTCCGGTGACCCCTGAGCAGGGGCTGAGACTGGCCCTGGGGAAAGAAGGGGCAACCAGGAGGGGGTTGAGTTCCTGATCACCTGCAGCTGCTTGAACTTGAGAAAAGCAAAGGAAGCCAGAGGAAACCTGACGGTGTCTACTTCTGTTGTACTGAAGACTAGGGGAATGCACTTAGGAACCACGCAGACTCCCGTTCGCGCTTTCTGTGACGTGCACACGTGTGTGCAAAAGCACATTCAGAATCTCTCTCTCTCTCTCTCTTACGTGCCCATGTGCCCAGGAGACCTCAGCCGGCGTTGCTTTTGCTCCTTTAAAAGCATCTTGTGTATCTGGGTGCGTGTTTCTGTGGTTTACATGGAATGGGGGTGGGGAGGCGATAAAACAATGCAGCCCTGGGACTCTGGGGAGGATCTCAGACGGCCTGGGAGCGGAAGTTCCCTAAGAAAGCAGGAGCCACTGACGTTCCCACCGACAACAAAGCAGCAGCCTAGATAAAAGGAGGGTGGAGGGAATAGAAAACAAAACAGCTCCCCTGGCTGGGGAAGCAGGTGCACCACCACAAACAATATCGTTTCTTCTATTATTCGTAGAGTTTAGGAACAAAACAAAACAAAACACCCCCCCTCCCGCCCTCAGTGGGGCAGCTCCAGGGATGCTCAATCCCACAGACAAAGCTGCTCCTCAGCCCACGGAACAGCAGAGACGGAATTCGCGACAGAAAAGAGAGGAGCCCAGATGGCCAGACAACCAGGAACACGGGCCAAGTCAAGTGAAAACGGCCCAGAAAGGCGACGCTTGGGCCTGATGGTGGTCAGCGCCCCGCCGCCACCAGAGGTAATGAAGTACACGGGCATGTGCTCCCCACAGCGGTCACGGCCGCCCGAGGCGTCTGTGTCCGCCCTGCTCTGCGGCCCGTCTGCGACACATGGCGCCCGGGCAGCAGGGCCACAGTCAAGTCCCAGGCGGTGGCGGGGAGGCTCCGGTGCCCCCACCTGCATGAGCCCCCGAAGGCCGGGCAGGGCCGCGGCAAGGGGCTGCCTGTCTTGTACTTCGGTAAAACCTGCAAAAATAAACTACTCTGGCACTGTAAGTGGCCCCTGGATTGTATAGGCTCCAGGGCCCCCCAACGCTGGCTGTCCCTGCGTGACTCCATCAGGTCCCCTCCACGTGTCCTTCCCTCCTGAAAAGGAGGCGCTGGGAGCTGGGGCGCAGGGAGGACAAGGACGCGTGAGGGCGGAGCCCGGCTGTGCCCCTGACACCCGCCCTGGACAGGAGGCGCGTCGGGGAGGACAGGAAGGCCAGCCGGGGCTGGGAGACCCCGGTGAGTTTGGTTGGTCCCCGTGGAAAAGGGAGGTGATGCTGATTGTGGGCTCCGTCTCTGCTCCGAGGCTGCGGGGCGATCGGGGCGAGCTCCTTGGTGTTTATCTCGAAGGATTTAATGCCATATTGTCCAAACCACTCATGGCTTGAACACTTGCAGGGCACGGCCGCGGGGCGGGGTGGCGGTCTGCAGGCTGGTCGGGGGCACGCGGCCGGTCAGGGAAGGACTCCGGGGCTGGGGAGCCAGGGCCACAGCCTGGGAAGGCTGGGTGGTTCTGAGAGCAGGAGGGGTCTGTTACCTTCGTCTGCGTCCAGCCCAGCCCCCAGGGACCCGGGCCAGGTCCTGCAGTTAAGAGGGTCCGGAAATTAAAACGGTGTTTCCCCAAATGACTGCCATGGCAGTGAGACCCCAGACTCAAGCGTGGCCCGCGTGGTTTGGAGGAAGGGCGATCCCCCGTGTCCCGGGAAGGCCGGTGGAGGGGAGCCGGCCCAGCCCTGAGTGACGGCCTCTGAGCCAGGCGTCTGGGAAGGACTCGGGAAGCCACGCTGGCTGCGTCCGTGGTCTTGGCAGCTTTGAGGCAACGTGGACAACTTGGGGCCACTGTTGAGCAGGACGGGAGAAGAATGGCATTTTGAGTCCAGAAGGACACGCAGCCATCTCTGGGCCACTGAGGACGCTGCCCGGGCGGAGCTGCCCTCCAGAGCCATCACCACAACCAGCACAGAACCACGCGTACTAATAGCAAGGGCGACGGCAGCGGTTTAGTAATGTGCACTTTGCAATGATGCCATTGTTTATAACACATGATTAGCAGGGGCAGCCATCACGTTGAGCTCTCGACAGGCGTCCTCCTCTAACGTTCACAGAACGGGAAAGAGGTCCTCTGGTTCCAGCTGCTCCGTGGATGGGGAAACTGAGTCGGAGAACGTCCGTAACTGCCCAGGACCCGCACACACTAGTTCAATGTTGAGACAGCAGTTCTAACCTGATCTGTCTGAATTGTAAGCCCACCTTCTTACCTCTTACCTCATGGTAGCGGGAGCCGATGAAACCAGGGGAATGCTGGTTTTGTTGCTCTGATTGTGATTTTATTTTAACCTTCAGATGGCTGGTGTGACCTGGAAAACATATAATATTACTGTAAAAATTCCTTAGATTATAGATTCATTCTCATTTATTTATTCAAAAACATTTCTTTGCAAAGAAGTTAAAATTTTTTTCAATTGCCATTGACATACAATATGCTATTACTTTCAGATGTACCACGTGGTGATGAGGGTTCATTGCAGTATTGTTGAGTATAGTTTCTATGCTGCCCTTTACATCCCTGTGACTGGCAATTTGCACTTTTTAATCCCTTCCTCTTTTTTACCCATCCCCCAACCTGTCTTCCATCTGGCAACTGTCAAAACTTCTCTATGTCTATAAGTCTGTTTCTGTTTTGTTTGTTCATGTATTCATTTTCTGATTCCACATATAAGTGGAATCCTATGGCATTTATCTTTCTCTGTCTGACTTATTTCACTCAGCAGAACACCCTCTAGGTCCATCTATGCTGTTGCAAATGGCAAAATTTCATTTTTTATGGCAGAATAATATTCATTTTTATATGTGTATATATGTATATATACTAGTATATATGGATTATCTTCTTTATCGATGGGCACTTGGGTTGCTTCCATATTCTGGCTATTGTAAATTATGCTGCAGTGAACTTTGGGGCCATGTGTGTTTTCGAATTGGTGTTTTGGGTTTCCTCAGATAAAGACCCAGCAGTGGCATTGCTGGCCGTATGGTGTCAACAGCATTCCTCGATGCCTGTCCTGAGCTCTGGGCCATGCTGATGGGCGTTCTTCCACTTTATGAAGTGCCCACATTAAAGTTCTAATAAGTCCAGATGTTGATGGTCTCTTACAGGTTTCCTGCTACTATTTCATGATACCTTCCCACTTCTAGGCAGTTTATTTTTCGCCATCATAGCTTCATCTAATGCAACCTAAAGTTAGAACCACCTTCTTCATAGGTATGCTTATGTAATTGGACCAAAGGCTAACCTTGGTTTATTTCTAACCGGTCAGCCCAAATTGTGAAGGTTGAATTATGTGTCTCTGAGGACGGGAAATTGGAAAATTGTTCTGCCAAAATGTGCGTGGTGATTTACTGCTGTTATATACACAAGAGTTCAGTTTATTCTCTGCTTAGAGACTCGACCATAGATTACTGAAGGCATCAGCCTCTACAGGTAACTCAACCGATCAGCAGATACATGTGTCATTGCAGCGAAGAGGGAGGTAGTTAATTTCATGAAGGTCGAGGACCTGTTTTAGGCTCCATACCTGCTGAGAAGATAGAACCCACTGAAAAGGTCATGGTGAAGCCAGAATTTCCAAAGTTCAAAGCTCTGTGGCTGGTAAAGTTTCGCCTTCTGATTGAGAACATAGTTTGGCATTTAAATCTGCCTGTTGCTGATAACATTTCATGGAGACGTGGCCTTTGGAAGGTACACGCTGTGATTCTGACTCTATATAAAGCCAGTCGGAGGTGGGAGAATCCCAAGTTTAGGGGAAACCTATTCTGTTCTGGATAAAAATAGTTGCACTCACTCTATTGCCTCGCGAGGAAAACATCAATTAGATGGAACAATGCTCCCCCAGAAGGCGATGCGGCGCTGTCTCTGGCCACCTCCTCTGCATTCGGCTTGGACCGCATCGTGTCTTCTGTGCGGAGGAAACTATCAACAACAAGAGGAAATCCTGTACTAGTATTGAATAGTCCTGATTTTAAAGGTACTTCCCTTCTTGTGGGAATTGTATGTAATCAGAACAACACTAAAACGTCTGAATTATTTTACAAGGTTTGACTTTCAGCCCCATTTTTTTTTAAGAAGATTGACTTATTGTGCTGAAGATAGAGTCGATTGTTGGGCTCAGGAGTATTCTTCTCGAGGGGCGTGAGCCTCACCAAGGTGGGTGGGGGGAGGTCATCGCCGCAGGAAGCAGGAGGTCCTTGGAGACAGCGCGTATTCTAGGGCGCACAATGACTAATAACGGCTAAAATTACCCTGGAAAGAACCGGTGTGTCACAAACATTTGCCCCTTTCTGGGCAGAGCCGGGCCGGAGAGGCGGTGGCTGCCTGGGATCCCCTCCAGGTGGTTTGTCAGCTGAAGGATGGGGTGTGGAGACGGGGCCTTGAAGACCTGGGTGGGAAACCCTGTCTGGGCGTCGCTAATCATTACCTGTAGGCAGGGAGCTGCTCCGAAGCGGAAGGAGCCCATGAGAACAGTCTCGGCGCCCAGTCTCGTCTCTGCACTGGGCCCTGAGACGATGAGCAGCTGAGGGAGGCCTGACGCCATGCTCTCGGCCGAGCGCTGGGCAGCACTTCTCACCCTCCTGGGAGGTGACCCAGGTGAGCAGGGGGCACAGGCACACCTGCGGGCCTAGGTGCAAGCACCAACATTCACTGAGGCCTTGATCTTGTCTTCAAAACTCACAAGCTCTTGTCCTCCGCTCCATTTCCATACCGATGTTGGCTTCCACGTAACCATCTGTGATGATGAACATGCTCTGCCTTCATCTGTCCGATCTAGTAGCCACATGGCTGTCGAGCACGTAAAATGTGGCTGGAGTGACTGATGAACTAAATTTTTAATTCTATTTCACTAGAGGCCTGATGCACAAAATTCGTGCAAGGGGCTTGGCCCTCCGCTGCTGCTGAGGCCGCCTCTGCCTCGGCAACCACCTGCCATGGTGGCCGGGGGCCTCTGCCACTTCTGTCTCCACCCCCGCCGCTGTGGCTTCGTCCTGAAGGTTGTCCAGAAGGACGTCTGGTCTAATTAACATATTATGCTTTTATTATTATAGATTGTATGACTTTAAACAGTCCCTTGTGGCTAGTGGCTGTCCTATTGGGCAGTGCAGCTCTAGACGGACACACTGCATTCAGCCACTGGCTTCACGGATTTCCTGGGACAGCAGTCACTGTTTCTGGGGACAAGTACCACGCTGACCACTCAAGCATGGTCTTCCCATGGGCACATCTAGAGGTCCACACGGCGGCTGCGGTGCTGGCTGTCCTGTGGCTCTCGGGCCCCTGGCAGAGGTACCCCGCTCTCCCCCCACCCCAGGGCCCGTCACCTCCTGCAGCTCCTCGGTGCCTTGGTCACACAGCCCATGGTCCCGTCTGGTCCCAACAAGCAGCGGTGTGATTGCAGGACACCCCGAGAAACTCCTCAGAGGACGACACGGGTGGTCCTTGCTCAGGGTGCTGACACCAAACCTGGAGCCTAACTTTCATTTCCCAGGAGGGAGCTAGCGTCCCAGGGAGCACGGAGAAGAATAGTTCTTGCTGCCAGGGTCCTGGCAGCACATCCTGAGGCCCCCCAGCGGGACTCCACCCCCGCCGGAACCGCCAGCCTTTACCTGCTCTAGACTTAGAGCCCAGAGCACTTGTGTGGGAGTTCCCCTCGGCGTCTCTGCTGATGAAGCTGTCTTAGGCCAGGCCTGGTTCTCGCTGTCGGCAGGATGGCTTTCTTTTTGCCAGTCAGTCCCTTACCTTCTGTGCAACTCCCAGCACCCACGGCCTGAGGGCAGGAGAGTCAAGCGCCCAGAGGCATGTCGTGCAGTGAGTTCAGTTTATTCCAAAGCACCGGGGAGTAAGGATGGAGATCAGGAAGCAGTTTTAGCTTCCTGTCGGCAGCTGTACCTGCCAAGCGTAAGTTGGCCAGTTTTCAGAGAATTCAGTGCAATCAAACAGTCTCAACAACAAAGCTGTTCTGAATGTAACGAAACCTTTCTTTGGTGGCTGAGGAGGCATTTCAGGGTCTTGCAATGCCTTAGGGTCATCATTATGAACAGTAATTACCCTTCAGTGGTGCAGCCCGGACTAATGATGTTTATCTTATTTTTCCAGTAGGCTGGATTCAAGATAAACAGACGTTTGCTGCAAATAAAACAATTTCTAATTTTATTCCTAATAATGAATGCTTTTTAATTTGGGGGCTCCATGTGAGTTAAATTTATTATGCTACGTTATTCACTTTAATTTTGCTCATATGGAATGCATAACATTTACTTATATAGTCTATATGTCCTAAAACAATGAAAAAATGTCTTTTAAACAGAGGTATTTAGAGGCAATAAGTGCAATCCAGAAAGTTGAGTATAAACCAGTCTTTGAAGAATGAATCTTTTGCAAGAAACTTTATTTTTATGGATATGAAAGTAATATATTCGCCATGATAAATATGGACAGCACAGACATTTCAAAAAAGATTCCTAATCTCATCACAGTAATAACTCTGGGATCTCCCTCCCAGTCCCTTGTCTATTCATGCACATGTAAGTTATTTGTATATTTATAAAAGTGAATGATAGGAAATAGACCTTCACTTAGTTATGAAACATATTTTCATATCATGTCTTTTTAAAGATTTTGCCATGTCAATGGAGTCATTGGATTTTAAAATGAAACACTATAATTTATGTGGCTGTTTCTTTGATGCATAGCTGTTTGCACTTTCTCACTATAATATACTAGAGGCCCGGTGCATGAAATCCATGCATGGGTAGGGTCCCTAGACCTGGCTGGTGATCAGGGCTGGTCAGGGCTTTTCGGCTGCCGGCTGGGGCCTTCCTTCGTTCCACACCGCCCCCTGGTGGTCAGCACACACGATAGCAAGTAATCGGTCTCCTGGTTGAACGCCTGTGGGGACAAATTGCATATTAGGCTTTTATATCCTATCTAATAAAAGAGTAATATGCAAATTAGCTAACACTCCACAACAAAGATGGAGGTGCCCATAGCCAATAAGGAGGGAAATGCAAATTGACTGTCACTCTGCGACAAAGATGGTGGCAGCTGGGTCAGGACACTTGGGTCGTCACAACGACGCAGGTGTTCTGCCCCACCCCGCTTGCGGAGGGCCTCTGGGCCTGCTTCATTGCCGCTGCCACAGGGGCCGGAGGAGCAGAGACACAAGCCTGCAGGGGGGCCCGGTACCCAGCAGCCTGAAGCCTGCAGCTGTGGTGGCGCTGGGACCGCTGGGGCTGCAGTGGAGACACAAACCCCCAGGAATCCTGTGGATAGGGAGATAAACTATCATCACTTTATCTCCCGTTCCACAAGATGAGAAAACTGACCCTGACTTATTTAGTGATAGGGCCCACACCTTTCTACAAGCACAGGGTATGTTATGACCACTCCCAGGAAGGCTTGGTCAGAATACTGTCTCCAGGGAATAACGCTACTGTGGCAAATCATCTAAGAGAGGAAACAAGCTTTTGTTGGGTTTATTCTGAAGGTCAGAGAACATGCTACCCCCAACATATGTTGTGTTGTTATACTGATGATCTTGAGCTGCAGATGCTTGAAAAACAGCAAATGCAAGGAGAGGCTTTTACTGAAGTCTCTCGATCTGCCTAAAATTGGACCCCCCAAAAGGATCTTAAATGTCATAGGTCCCCTCGATGGGAAAAATGTCATCAGCCAGCGAAGACTGACTCCTGTCACAGAACAGGAGACTAGAAGTTGACATCACACCCAAACTTTGTTACAAACTATCTCCCCCCACCCCCATTCATCTTTCCTAAAAATCATGTACTCTCCTCTAAGAGGCCTACATATCCGTCCCCTTTCCCTAGGAAGAAGGTATTTAAATCTGGATTCTAAGCCACCTTGGGGAGTTATTCATTTTTCCCCTGGGATCACCCACATATACACGAGGTACACATGTTAATGAACTTCTGTTTTTCTCTTGGTAATCTGCCTTTCATTACAAGGGCCTCCGCTAAGAACTCAGAAGCGTAGAGGAAAACTATTTTTCCTCCTCCATAATTCTATCTCAGGAAATCAAGTCCCGGGCTGAACAGTGAGGTTGGCTCAAGTGCCAAGCAGTCCCGGCTGAGGGGAGGGAAGCTTCTAGGGGGAAATCAATGATATTGGCATCAAAATAGGACAGAGGGCACACGCATGGTTGCTGGTGAGAGTTTAAAGTGGTTCAACATTTTTGGAGGATGATTTGTCAAAATCGATAGAAATGTTCAAGGTACATCCAAGAGTCTTCTTCTAGGAATCTCATCTGCTGAGATAAAGCACGAGTGCATAAGCCCTGGTCAGAACCCAGGATGCTACTGCGGGCTCCCCTTCCATGATAGGAAAACCTGCTAACAACCTGCATTTTTAGGACAAAGTGGCATCTATACTAATAAAAGGGTAATATGCTAATTAGACTGAACATCTTCTGAACGACCTTCTGAATGTCCTTCCGGACAAAGCTATGGTGGCGGGGCTGAGGCAGAGGTGGTTAGAGGCGATCAGGCAGGCAGGGGAGAGCAGTTAGGAGGATCAGGCCAGCAGGGAGAGCAGTTAGGAGCCAGCAGTCCCGAGGGATCCCGGATTAGAGAGGGTGCAGGCTGGGCTGAAGGACCCCCCCTCCCGTGCACGAATTTCGTGCACTGGGCCTCTAGTATATAGATAATGATGCTGTGAACATCTTGTTCATAAACTCGGGGGTAAATCTTACCTTATTTCCTCAGCATACAGTCCTTAAGATATTACCTGCAAAGAACGTGCCGTCTTTAAAGCCCTTAGTATGCACAGTTGCTTTCTAGAACGATCGTGCCATCTCCTCTTTCCCTCAGCAGGACTGCATGGGGAGGCCACATGCCTGGTGGCCCCGGCTCAGCTACGGAATTGGTGGGGGCTGGTGGGCCTGGCCGCTAGCATTTCCTAGCTGCAGGGCCGGAAACCAGCGACTTCATTTTGCTGATTTTCAGTTTCTCAGAAGTCAGTGGGATGACAGGAGGACAAATTGAAGTAACAATACATCACTTAGCAGATGAGATTTCTGTGACACACACAACTGAGAGAGAATTTTCCTCTGATCAGACATCATATTTACACAACTGCTCATGGACGGGCCAGCAGACTGCAATGGATGCAGAGAGAACTGGGACTCTGCCAGTCTCCATTTAGTACCATTTCTGAGGGACCAGTGAATGGGAGCTTGTGTCAGTGACGAGCCCGTGGAGTGTAACTTACAGACTAATGCCGGGGACATCTCCTAAGAGGAGGGGGCCTGCCACACTGTGCAGGGCCACCTGGGGACACAGCAGAGTTGGTCAGGGGACAGAAAGGAGTGAGGGAAAGAGAGGCCAGAGCCCCAGTTGTGTTTTCTGCGGGAAACAGCTTGGGGCTGACGGGGGAAGCATTCTGGCAGGCGTGGGGCTGTCCCTGGGTCTGGCACCTGGCCCTGGGCTGGTTCAGGGCAGGGAAGGTTCCTGGCTTGGTGTGTGGAAGTCAGACAAAGGAGGTGGTGGAGGGGTATGCACTCAAGATTGGTTGGTTCACATATGCCAGGTGTGTTCCAGGTAAGTTACTGTCTTAGCAGTTAGCTAGCCCTTGGGAGGGGCAGTCTCCCCCTGGCCAGCCAGGCCACCCAAGATGTCAACACATCAGAAAATGTCAAGACCAAAAACTAAAGTTGAGCCCAGCCGGTGTGGCTCAGTGGTTGAGCATTGACCCACGATCAAAGAGGTCGCTGTTCAAAGCCTGGGGTTACGGGCTCGATCCCCAGTAGGAGCGTGCAAGAGGCAGCCGATGGATCTTTCTCTCTCGTTCATGTGTCTATATCTCTATCCCTCTCCCTCTTCCTCTCTAAAATCAATAAAAAACATATTTAAAAAATCAGGTTGCCATGGTTCCATCAGGACGTTTGCGTTTCTCGGAGAAGCATGGATGGACCCCAGGGCTACTTTCTAAAAGAGGCCCCAGTGTGTTTGTCTTCAGGCCTTACTCCCTGTGGATCAGATAAGGAGACCAGATGAGCGCTGAGCACTGTGTCGGCAGCGCCGTTTCCTGGTTCTCACACACCGGCCTGATGCTGTGTTTGGATTCACAAGAGGCCAGAGGATATTTACATCCCGCCCGACAGCTGTGCTCCCCGAGACAGAAGGGGGTGATGCTGTTTGTTCCCAGGACGCTCGGCCCTGAATACCCTGGTCCGGTCTCTAAAAATAGGCCCGTCTCACTGAGAGGTGAGCGGAACTGTCTCCTGAACCCGCGCAGTTAGTGTCGGCTGGAAATGGCTTGTGTTGTTTTGAAAGTATCAGAAAGGGGCGGTCTCTGCTGTTTATTCCCCACATGATCGGAGCGTTTGGGAGCGCGGTGCAGAGATGGTGTCATGTATTGACTTGAAATTGGCGAAGTGGGGGAATCGTGGGCTGGTCCTTCCTCGTGAGTTCTCCCAATCAGAGTCGCTCGGGTGGCGGCTGAAGGCTGGCCTTCCCCCAGAGGCCCCAAGGCTGCCTCTGTCCTAACCCACACGGGCCAGCGAGGAAGAAAGCCACGGGCCGCGGAGTCCGCTTCAGCACCGAGAGGCCGGAGCCGCAGGCTGGTGGCTCTGTAACGGCACCTTTTCACTTCTCAGTGCCCTTGACCCGGCAGCACCCCTCCAGCGGAGCTTCTCACCCCCGTGCTGGCCTCCTCAGTCTCCGCACTTGGGCTGGGGCTGGAATAAGAGGACATCGGGACACGCCAGCTTTCTTTCTTTTTTTTTTTTTTTAAATATTTTATTGATTTTTTACAGAGAGGAAGGGAGAGGGATAGACAGAAGCATCGATGAGAGAGAAACATCGATCAGCTGTCTCCAGCACACCTCCTACTGGGGATGTGCCCGCAACCAAGGTACATGCCTTTGACCGGAATTGAACCTGGGACCTTTCAGTCCGCAGGCTGACACTCTATCCACTGAGCCAAACCGGTTAGGGCAATGCCAGCTTTCTTGACGGGAGCAAGCCTCTTTTATGAAAATACCAAAAGACCATTAAAACAATAAATAATGAGCTCGGAAGACCCTCAGTGTGCTTTCACATCTGTCCTCTTCGGCCTGCGGAAAAGAGAGGCGGGAGGCTCCGGTTCCCGCCATTCACAGGCTAATGGAACCCGAGAACCTGTCTGAATTGCAATCAGTTGTCGGCCTCCTTGCTGCTGCAGGTGATCTGAGCGCACAGCCGGTTGGCTGCCTGCTCAGTGTCTCTTCTGGATTTCTTCCTGAGCGACAGGTTTTCAGCCGAGAAAACTGCTGCCTAGAATACGCCCACTCCCAGTCCCCGGTGGCATGAACAGAAGATGAGTTCCAGGCGGAACTGGTTGGAGGGACTTCTGGGAAGTGCGCCTGACGACAGGGCACTTCTCCTGCCCGTCCTCCCTTTCAGGTGCCGGCCTGGATCATGGACTTGGGGCCAGAGCTTCAGCACCGTATTGGACCTTGAGGCGACCTTGAGGTGACCTTGAGGGTGGAAGCTCCCGTGCTGAGAATGGTGGCGCTGCAAGAGAGGAGTGTGTACCTGACTGTGGTGCCACCATCATCACCCTGTAGGCTGTTTACCTGGACTTCGTTCCTGTGAGGGAATCAGACTTGTATCTGGTTCAAGCCACTAATCCAGTCGGTTGACTGCCTGCTAACCCTGTTCATACGATTGAGAGTGAAATATATTTGAGAATTTTACTTGCCTAATGCTGGTTGAGAGCAAACTTTTTTTATCCTCACCCAAGGACATGTTTAGTGATATTATACACCCCCCCTTTTTTTCTTTTGCTAATCCTCACCTGAGGATTTTTTTTTCTATTGATTTTTAGAGAGAGAAAAACATTGATGTGAGAGAGACACATCGACACATCGATTGGTTGCCTCCCACATGCTCCCTGACAGGGTCCGAGCCTGCAACCGAGGTACATGCCTTTGACTGGATTCAAACCTGATACCCCTCAGTCTGCGGTCTGATGCTTCAGCCACTGAGCCAAACCGGCTAGGGCCTGTTTATTGATTTGAGGGAGAGAGAGAGAGAAACATTGATGGGTTGCCTCCCGAACACTCCCTGACCGGGAGTGGAACCTGAACCCTTTTTGGTGTACAGGGCAACGCTCCAACCAGCTGAGCCACGCAGCCAGGCCAGAGAGCAAACTCTTCCTGGACTAAATGTGATGCTGACGTAAAAGCATAATAAAACCTAATATAGGTGCCAAATATAGAGCATGAGGTTTTCTGCTAAGAAATCATATTTTCTAATTTCCCTAGATAGCAGGGAAACCACACACACACACACACACACACACACACACACACACACACACACACGGGCTTGCTGGCCTTCCGCCCGGGCAGACCTGCTGGAATTCAGAGCCAGGCCTCTGGTCCACCATCGGCTGGTCAGCTGCTTGACCTTGGGTGAGTTACTTAACTTGCAAGCAGCTCTCTGTTCTTCACCTAAAAGTTTGGGGACAGGAGTATGCACGTCCCACTTGCTGGGGGAGTTAAATGAGGTAACGTGTGCACAGCAGAAGCCAGTAACATGCAGTGAGCTGAGTTGACATCGTAGAACGTGGGAGAAAAATCGAAAATTGAAGGGAGGGACCAAGCACTAAAATGAGACTTGGCAGCCCTTCTGACCAGGCTCCTGTGCTGCAATATTAATTGTTCTCTCGCTTCTAGTCCCTCTCCTGTGACCCAGCCTCCGCGCTGTCACCACGGCCGGCTCCTCAGGCCTCGCGACCCTGCAGGAGCCGGCCTTCAAGACACTGAAGATACTGCCAGCCCTGAGGTCTCCCGCATCACACCTGGGCTTCGAAACCCGAGCCACTGCCTCAGTGTCCCCACTTCCTTCGAGGTCCCACACATTCCCCTCCCTCTCCGGGGGGCCAGGGACCAAGGGTCCCCCCGTGTCAGCCACAAAGCCACCTCAAGCCCATGTCTCCCTCCAGCCCTCCTCACCGCCCTCCTGTCCCAGCACCAGCCCGCAATGGAGCAGGCATTTGTTGCTTCATATCATTCTCTGAGGCCGGGACGTGTCCCCCATCACAGAGCTGGTTCTATGTGCTGTCTGTGTTAGAAGCATGTTAGTTGCGTGTTTGAGCAAAGGTGTTTCCCAGGCTCCACGTCTAACCTTCAGGCCTGAGGTGCAGAGTCCTCCCTGCATTTACTTGCTCCCGTAGTGAATGGGGACTGACTCCCGCAGGCACTGGAGTCCCACAGGGCCCGCCTCTCCAGGAGGCTCGCAGGAACTAAGACGACGTGTAGATGAATTAACCGAGGCGGTTCACAAGCCCCAGCTGCTGAGGGGACGAGGGGCGCTCCCGGCCGGTGCACTGTCCCTCTGCGGGCCCCTGGGGGGGTCCCCTCTTCAGAGGGGCCGGTGAGCTAAAAGCACTGCCTGGGGCTGCCGTCTGCTGCTGCACCTGTCTCCACAGGCTCCGCAGCCACGGGCACAGGAGCCCTGCTCAGTACGGCCACCCTGTCCCTGGACATGCCCGTCGGGCATGGCCACGCTCCTGAGCTAGCTGACCAGGCCGCTGCCTTCCTGCCCAGCACCACCCATGGCCGGCCTTGTCAGAGAGCGTCTGATTCTCCAGGATGGCTTGGCCTAGTTCCCAGGGACCGACTGGACAGTTTATCTCTCGAGGTCGCTCACCTCCTGGAGTGGAGGTGTCCGGGGCTGTCGGGCTGCTGCCTCTGCTGTCCTGCGGGGACCAGGGGGGAGCAGGTGGTGGCCACGGGGTGCAGACTGGATAGAAGGAGCACCGGCTTCAGGTTTACACTCTGAAGACAGTTACGTCTCATCTGAAAATTCACAGGCTCAACTATTTCTTAGGTTACTCGTCCGTCAGCCCTAAATTACTGGAAAGGAGGACTGTGGTTCCACTGCTCTCTCCCCGGCTGTCCCATTGTCACCAGGGCCCTTCTCTGTGCTCTGGGCCTCACGTGCAGGGCGTGGGTGGAGGTAAAAATCCCCAGACACCGCCTCCTGGGTCACTGCACCCCTCGGCTCTCTGGAGCCTCAGAAGCGCCTGCAGTAGGAGGGACCGAGTTTCAAGGAGAGAGCCCGGGGGATCTGTGGGTTCCCGCTGCCCCCAGGCCATGAAGACAGCACTGACTGAGGTGCCTTTGGCAGAGAGCATGGCCCGAGGCCTCTGTGGGAGTGGGCTCTGCCTTGTTGTTTTGTCCAACAGGATGTGACCTCCAGTAATTTAAATGCTGCTTTTCTTTTTTGTTCCTCCGGACAGCTCATCCTGCCTCTAGCTTGCGGGAAGAGAGAGGAAGGGCAAGAAAGCAAGAGGGGAGGACTTCCTTCCCAGGTCGGGGACCCGTCTCCTTCCCCAGAACATTCAGGGATTCATCTGGGCAAGCCCTCCCCTCCCCCACCTCCCATCACGGCCCCGGCCCCTGACTCAGCCTCCCGGGGCCACCGCTGGCCACACAGACCTCCCGGGCAGCTGGCCTCCCCTCCAGACAGTGCGCTGAGACAGGAAACGCAGCCGACCCTGGGCTCTGCCTGTGTCCGGCCTCGGCCTCCAGGCGTCTCCCTCCTGGTCTGCGAACCAAGGAAACTGTCCTCTGGGGGCTGCAGGCAGCGGCCTGGCACGGGGTCCCGGTCCTCTGCCTCCTCCTGCTGCGCAGACAGGACAGCTTGGCTGACCTGGCAGCTGGAGCCTGTCCCCTCGGGGCGGCCTGGTTTCTGCTTGGGACGTTAGAGCAGTGACTTCAGAGGATTCCGAGTTCCAGAAGCCTCCCTATTGTGCAGTGTGCTGCACGTGTGTGCACATGTGTGCGTGTGGTGTGTGTGTGGGGGGTGCTCGCATGTGTGGGGGAGGCTGTAGTTATGCTCCCGAGGCTCCACAGCACCTACACTTTGGTGGGGATGACGGGCGCTTGCTCAGCCCCATGTAAAGCGCATCAACACTCAGCTTTTCTGGCCCCTTCCATCCAACTGCTGCCTCAGTGTCCTTCGTAATGTGCATTCCGGAGCCGCCACTGCCATCACCCTCTGACCGAGACCCGCCTTCCGGGTCCCCTAGAGCCGAGCCCTGCCCTCCCTGCCCCATGTGACCGCCCCTGCCAGGATGGGGCTGTGCCGGGCCTGGGTTCTGAGCTGCCCCGTCTGTACTTCTGGACCCACTGGCTGGGTGCGGGGGGGTCCCTGCAGGCCGGCAGCCTGTGACTTCTGCTCAGCCGGACTCCGTGGGGGCCAGGGACAGCCTGGCGGGCTGTTTCTAATTCCCTTCAGAACCCTGTCTCCTTTTGTGGCAAAAGAACCAGCTGACCTCCTGGGGGCCGGTGGTGACCTGAGTTGCTGCACGCCACCTTTGCGATGTCCCCTAGGCCTCGCAGGCCGACGCCCCAGACAGCTCAGGAGGGCCAGCCTCTGCGAGGCGCGTTGGCCCCGGGACGTCCATCGCCGGGCTGTCTGCAGGGGCGTCCAGCTTGCTCAGTTTTCGGTGGAAACCTCCTTGCCAACCCTTTACCGTGAGATACAACCAGCACTTTGCCAAAGAATCGCAGCTGTTAGAAATGAGGAAAAACCCCGACCCAGAGCCAGCCCGTCCTCCGGGCCCAGTGGCGCCTCCTCCGTGGGCTCTCCATGGTCCAGACGAAAACGACCCTCAGACCAGCCTTCCAGCTATCGAGACCATTTTAGGGAGAAAAGGCCATTTTTGTTTCTTCTCCAGGAAATTGATTCTGACATTTCCCTCCTCAGGGGAAGATGCTGATGGAAGATTCTGTCCAGCTGAGCGACAGTGTGATGCGGTATGGACCCTAAAGGCCTCGAGAAGATAAAGGGAGTGGCCAGGTCTTCGAGGCGGGTCTGGTTCAGGACAGCCTTCCAGCTTTGAAAAGAACACATATGATGGTTTCCATGGGCCCCACGGTCACAGAGAACGGCCAACTGTACTTGGAACATTCGCACATGAAATGCAGGGCCAGGGCCACACGGATCGTGAGGCTATGTCCTTGCTCAAGGGCCTCCCCCAAAGGACACGGGATGGATGCCAGCATCTGTGTCCTGTCCCCTCCCTAATGGCCCTTGCTCCACGCTGCCGGGCCGTCCGTCCAACCCCAGCTCTGTTCTACTGGACGTTTGCACTTTTCTCCTCAGTATGGGAGCACTCACCGAGGGGGGACCGTTTCTTAGACAACCATCCACCCACCATAGGCACTGCGCGGCCCCAGCCTGCTCGGCGCGCAATATAAGTTGTCATTTAAACTCACTGCAGCCTCTGCAAGACGTAGACTGAGCCTTAAGTATTAAGTTATTTGCCCCACATGATGCAGTTATGTGGCCAGATTGCCAACCCACAATAAGGACCCAGAAAATGACCCCCAAACCTGCTTGATTCCCAAACTCAAGCCCCGCAGCCTTGCGGGCGTGCCCATCTTGCGGTTGACGGACGTGCCACTGTTTCCAACGTCGATGATAACAAAAAGGAATTCCGTTGGTGCGCAGTCTGCTGAGGCCCAGAGATGACTTCCCACCAAATGTGTCTCTTTCCCAAGAAGCACAGGACATTGTGGCCTTTTTACTTCTCCTTTTCTGATCATACTTCTAAAAATTTCTTTTTGGGGGCATTTCAAATCAGTTCTGGATAAAGATACAAAGATACAATAAGGCAGCTTTGGCTGCTGTGGGAAAGTGTGACTTTGGCCTGTAGTCACGTCTCTTCTGGCCTCAGAGGGACACTAATGCGGGAGGCGCGTGGGCCATGGCGCGGCAGGAGATAAAGGCAGGCGCACGTGGGACCCAGCGGGGCCTGATTGTTTCCAGAACACCAGGGACAGCCGGGCATGTCATGAACAGTCTCCTGGGGAGTGAGGTTTGGGGTAGCGGGGTGTGGGGCCGGAAGAGTGGATACTGGGGAGCCGTTAGCAGACACGCCCCTCCCCCCGCCCCGGGCACAGCTACTTTAATGATGCAAATATTTCCACCGACACTCTGTCTCATGCGCTGACACACCAGGGGAGGTGTGGGGAAGTCATCACAGCTGAGCGGGAGGCTCCGAGGTAGAGTGAGACACAGGGGCTGCTGACTGGGATCCCAGAGGTCAGGAGCCCACAGAGGTGTTGAGCCAAAGGGGGCTGGTGTGCGTGAAATCTGGGTCCTGGCGGGACGCTGGGCAGGGAAGGCTGCCGCCTAGTTAGGGAGCCTGGCGCATGTCCCTGGCTGATGCATGACAATGATGCTAATTTGGTCCCTGGGCCTCACTGCCATCTCAGCCAGCACTCATGGTGACTCGGGGACAGCAAAGCAGAGCCAGGAGGTCCAGGTCATTCTCGAAGCAAATGGGAAGAGGAAGGTCGGGTCGCAGCCACCTGTGCAAATCTGAGAAGGGCTGGATCACTCTCAGTCACGGAACTCCTACATTCCCACACTAGCCGAACACACACGGGCGAATGTGTGTGTGCGCACACCCGCAGCGAAATCCAAACGCCGCATGCTGAATCCTGAAGCCACTGCCAAACTTCTGGCCACGTGTAAATTATTTGACTTTTTACAGCGGCTGAGGGAGAGCTCAGATGTTGCTGAAGAAATTGGGTAGGATCTTTGTCCTCTCTTTGCGGTTCATTGATGATCTGCTGGTATTAGAGGGCTAGTTACTCGCTGGCTAGTCCCGAGCACCCGGTTTTCTGTTTTATTCTATGGAGCAAAGGAGCTGTTTAAATGCAACATTCGCTGAATGCCAGGTGTTGTACTAGGTACCTGGCCTGTGTCGGTTATGTCTCTGAGAGTCAGGTCTCATCATTCCCATTTTACAGAGGAGGAAACTGAGGCTTGGAAGGTTAAGTGACCTGCTTCGAGGCCACAGAGCTGGTGAGAGCTGGCATTCAGATGCAGGGGTGCTGGAACTCAAACATTGCTAAAGGAACGTTTGGGAGCTTTTTCCGCTCTTTATTCTGGTGTCATTGACTGACTTTGGTTACAGCGTCTGGCTGTTTTCTAACAGAGCGTTGGCACAGGGGAAGCTGGCGAACAAGATCGGTTTCTCTCTGTTGAGAGAGAACAAAGTGACCGTCTTGGATCACTGTTGGGCCTTCCTTTAACGGTTAAAGTGGTCGGCAAACTCATTAGTCAACAGAGCCAAATATCAACAGCACTTCTTCAAAATAGACTCGCCCAGGCCGAAAACCGACTTCTGCGCATGGGCCACGAAGTTTCAATCGCACTGTACGTGCGCCCGCACATGGTATTTTGTGGAAGAGCCACACTCAAGGGGCCAAAAAGCCGCATGTGACTCTCGAGCCGCAGTTTTCCGACCACGGCTTTAACCAAACACATTTCCTGAGCTGGAGGCGGAGCTGAATCCTTCCAGGTGATGAATTAGCCCATGTTCCTGAGTGATAGGTGGTGGTGTGTGCCCGTGTTTGAAAGGCCAGAGGCTCAGCCCACCGGCAGCTTCTCTCAGATGGTGCCTCCTGGTGTCTCACCAGTGGGTGCCCAGAATGCCTGTGATTGGCCCAAACGGGGACTTTTTAAAGTTGTGTTATTTTATTATGTACCAGGGAGAATTAAATATGAGTTGATTTTTGAGGCAACGATAAAGAAATAATTACCCTGGTGGCCGCACATGGGATAAACCCAAGGTGATGGGCTGATCACGAAGTCTGGGGACCGTGGTGAGGGTAGGCATGCGTGGGGACAGTCATTCGGGGTGCCACCAATGGACACCTGGAGTCCCTCGGTGACAGAACCTGTCATGTATTGTAAGGTCCTTTGCCAAGTGTGACCTTCTTGCCCAGAATAAAGGTCACTTTGTTTTTTGCTGTTAGTGGTGGTCGATGGGTGATCTCACGGTCTGCTTCTTACAGGGCAGCAAAGCCCTTTATGCCTCACAGTTGTAGTTTTTCCATCGGAGCGCCAGTCTTCAAGACTTTGCATGCATATCTCCTCGCTGAGTTTTGAGCACTTAAAAATAGAAGTTTAATTTTTTTCATCATAATTTTGAATAGTTGTCAAGGATTGAGTGGCTGGTGTTTTATAAATATTGACACAAAAATAAAACTCTTCTATCACTCATTTCAATGAACCCAATGGAGTACAACCCCACAGAATTGTGACGCATTTAAGAAAAAGGTGCATGAGCAGATTCTTCCACACCAGTCAGACATTTTACACCCTCTTTCCCTACTTGAACGTGACGTCACCCCTTCGTATGGGTCCTGTATAGGGCCTGGCTGGGCAGCTCAATTGGTTAGAGTGCCATCCCAATATGCAAGGTTTTGGGTTTGATATGGGTCAGAGCACATACAGGAATCAACCAACGAATGCATAAATTAGTGGAATAACAAATCTCTCTCTCTCTTCCTCTCTCTCTCTCTCTCCCCCTCCCCCCTCTCTAAAAATCAATCAATAAAAATTAGAAAATGTTTCTAATGTAGAATAGCTCACTGTGTGGTCAGACCTCATGCTGTAGATGTGCCTCTTTGGGGAGGAGCTCTCCACCAGGCACGTCACAGGCCACTGGCTCAGACCTGGCTCATCAGGCTGTGGTCAGGTGGGCTACGTGGTAGAAAGCAAGGCAACCTGTGTGCTAGAAAACTCCCCGAAGAAGATTGAGGCAGGACTACAAGGGGTGACCATCACAGCCGAAGATGTTGGATTGAAAACATCCGTAGGAATTACCTGGTTGACTTACCATGTGTAGATAGTAATGGATTCTGGATTTATTCTTTTCTTTTCCGTATTCCCTGTGTGTCTTGGACACAGAAAACACCAGGTAAGTATTTTTCTGGATGGATATCTTTATATATGATTTGTTACATAGTCACAGCCTATAAGGGATCATATTAGCATCTTGTGATTTGGCATGGATAAGTCAAGAGATCCCCCTAACCTTCTCCAGATGTTTTGAACATAAGAGCACCTGAACCCAAATCATGAATATTTCCATTTCCATTGTTGCCTTTTATGATCACTAGTATACCTTCTGGCAAAATGTATTTGCATGTATTATATTCTATTTCATGGAATTTGGGAAGCTTGGTATCTATCTATATAAAACCCTAATATTCAAATAGACCAAACAGCAGAACAACCAGTCGCTATGACATGTGCTGACCACCAGGGGGCACATGTGGAACATGGCCGGCGTCGGCAGCAGGCAGGATGGTGGAGCAGGTGAGTGGGGGTGCCAGACCAAAGCAGGGCGCCAGTCACTGTCATAGGGGAGAGCCTCTGGTGGTTACTGAAAATTCTTTGCTACCATGTGCCAGGTGCTCTCACCTGCTGCCGGTGCCAGCCCCACTTGCACCTGCTGCTGGTGCCAGAGCCGCCACTTGCACCCACTGCCAGCGCCCAGTGCCGGCCCCAATTGCCCCTCAGGGCTTCTCCACCTCCCGCTGCTTCTGAGGGGCAATCAGGGCAGCAGCCACCACTCTGTGCCGTCAGCAGGTACTAGCGGGGCTGGTGCCGTCAGCGCATGGGAGCAGGGCTGCCAGCAGACAGGGGACTGGGGGCATGGTGGGAGAGGTCAGGTGGGGTGTGGAGGATGGGCTGAGACCTGCCCCTGTGCCCACTGCAGCCTCGAAGCCCACAGTTCCTTTCAAGGTGCACAGATTCGTGCACTGGGCCCCTAGTTTATTTATAAAACCCATACTCATGGTGGACTAAGAGCACTTAAAGTGGAAAACACAGAAAGCCTTCTTGTTCAAAGGTTTATTTCATTCTGTTCTGTTGTAAGTGATGTGCAGAAAAAGAAAAAGAAACGTTATTGCTGGCAATGCTAAGATCAATGAGCGACATGCTGAGTCAGCACAGAGGAGAGAGTTTGCAAAGCACGGAGTCACCTCTCGGAGCTTTTCGGACATTCTGCTCTGGGCGTCCACAGCAACACAGGCCAGACAGCATTAGCTGACCCACTTTATAACAACCCACAGTTCCCCTAAACATGCCGTTCTACAATCCCGCAACGGAAAGCCTGCCTCTAGGGAATCAAGACGTATACTAGTCTCAATTGCGGAAGGGCAAAACCTTAAGTATTTCTGCAGTTTCTGGTCTGGTAAACGTGTCGTGCAGTTTATTTTTCAAAAAGTGACACATAAAACACTTAATTCAATTTAACAACAAGGTTTGGCTGCTAGGCAGTTTCTCGTGTGTGACTTCAACAGGTTTTCTTGGGTCGACTCCGGCATTTGTAAAAGGCCTTGCATGAGTTAATGATGGTTGTGCACAGAAAATTAGGTGTTATCTCGCTATTTTTGCTGCTATATCCCTTGGTGCAATTCCCAACGGAAAACCTCCTTCTCCATGAACAATTCCTAGCAGAATACCCTCCCATTCCATGACGCCGGAGCTAGACCTTAAAACATACGAGGGAAGAAAGCACACCAGGTTTTCTGTTCTTTATTACGTCGGTGGAGTGGTCACGCACTCCTTTCCTCAAAGCCATAAAGCTTTTGCTGCAATGAAAGCCTTCCTCCAGGTTGCCTGGAGACAGCTGAACCCTCGCACTTACAAAGTGAGCCCCGCTGGAAGGAGAGGGGGCTTCAGGGTCCTCTGTGTCATGTGTTCACTCAGGTTAGAAGCTCAGCTGCCCTGGTTTGTTTGGAAGAAGACTTAGCTTTGTCCTGCCTGGTCTCCATCTCCCATTTGGTTGAGTGGAGACGGGTGGGGGCGGTGCTCAGTCAATGTCGCCTTGGGAGCAAAACTGGGAAGAGGGACAAAGTTGTCTTCAGAGCCAGCTCCGTTTCATTTATTTATTTTTATTTTTATATATTTTTATTCATTTCAGAGAGGAAGTGAGAGGGAGAGAGAGATAGAAACATCAATAATGAGAGAGAATCATTGATCAGCTGCCTCCTGCATGCCCCCTACTGGGGATCAAGCCCACAACCCAGCCAGCTCCATTTTAATCTGATCTCTTCTCAAAGTAAATTTTAATCACACGGTGATGCAGGAATACATTCTCTTTATAGAAATGGGATGATATGATGAGTCTGCGTTTCCCTTGACACTCTTCCCAAGCAAAACCAGTTCCCAGAAGTCACTGTTATCAGTGCATTGAGGGTCCTTCTAGAACATGTTTGAGCATTGACATATATGTATATGCACGTGTGGGGTTATGGGACATGTGAGTTTGCTTTACAAAAAGGTAGCTCATACTCTGCTTAGCTTGGTCACTTGCTCTTTTCAATCAACACTATTTCCTGGAGATCTTTACTGTACGCCGTTCTTTGTAGCTGCTGTGGCCACGCCGTGGTGCGGTGAGCACACAGGCGTTGCCGTGGCCCTTCTGCCTGTGGTGAGCAGGTGCTGCTCCTTGCACTGTCCTGCCTCCAGGGCTGGCCAATTCCTTTCAACCCTCAGGCTCCCGAGGCCCATGCACTGTGCTCATGATGCCCAGGGGGACTCCTGAGCTTTGCTGCGTCACCCTGCTGTCGTGTGGAACTTCCTCGCCTCTCCACGGGGTTAAACCCCCTTGTTCCGGGGTCTTCCTCCACCTCAGCACCTGGGACCGAGGCGCTTATTAACAACGCGGGGTCCCCAGGGTCTATCTCCGGACAGCTTGCTTCAGGAGTTCCGGGGTGAGGCCCAGGAGCCTGCATTTCAACAAACACGTCTGGTGATGCGGTTGTGAAGAGGCACCCCCGTCTTGAGAGATGATGACCTGATTACACATTTCTCAGGACCCCTCTCCTCCCCCCACCCCCCCTCCAGGTCCAGCCTGTCACCCCCTCTGTTCACAATCAGACTCCTCTCTCTGGCCCCACGCGTATGCTTCTGAACTTTGCTTATTTTGTTTGCCTCGGTTGGGTTCCCTTTCATCTCCTCTCTAACCCCCAACGCCACCTGGCAAGTTTCTACTCATTGCTCCAGGCCCACTGGAAATGTCCCTTTCTCTACAGCCTTCCTCTGCTCTCCCCCAGCCCGTCCCTTTCTCGTGGCCCTCTATTCTATTGCTGATAAAATGTGTGCCGGTCCTCATGGGTGCGCACACTCACATTCTTACGTCCAGTTATCAGGGTCCGTATCTGGCTTTTAAGTCTCTGCGCTGCACGATGCAGGGGCAGCATTGACATAAATAATGATTGCGTGCGTGTGCTGAAAGATTGCTGGCAGGTAACAGTCAAGTGTCTTGAGAAAGGGGTAGCTCTGTCAAAATGGCACAATGCACCACTGGGTTACATGGGATCTATTTTCTTCTTCGATTCTGAGCCATTTAGGGGAAGCAGTAGCCTGACATGAGATGTGTGATTCACCAAACCAGTAGCATGGCCATTGGCACACAGCCAGCATCTGCTGCACACTCACCATGCGTTAGACACTTTCTAGGACTCCTCTGTGTCAACTTGTTGAGGTTATTTAACTCTCACAATGACCAGATGAGGTAGTGACAGCTGTCACTCCACTTAGAGATAACAAAACTGAGGCGCAGAGAGGTTAGGCGACTTGTCTGAGGCCACACAGCTGGGATTGAGCCCAAGCAGACTGACTCCGCGCCTAAGCTCTTGACTCTCCAAATATTTATTTGAATTACTGTGTCCTAATCACAGCTTAGTTTATTTACTTTTCTCAGGTAGTAATTTTAGGCACTAAACTGTGTTTGTATCCTTAGGCATTGTGGGGGAAAAAGGATAAGTTAGTAATGGATATGTGTGTAACCTTTCACACAGTTACAAGGCATATTTGCATATATTGATTATAATAGTTTCCATTTAAAAAAATTTAGTTTCTATTTTATGCTACAAGTTCAGTTTCCATTTTACTTTTATTGGTATGAATTTATTAATTTTATGATAAAAATTTAGTTTCCATTTTATTCTTTTTATTAAGTTAGCCTCCTTTCAAAGATTTTTTACATGCATTTATTATTCCACTTAAAAATCACAATTACATGCAGAAATAGATAACATTCGTTCCACTGAGCAGTGAGGGAGCAGGCTCCGTGGGCTGAGGGACTGCTGAGGCCACACCGCTCAGGGCTCCAGGGGCCCAACTCAGCACTACTCGGGTCAGAGCCTTTTCTAGAGGAGGACACGGAAGGTCAGAGTGGAGAAGAGCCCAAGCCTTGCCTTGTGGCCCTTAGATTAGCTCAACATTGGAACCAAAATGCTGTAGTTGACGTTTGTTTGTTTTAAACTGTGAGTTCCTGGCAAAACTTAATGATAAAACCGCATCTTGCAGGTGAGGAGACTGAAGCGGAGAGTTTCAGCAACTTGCCCAACATATACCAGACAACGGCTGTCCTGGGACCCGGACCCAGGGGCTCTGGCTTCACATGCACCAACCAGGACCCGCATACGGACGGCAGAGGCCCCCCGGCCTCACTAGTCATTGCAGGTGCCATGCCGAGACCCTGTGCTCACCCGACCAGAGGCCAACAGCGCCCGGCTGGCTGAGGCGGCAACTGGAACCTTCAGGGGGGTGCAGGGGTCTAAGCCTCCTGTGGCCGAGCTCCTGGAGCCCATGAGGGAGCCACGCGCTGTCTGTGCTGCTGTGATGGGTGCAGCTCCCCGAGCTGCGTGGCCAGCCAGGCTGCGTCCCCATGGGCGCCTCTGCTCACCGCTGTTCCTCTGACGGCCGGTGGTGGGCGGCCCGGCCAGGGCTTTGGGACTGTTTTCAGGGAGGCACGTGTGACGCCTTGGAGGCGGCTGAGGCTGGTCTGCGGGAGGCTGTATCCGTTAGAGGAAGGCTCCCAGGCTGGCGTTGGTGGGAGTTCCCGCTTTCGAAAGGCAAGGCTGACTGCAGAGCCCAGATCGTGGTGTTCGTATCCCAACACCCAAGTCACCACGAATTCCCAAACAAGGCAGTTCTGAGCCCTTCACGTTTAGGGAGCAGGGACAGGGCTCAGGGGTCAGCGAGGAGCTCACTGAGGCCGGACTTTGGTTCCTGGTCTCAGGCCTGCCAGGCCCTACTCTTTGCCCATGGCAGGCTGCTCAGCCAAAATTGCTCGCTTTTTAAATTTGTTGTTTTGTAAGTTTCACTGTATTTCAAACAACAAGTGATCATGGCCTCACTAACTAAGGAGGAGACACTCTCTTGCCACCCTCTCACCTGTGCTCTCGCCCATGTGAGTGATGTTTGATTTAATGTTCCTGCAGCCAAAAAACAAGAGCCCAGAAGGCC
>NW_005871075.1:607706-617981 GCF_000147115.1 Myotis lucifugus
TGAAATGTGCCCAAGGGTGTGGAGCTCCTGTGACCCAGGCGTGACATATATGAACAGAGGAGAGCCGGGTGACAGTCATGACAATACAGCACAGATACTGCGGCAGCACGTGTCCCTACGTCTCACGGCAGCTGTCACCTTGCACGTGGATGTCTGTAGATATGTCTTATCTCCGGTGGCAGACACTGCTGCTGGCTTCTCAACCTCCATTCGCCCCGGGCAGATTGCATTTCCCAAACAAGTCGCAGCAACACTTCCACTCTCATACCTCCTCCCAGAGCCTTGCCACGGAACCATCAAGATGTGGGATTTCTGTTCTCGCTCTTGACCTGGGCCGCTGTGACTTGCTGTACAAAGAGAGGACACAGAGGGAGGCCGAGTTACAAAAGGCTACGCAGCACCCCTCCTTCTTTTCTATCTTGTGGGGGTGGGTGCCTGCAGAGCCCCGAGCCGTCGGGAATAGGAAGCCGCCTTCCGTGCTGGAAGCCGGCAGAGACCAGGCACAGAGGCACAGAGCTGCCCCCTCCCACCCCCCGCCCCCGGCCCCTGGTCCCCGCCCATCTGGGGTGGCTCGTGGAGCAGCGGTGCGGTGCTGAGTCCTGCCCAGATGGCAGACGTGTAAGCGAAGTAATATTGCTGTGGAGTGTTTCAGGCCACGTGATCTGGGCGGTGTGCTGTGCTCGTAAGTGACCAGAACGTCCCTTTTCCTCCTTCCTAACACAATTTCACTTTTGTTGGCTCTCCAGCCCTTTCCCTCCACTGGAGTGCCTGCCTGGAGGAAGCTGCCCCGCCCTGGCTCCAGGGTGGCTCTATTTGGTCTCAGGGTATTCCTGTCCACTTGCCAATGATTGTTTCAGGATTCAATTCAGGCCCAATACAAGGGGAGAGGTTTATTGGGGACGCCTTTGTATGTTCTTCTCGCTTCTGGGAAAACTGGAAGCCTCTTTCCCCGCCTCTTTGTAGATTTCTGTCATGTGCAGACATGAGTCCCAGAGCCACTGCGCCTACATCATTACCAGCCTGAGACGAGTCCCCCTCCTGGAGCAGAGAGGCCCAGGGGGTGGCAGAGGAATGGAGCCAGAGCCACCGGATCGCACCATTGCTGACGCCCACCCACAGCACAGGCAGCATAAGGATGCACCGTGAGGGTCAGCTTTTGCTGTGAGTCATGCAGACCTAAAGTAACAATGACTTAAATAAAATTAAGAGGGTTTAATTCTTTTTCATGTAAAAGTCTGTAAGAAAGCAGGCCAGGGCTGGTGTGCTGAGCAGATTCCATGAAGTCCTCAGGGACCTAGGATTCTCCCAGAACATCACTCCACTGTGTCTAGGACGTGGCCCTCGTCCTTACGGTTCATATTATGGCATCTGTGTTCAAGGTGGCCAGAGGAGGAAGGCGTGAGGAGGGAGAAGGCAAAATGTTTGTATCATCTGTCTCCTGGGAAGAGTCTAGAAGCTGCCAAATACATGTTGGCTTGTATCTCCTTGGCTAAAACTCAGTGTGAGGGACCCTGGGCCATAGCTTTTATTCTGGGTAACCAAATGCCACCAGGTCATAATGAGGGTTGTATTACTATGGGATATTGAGGGGCAGTTCAGTCTCTGACACAGTAAGGCAGTAACCTTCTTTACCATTTAACATGCACTTTTATTGGATTTTCTGTTAACGTAGCCCAAGAGATGGTGACTAATGGACATCCTTCCTAGTGTATAATAAGTAATACTCTTCTTCCCCAGGCTACCCAGAAATTCAAGTCCCGGAGACCTTGAGTTAACAGAAGTAAGAGTCTGTTTCCCTCTCTTGTCTTGTGAGATGAGTGGCTAGTCTAAGTCAGGGTGGAAATATCTTTTGCACTAAATGCCAACCTCTCATCACACTAACTCTTCAGGGAGCAGGGACTGTATTGTGTGCGGTTATCGTGCAGCACCGATCACAATGCCTGGCACATAGTAGGTGCTCGGTGAACATTTGTTGAATAAACAAATGACTGGACGATTCTAGATCAATAGAGATCGCCCGAGGAGCTGCCAGGGTTCTTGTCCCAGCATCAAGAAGGGTTCAGGAATCTGGAAAAGGGGCTGCGCGTAGATGACATAGGAATCCAGAGACTAATAAAGAGTTCAGAGACGAGATATAATTTTGAAAGGCATTGGGGGTCAGAGGACCTTCAACTAAAGGAACTGAAGACTCCCTCCTTGTCTAGGACTCTTGCTTTTATTAACACAATTTGTCCTAAGGCAAGGTGGAGATAATACACTCCAAAGGGTAAAGTTTCAAAGGGTACAGAGTCCACTGTCAGAATGGGGGAATTAGCCTACTGCTGTTCAGGTGTTTGGCCAGTAGGAGGCAATAACATGTAGATTAAGATGCCTTTTAGCTGTCTGGCAGCCGCAATCAGTTTCCTATTCAGGTTTGGGGAAATGCCTTTAGCCACTGGATCTTGGATCTCTAAGAAAGTGCTAATTTAGCCTCTGCCTGAGGCTACCCAGCAGAAGCTATGAAGAGATCTGCAGATTCCTCTTCTTTGTTTGGAGTTTGGAGGTGCCCAGATGAGGCCCAGCTGTGAAGCAATGCAAGCTGCTGTGGGGCCTTGGGCCTTCTTTTGGAAGTTCTGTGTCTGTCTGACCCAGCTGCAGTTTGTTAGGTAATTTTCAGATTGCAAAGGGCCAGGCCTTTCATATGCAAAAGCCTCTGTGCACAGCTTGGGTGGGGCGGGGTCTCAGGGAATCAACAGGGCGGAGCAAACAGCTATGGCTGATCCTCAGTCCTACCCTAAGAGGCCCCGCATCTCAGTGTCCCGGTAATCGCTGCAAGCACCTCTGAGAGAAAGCCGCCCCTGAGTTCCAACCAATGCCAGACAGTCCAGTTTCTCTTGTATGAGTCTGGGTCCCCAGAGACTCTCCTGGAACTGGAGTTCAGAGCAGTCCGGAGCTTGTGTCTCCCTCCCAATTGAAAAAGACAACTGCATCCTCAGCTTCCAGCCCTTTCCACGTGGGCCTCTGTACCTCTGCACTTTACTTCTGTACCTCCTCTGAGTCTCAGTGTGCTTTTCTCTTTCCTTCTAGTTGTAGAATTTCCACTCGGCCAGCCTTCCTGTGGTTCTGGATGATGTGCGTTTTGTCTTTTAGTTGTTTTTTTGAAGTGGTTGTGCGAGGCAGCAATTTCCGATCTAATAATTGCTTTATATGTTTAGGTTCTTCTATGTTGGGTGAGTAGATATTTGTGTTTGTTATTTTCTCTCCTGTGATTGACCCCTTTGTAATTATACAATGTCTTTCTTTGTCTTTTTTCACGTATTTGTTTTTAAAGTCCATTTGTCTCATGTGAGTATTGCTACTCCAGCTTTCATTCATTTCTACTTCTACTTGCATGAAATATCTTTTTTTTTTTTTTAATCTCTGCACTTTCAGTCTGGGTGTATGTTTCAATTTGAAGTGTCTCTTGGAAGCAGCATATGGATGGATCAAGTTTTTTTAAGCCAGTCATCTACCTATGTCTTTTTTGTTGTTGTTGTTAATCCTCACCCAAGGATATTTTTCCATTGATCTTTTAGAGAGAGTGGAAGAGAAAGGGAAAGACAGAGAGAAACATCAATGTGAGAGAAACACATCAATTGGTTGCCTCCTGCACACGCCCCAACTAGGGCTGGGCAGGGGAGGAGCCTGCAACCAAGGTATGTGCCCCTGACTGGAATCGAACCCAGGGCCCTTGGGTCTGCAGGCTGCTGCTCTAGCCACTAATCCAAACTGTCCAAGGCTCCATCTATGTCTTTTTATTGGAGCATTTAACCCACCTACATTTAATGTAATTATTGGTAAGTATGTAGTTATTGCCAGTTTGTTCATTGTTTTTTGGTTGTTTTTATAGTTGTCCTCTGTTCCTTTCTTCTCTTGATCTCTTTCCTTGTGGTTTGCTGTTTAATGTCTTGTTTAGGTTCCTTTCTCTTGGTTCTTTGTGCATCCTTTGTAGGTCTTTGGCTTGTGGTTTCCATAAAGTATATATATATATCATTCTTTATCTGTAGCAGTCCATTTTAAGCGGCTAGGCATTTAAGTTCAAATATATTCTATAAGGATTCCATTTTACCCCCTCCATGCTTTATGTTACTGATGTAAGATTTTAGATATTTTTGTATTGTGTATCTCCTAACTACTTACTATAGTTTAAGCTGATTTTGATACTTTTTTCTTTTAACCTTCCTAGTAGCTTTTGAATATATGACTGGTATTTATCAATTATTTGGCTTTACCTGTAAGGCTTTTCTCTTTCTCCTGTTTTCTTATTTCTGGTTATGGCCTTTCCTTTTCTATTGAAAGACCTTCACCATCTCTTGTAAAACTGGTTTAATGGCCCCCAGAGAAAACCAAGATGGCAGCATAGGTAAACACCAGAAATTGCTGCCTCGCACAACCACTTCAAAAATACAACTAAAAGACAAAACAAACATCATCCAGAACCACAGGAAGGCTGGCCGAGTGGAAATTCTACAACTAGAAGGAAAGAGAAAAGCACACTGAGACTCAGAGGAGGTACGGAAGTAAAGTGCAGAGGTACAGAGGCGCACTCGGAAAAGGCTGGCAACTGAGGATGCGGTTGTCTTTTTCAATCAGGAGGGAGACACACGCTCCCGCTCTGAATGCCAGTTCTGGGCAAGTCTCTGGGGACCCAGACTCATACAAGAGAAACTGGACTATCTGGCATTGGTTGGAACTTGGGGGCGGCTTTCTCTCAGAGATGCTTGCAGCGATTACCGGGACACTGAGATGCGGGGCCTCTTAGAGTAGGACTGAGGATCAGCCATAGCTGTTTGCTCCGCCCTGTTGATTCCCTGAGACCCCGCCCCACCCAAGCTGTGCACAGAGGCTTTTGCATATGAAAGGCCTGGCCCTTTGCAATCTGAAAATTACCTAACAAACTGCAGCTGGGTCAGACAGACCCAGAACTTCCAAAAGAAGGCCCAAGGCCCCACAACAGCTTGCATTGCTTCACAGCTGGGCCTCATCTGGGCACCTCCAAACCCCAAACAAGGAAGGGGAATCTGCAGATCTCTCCGTAGCTTCTGCTGGTAGCCTCAGGCAGAGGCTAAATTAGCACCTCCTTAGAGATCCAAGATCCAGTGTACCCAGTGGTCAGAGTGGGACCATCCAATTACAACTCCTCAGATCCATAAGGGACACACTCAGGGGGCAGACTCAGTGAGCACCAAAGCCCCACTGAAGCAAGTCTTGCCCCATAAGGGTGTCTCCAGCACAGAAGTTCTCCCACCGTAGACACAGCTGATTCTCACAATCAATTGGCCTGGAGGTCAATTCCTCCCAGTGATACCTACAACAATCAAGGATTAACTACAACAAGACTGTGCACAAAGCCCACAAAGGGGTGTACCAAGAGTGTCCACCTCAGGTAATTGGGGAGGCTGAGCCACTGGCCCCTACCAACACAGGGAAGCAGCCAAAATTTGGAGACAAAGAAACAGGTCACAAATGACAGAAATGGAGGAAAGCAAACTACTGGATATAGAGTTCAAAACCACACTTATAAGGTTTTTCAAGAATTTTCTAGAAACCGCCGATAAATTTAGTGAGATCCTCGATAAATCTAGCGAGACCCTCGAGGATATGAAAAAGGACCAACTAGAAATTAAGCATACACTGACTGAAATAAAGAATATTATACAGAGTTCCAACAGCAGACTAGAGGATTGCAAGAATCAAGTCAAAGATTTGAAATACAAAGAACAAAAAACACCCAACTGGAAAAAAAGAACGAAAAAATAATCCAAAAATATGAAGATAGTGTAAGGAGCCTCTGGGACAACTTCAAGTGTACCAACATCCGAATTATAGGGGTGCCAGAAGAAGAGAGACAGCAAGATATTGAAAACCTATTTGAAGAAATAATGACAGAAAACTTCCCCTACCTGGTGAAAGAAATAGACTTACAAGTCCAGGAAGCACAGAGAACCCCAAACAAAAGGAATCCAAAGAGGACCACACCAAGACACATCATAATTAAAATGCCAAGAGCAAAAGACAAAGAGAGAATCTTAAAAGCAGCAAGAGGAAAACAGTCAGTTACCTACAAGGGAGTACCCATACGACTGTCAGCTGATTTCTCAACAGAAACTATGCAGGCCAGAAGGGAGTGGCAAGAAATATTCAAAGTGATGAATGCCAAGAACCTACAACCAAGATTACTTTACCCAGCAAAGCTATCATTCAGAATTGAAGGTCAGATAAAGAGCTTCACAGATAAGAAAAAGCTAAAGGAGTTCATCACCACCAAACCAGTATTATATGAAATGCTGAAAGGTATCCTTTAAGAAGATAAATAATTTGATGAACAGAATAAACTGGTGAATATAATAGAATCAGGGACATAGAAAGGGAGTGGACTGACAATTCTCAGGGGGGAAGGGGTGTGGGGGGTGCGGGAAGAGACTGGACAAAAATCATACACCTATGGATGAGTACAGTGGGGGGGTGGGGTAAGGGCACAGGGTGGGGTGGTAACCGGTGGAGGGGAGCTATGGGGGGGAAAAAGAGGAACAACTGTAATAATCTGAACAATAAAGATTTAATTTAAAAAAATGGTTTAATGGTGATGATGTCCTTTAGTTTTTGCTTGTCTGGGAAGCTCTTTATCTCTTCTTGAATTCCTTCCGGGGTAAATAATTCTAGATTGTATTCAGCTCTTTAAAGAGGTCCTAACCACTCCCTTCTGGCCTATAAAGTTGCTGCCGAGAAATCAGCTGGTAGCCCTGTAGCGTCTCCTTTGAATGTAACTTGTTTTTCTCTTGCTTCATTCAAGATTGTCTCTTTAACTTTTGCCACTTCAACTACAATATGTCCTGGTGTGGGTATCTTTGGGTTCATCTTGTTTAGAATGCTATGCTTCTTGGACCTCAATGTCTGTTTCCTTTCCCAGGTTGGGAAACTTTTCAGCCATTATTTTTTTTCAATAAAATTTTTGTTCCTTTCTTTTTTTTGCATTCTTCTTCTGGGATCCCTATAATGCAAATGTTTGAGTGCTTGGTGTTATCCCAGAAGTCCCTTAAACTATCTTGTATTTTTGTAACTCTTTTTTTTCTTTCTGATTGGTTGACTTCACCAGTCTGTCTCTGGGTCACTGCTCCATTCTTTGTTAGCTAATCTACTGTTGATTTCTTATAATGTGTTTTTTATTTCAGTTATTGTATTCTTCAGGTCTGCTTGGTTCTTTCCTATACTTTCTAACTCTTTCTTGAAGTTCTCCCTAAGTTCTTTTATTTCACTCAAGTTTGGTGAGCCATCTTATGACCAATTCTTTGAATTCTTTATTAGGCAAGTTACTATTTCCTTTTCCCTAATCTTCCCCCAACACCTGGGAATTCTTGTTCCTTCATTTGAGAGATATTCTTCTGTCTTTTCATTTTGTTTGACATTTTGTTTGTTTATTTGAATTAGACAAAATAGCTGTCTCTTCCTGTCCTGGAAAAGTATGCTGTGTGGTTTTGGCAGGCTGGTAGAAGCCAGGTGGGTTCATAAGGTGCCTGGGGCACTGGCCCACCCAGTGGAGCCAGAGCAGTTTCAGATGGGGAGGCCAGGTGCAGGTAGTACTGTCCTATTGATCCTGCCTGCTCCCTTTGCTGGGGTTGGAATGGACTCAGGCAATGTGTCCCGAACACACTTCAGTGACCCTACAGGCAAGCCCAAGCAGCTGGACAGAACCCCACCCGCCCTATGGAGATGCAGGGGACCTAGCAGTGGTGCTCACTAACTTCATGACAGGGGATCCCCACAGTCATCAGCCTTCCTCCCCAGTCTCCCTCCTCCTTCTCTCCAGTGGTCCATGTGGAAGCGAGCCCTGTGCTGGCTGTAAGCGCCAGGAGGCTGTAGGTGCTGAGCCGCATGTGTGTTCAGGGGCCAGGGCAGGGCCTTCGGGGGGTTGGGGAACAGCTGTTGGCGGGAAGACCAGGTGGGTGTGCTGACATCTGATGTTCCTCCTGCTCCCATTGTTCAGAGGCCAAAGCTCCAGGCTACAATGCTGTGAACGCAGCATGGTGATACTGCAGGAAGGCCAAAGCCCCCAGCAGCGCTCCCACTGCCCCATGAGGTGGAGGGAACCCTAAGCAATGGCCCAGGGAGTTACCATGGCCCCCAAGGGCTCCCTCTGCTCCCCAGCCTTTTCCCTTGTTTGTTGTCAGAGCTGGCCATTCAGCGTTAGGTTGTCTTACAGGAGCAATTGCTACCTACAGAGTGTATTTTTTATTTTGTTCACAGGAGGGGTGAGTTTAGCATCCCCCTACACTGCTGCCATCTTGTACTCCCTGGGCTTGAAATTTTAAGTTCATCTTCAACTCTTCTAGCAAGACTTTGTCAAGTCCAGTCCTTTCCTCTCTATGTCCAAAGCTTCCTCCCTGGTCCAACACTTGTAACTTTATGGGGAAATACTCCCATTTTACAGGTGTCTAATTCATGCCAGGTGGACACAGCATTTGGTGTGGTGTATTGGGTAATGCGTGGAAGAGTGAAGACACACTTCACGGTGAAGGTTGTGGGCATGGGGGTCCTGGGCAGGAAGTGTCACTGGTAGAAAAATGTCAGGTGTGATGTCAGTCACCTGGGTACAGGTGGGCCTGCTGGTAAATCCGTAGGAATGAGGAAGAAGTTTCACTAACAAAGATGTTCTTCAAGTTAGACGTCCATATCACCCATTTTAAAGATGGGTTTTACCACCCGGTAAAGGTGAGGGAGTCATGCAAGAGGCGTGTAGGGATGGCAGCCACTGGTCTGAGTGTTGTGTTCGGAGGAAAGCATAAAGAACAGGGCAGCCTGACTATAAAAGCATCAGAGACTTGGGTTTTATTAGTCGGATTAGTTTTCCGAGTGCTCTTCCTGTGTTTCCACTTTATTCTCTTTTATGACTTAGTAAAGACTTTACAGGTCTTGGCTTTTATCCGTGCTGCAAGGGGACAGAGCAGACCTCCCTGGAATCCGCATGGTGATGGCGGTGGATGGGCTCAAAGGGAAGGTCCCCAGTCAGAGCACCCCACGAGCTTGGGAGGCAGTGTGGTGAAGGGATGGAAGATGTGGCTGTACCGCTCAGCACCTGCTCCACCACTTACTACCTGTGTGACCCCATCCAGTTACTGGACATCACTGAGTCTCAGGTTCCTCATCCACAAAATAATGATGATGATGTCCACTCACTGGGCCGGGAAGATTAAATACAGGGTGGGCAAAAAAAAGTAGGTTTGAGGTTGTTCATATGAAAAATAATGTCATAATTAATAAATAATAACAAGAATAACTGTTTCATGTACTCAAAACTGTAAACCTACTTTTGCCCCACCCTGTATATTAATATATGTCAAGTGCTTAAAACAGTGCCAAGTATATAACAAATATTACACCACCCTCTCCTCTTCACCAGGAAACTCTACTTTTGGTACTAAATTTGGGAGGTCCTGCCTTTTATTTTGTGAACATAAATGATAATCTTATATTCTTCATGTCCTGAAAAATTTACTAACCTCCATTCGCCTCTCTGATAGAGATTTTCTAGTCTCTAAACCATATATAGCATCTTATCACCAGAATACTTTTCCTCAGGGCCCGCTTTCACCATGACCTTGGCTGTATAGTCTGTGGAGTGTCGCCTTTTTCCTTACCTCTCCTGTGTTCAGGTTGGTCTCATCTACTATCCTTGTTCCTACCTCAGCTTTCAACCATTTTATGGGCCACCTCCATTAGCTATTTCACCTGTTTCTTGAACTCAGTATAGTTACATCTGAGCTCTTTCTCCTTCACTCCTCTCATTCATTATCTTGTATTTCCTCTCCTATTGCTGGTGGGCAGGGGTGAGCTGAGGGCACCTAGTCATGACCCAATAGAAACTAAGAAATCTCAATAGAAATACATAATTGTTGACAGTTCTCATCCCTTATATCCAGTGTCCATTGGCTGCCTTGTGGTTTTGGTTCTACATCCTAAATAATTCCACATTCCATCTCTCTCATTAGCTTTTGTCTTGATTATTGACATAGACTCCTATATCCTTACCTCTAATCTTGTTCTACTTCAAACCATCCTCCACACAGCAATTAAAATAATCTTACTAATACACAGATGAAATTGCTCTGATCTCCTCTTCATACTTTAACTAGAGGCCTGGTGCACAAAATTCGTGCATGGGGCGGGGGGGTCCCCTCAGCCCGGCCTGCACTCTCTCCAAACCAGGACCCCTCGGGGGATGTCGCGACTGCCGGTTTAGGATTGGGCCTAAACCGGTAG
>NW_005871075.1:618440-624351 GCF_000147115.1 Myotis lucifugus
GTCTACTTGACAAAACACCCCCTTGTCCTCCAGTTGTCACCTTTTGGTGATGTTTCTTCTCATTCTCATGCTCATGTTAAGCACTATCTACCTACAAATAGTTCAATCTTCACAGTAATAATATACTTATCTGTCTATATATATTCCCATGCACACACACTACATTGAAAGTAAACCATTTGTTTACAGGTCTGTGTCCCCTACCAGACTGAGTTCCTGCTGGGAGGGATTGCAGGTTAGTCATCTCCCTCTTCCTTCTCATGATACTCCAATGTTATAGGTGGTCCAGTAATCTTCACTGAATAAACTAATAACCAGAATAAATCATACTCTTTACAATGAGAGTGTAAGGTCTGCAAGGACAACACAGGCCTTTTATACACATTCTTACATCTCACTCATAGTCGGAACTTAGGAAGTAATCAACAAATCCTTATTGACAACCGCTGTTGAACTCAGCCACAGAGAAGCAGAGTCTGTTTTATATTTTGTGAACAAATGTTTTGTGACTCGATGCCATGCTCTCATGATTAGATTTATGTTCCTTTAGAGTAAGGACACTATTCTATACATCGCCAGCCCCACAGTGACTCCCACACTGCCATTTAATGAATGCCAGTTGATCGAATAACCAGGTAGCAAAGTCTGGCTTGTTACCTTCCAGCTCTTATGGCTTTTATTTTCTGGAACAGTCTCTGGGATCTCCCATTAATGGTTCCTGGTGAAGATGTTGCCGAGGCCTCTGGGAACCATCTTCTTTATACGCCCTGGTGCTCTGCCAGGAATAGCATCTCTAGGTGTCTCACCTGGAGAGCAGCTGGCCCACCCCCGTTCACCAGGCGATGGCAGTGCTCGGGCCCGATCACAGGGCTGGCGCTGCGTCCAGTGAGTGCTGGGCAGCCTGTCCACTGGGAGGCCGCTTTCAATTCTGCCCCGAACGGGCAGGGCACCCTCTGTGTTTCCTTATCTGCCAACCAGAAGTGATAATCGCCTCTTGTCTATCTGGATGAGCTGTGAGGAGGGGAAGCAGGGCCATTCACTGGGAAGGCTGCAGCAGCTGAAAGTGCTCGAACAGCATCAGTGCCGAGCGGAAGCCGAAGACTCCTTGTCACCAGGGTGAGCACCTGCTGCACCGGCGGCTGGGTGGTGGGAGTGGTGACCAAGTGGGAAGTGGAGATGTGTTCCGTTAGATAAGGATAATTATAGATTATGGATATGAAACACATTTCTTTTTTTCTTCCATTTTAATATGCTTTAATCCAACGACAGTATTTGTCATCATGTATTTAATTAGTGATGTCAAAGCAATGGGTAGTTTTTATGTCCAAGTCTTATTTCTTAGATGAGTGGCAGGGGTGCTTCTCGTGTAAAACAATTGCCTGGGTTAAAGAGTTGTCGGTACATGTGATCAGACACTGCCCCCTGGTGGTCTGAAAGATGACTACATGGTTTTTGACAGCAATTAGAAGGATGAAAATGAAGTCGAAGTGGGAGGGAGCGGGATGGGAGGGAATGAGGGGAGCTTTGCAGTGGCCATGTTAAAATGAGGTGCCCATTGTACAAACATACAAATGCAGATGTTGAGTGATCATCTGGCTCTATGAGACTGAAGTTCAGGCGACGAGTCTAGAGATAAGGGTTTAGGAGCTGTTGGTATGTAGATGATGTTTACGTTTGGGGCAGTGACGGCCTTGAGAAGGAAGATATCACGGAGAAGCCCTGGCCGGGCGGCTCAGTTGGTTGGAGCATCGTCCTGTTCACCAAAAGGTTGTGGGTTCAATTCCCAATCAGGGCACATACCTAGGTTGTAGGTTTGATCCCCAGTCGAGATGCGTATGGGAGGCGGCTGATTCATGTCTCTCGCTCAAAAAAAAAAAAAATCAATACAATCATATCCTTAGGTGAGGATTTAAAAGAAAGAGAAAAAGAAAGATATCATAGAAGAGACAGTCATCAGTTGTGTCAAATAATGTCAAACAAGATGAGGCTGAGAATTCACCTTCGACCCAGCACCATGGAGATCGTGGGGACCTGACAAGCCTCATAAGGACAGTGTAGTGTGGGCCGAGGCTGCATGGAGAGGGTTCACGAGAGACGAGGAGGAGGAAAGGGTAGTGAGTGAGGCCGTGCTGCACAGGGAGCTGGGGAATGTGTCAGAGGCTGGTGGGAAAGTGCAATAGGATTTTCCTAGGATGGAAGAAGTGATAGCATGTTTAATGCTGGTGCTGTAGAAAGAAACATGACATAGGAGGGAGGGGGGAGAATTCCCAGAGCGATCCGTCTGAGCTGGGGAGAGAAGCTGGGCCTCGTGTAGAAATGGCTCATCCCTGGCCACAGCAGAAAAGGCGGAGCAGAAGTGTGAGGGGGGGGATGTGTTGCTGGGGTCCATGCATATCATATCCCAATTACTTCGTTTCTCAGCGAGTCATCAGCTGGGTGTGAGGACGGGGAGGAGATGTTAGAAGTGTGAGGAGGTTTAAGAGAATGTAGAGAACTAAAGCGTGGTTGCTGGGAAATGTGAAGGGCTTGCTTGAGGTTTATGTTCATGAATTTAAAGGAAGGCCAGTCAGGATAGCTGTGTTCATCTGCATGCGAACAGGCGTGGGCTCGGTGGAGAGTTAGTTTAGTACAGCCGTGGGCAAACTACGGCCTGCGGGCCGGATCCGGCCCGTTTGAAATGAATAAAACTAAAAAAAAAAAAAGGACCGTACCCTTTTATGTAATGATGTTTACTTTGAATTTATATTAGTTCACACAAACACTCCATCCATGCTTTTGTTCCGGCCCTCCGGTCCAGTTTAAGAACCCATTGTGGCCCTCGAGTCAAAAAGTTTGCCCACCCCTGGTTTAGTAGGTCATGGGTTTGGCCAGCTGGAAACAGCACACTAAGGGAGGCAGTTGTCTGGACATAGAAGAGAGGGATTGCGATGATTGCCCAGGGAAAAGAAGCTGGTAAGGGGGGACGTGATGACCGTGGGGGGAAGGACACAAAAGGTCCTACCCAGGAATTGGGTTCTTGAAGGACAGGGATTCGGCTGGAAAAACGGGAGGCGAAAGCCAAAGAGTGGGGCTCCTGGCATGGAGATGGTGGAGGGATTGTGAGTCCTGATAATGACACGGTCTAGAGCAGAGCCAGGAGCTGTGCGGCGTAGAGAAAGCAGGGGGGTAGGCTCACGAGAGGAGGTGATGTCATGGGACTCAGAGCAGAGTGTGGAAGCGTCATCTGCGTGGTATGAAAATGGTCAGTGGTCAGGACAGGATTGGGGTTGAAGAGAGTGACAGTGACCTGTGATCTAATAGTCACAGCGGAGCGAGGGGCGCGTGACCTGGGGCTGTAGTGACCCCAACAATGAAGAGAAGAGGTTGAGTAGTCTGGCGACATGAGAGTCAGGAGTGGGTGTTTTGGGAGGAGGAAGAATGACCTGGAAGTGGCCACCAAGAGCCAGGCAGAGACTCAGGCCACCTGGGTGGAACGGGATGCCTGCCGGGGCAGCAGTGTCCTGGGGTTGCCATTGGAAACGATGTTGTTGACAGAGGGAATTGGAGGCTTAAAGGGGACAATGCGCATACAGTGTTCAGGACTGCGGTTTCTGTCAGTGGTGTTCAATTCCTGTCAGTGAGTTCCCCCAAGTGACTTAAATCTGTTTTCCTTTATGGTGAGGTGTTAGCAAGTTTTCCAATTTTCACAGAAGTTTCTGATCATCTAAAATGGTCCTTTGTAGGACATAAAGCTTAATTTCAAATAATGTAAAACCAAGCAGACACTGTTGGACTACAGAGGAAGGAAGTCTGATAGAAAGGAATATTTATGAAGTGCCCACAGAGGCCAACCACGGCACTATGTATTTGTCTCAGCTGGATGCATTAACTCATTTTGCTCCTGCATGTGTGTGTGCGTGTGAGTGTGTGTGTGTGTGTGTGTGTGTGTGTGTGTGTAACACTTGCTAAATGCTAGGGATTCAATAATAAATGTAGAGATTCTGCCTTAGAGGAACTAATGGTTAAATGAGAGAAACAGCTAAGCAAACAGAAATTAAAGCGCAGTGTGACCTATGTTGATAATGAATAACTATTGGATATTTACTGCACACCAGGGGCCGTGTGAAGGTATCTTATATTCGCTCCTTTAACCTCAGCTATCGTCTCAGACGTCACATGGACCCTTTCAGAGTAACGCTGTGTTACACGCCACGTCAAGCCTCGGGGGCTCAGGACGACGCGTTGACTTTTCCTGCGTGTTTTCTTTCCGGTTTCAGGTTGGTGCCGGCCGGGCATGGCAACAGCCCAGGTGTGTGAGTGGGTGCGGGTCATGCCCCCGTCCCAGCAGCCCCTGGGTGGCACGTCCTGGCGACAGGTTGGGAGTGAAAGCTGGCAAGCCTCTGCACATTTCAAGCCTCAACTCGGTCCAGTCCCTTGTCATTGCAGGGGTCAGTGTGCCGCACGGCCACACCCAGCATCCACGGCTGCTCTGAGGGGAGGTACCACTGAGTCACAGGGCAGAGGGCCAGGGTGCGTGGAGAGAGTGAGGAAGTGAGAACAATGAGTCTGGAAACCACCTGCCCAGGGTTCGAAAGCTGGGCACTTTAACCTCCACCTTAGCCGCAGTCCTTGGCTGCTTCCAGTGTTGTGCACAGAGCGCTTTGGGCGCACACCGGAGAGGTGGGTGGCTCCCCAGCTGAGCGGGTGGAAGAGGTTCCAGGAAGACTCTTAGGGCAGGTAGGACCTGGGGCTGACCTCAGTAGTCTTGGCCAGACTGAGTTTCTATTTGGTTTAGCAGCAAAGAGGCCACTGGTACAGGTGGGACTAGTTTCACTGGAGACTGAGAGCAGAAGGCAGATGGTGGTAGCTGAAGGGGTACATACGAGGTGAAGGAAGAGAAACAACTTCTAGAAGCTTGGTCAATACGGGTAGGAAAAATACGGCAGTAGGATTGGAAATAGGATAGAGCATAGCATTTATTTTTCCTCAAAGACCTGAGTGCTTGCTGCTAACCTAAAAGTTAGCAGAAAGGCCCGCTTCTTGGATGTGGAAATGGCCTCTAAAATATCCATCATGCCCTGGCTGGGTTGCTCAGTGGGTTAGTGTATTGTCCCCATAGGCCAAGATTATGGGTTTGATCCCTGGTCAGGACACATACAAGAGTCAACCAATGAATGCATGAATAAGTGGGACAACAAATTGATGCATCTCTCTCCCTTCCTCTCTCTCTCTAAAAATATAAAAATAAAACATCCATCACATCCTTATCCCTTGATACAGGATGGACTCCACTGGACTGTGGGGGGCAAGGAAGAGAGAAGAGTTGATTATGACCCAAGAAGAGGGAGAGGGGACAATTCCGTGACCGTGTGTGCCATTGCAGACCATCGTGGCCTGGCTCACTGTCTGTCCTAGAGCTTGCAGAACCGAATCGATACCTTATTTAATGGGTGTTTAGGGAGTGAGGTACCATGTTCATCACAAACAGGTCTGAAGAGACTTTGGGGGTACCAATGGATTTAAATGTGTTCATAAACCTTGCTCCTACCTTGAATACACGAAGAGTCTGTGGGAGCCTCAGCCGTGGCGCTGGTGTGTTAGGAAATTATAACCTGCAGAGGTGGTTGACGCCAACAAGCACGGGAAGCTTTTGTGTGCTAGAGTTTTCTTTTACCCTTTTGTTCTCTTACCCTTGAAAATAATGCCTGTGACTCTAGTTACCACCAAAGTAAGCCAATCAGAAGCTGATTGATATTCCAAAAAAGGGATCACGGAGCTCCTGTTTTTAAGCATTTGTGTGCATAGTGTTGCAGGGTTAGATTTTCCCCACAAGTACAGATGCTCAAGGTGGAGACCAGATGGCCTCAACCTTCAACTTGGCTTGTTAGCACTGCCATGGATGACAGCCCAGTTATTTTTTCATAAATCCATG
>NW_005871075.1:624999-628125 GCF_000147115.1 Myotis lucifugus
TTATTACTGGTTTGTTTATGTAGATAATTTTTGTGAGTGGAGCCAAACTGGTGACATATGCCAGGAAGCAAGGTCTCAAACGCTCCAGGTCTTTGCTGCTGAGACGGTCTAATCCACTGGCCATTTGCAGATCTGGACTCCGGGCTCAAACCCGTGAGGGGGCAAGAGAACAGACCAACCCTTGATTAGTTCACAGAACTCCAATTCTTTATTCATCACAGCTTGCTCACAATGACATACAGGAAAGAGCACTAATGAAGAGTAAATATGCAGGCAGCAACCTTGGGGAGTTGGGAGGTGGGGAGAAACGACTTCAAAACTATGATCGGTCCTGACGTGGGTGTCTGGTGATTCTTAGTTGGCACAGTGCCCTGCCTACCCCCTTCGCTGTGTCAGCCCTCGCAGATGGAGTGATATATATTTTTTTAATCGGCAGGATGGCCTCACACTGGGGAAGAAAGACCAGCTTGTGTGAAAGTCCGCAGTGTTTCTGACTTTGTGTGTGTGTGTAGATGTGTGTGTGTGTGTGTGTGTGTGTGTAGATGTGTGTGTGTGTATTTCAACGCAACGACCAGCTCACAGTTTCCAAGTGAAAACTATTCAGTAGCATCATGTACTTGTACTATAGGTAAGAGCTTAAAATGAACATCGTCCATCATGGCATCCACAAATAAGCCACCTGACACGTTAATTAATTCATTCCATCAACAGAACTTAAAGGAGAGAACTAAGCCCACTTCATGAAGAGCGATTTCACGGCTGCTGGAGCCGTTTAAAACAGCACTTTAAAGGGTCCCTTGTTTTGCTTCCACCCAGATTGACCTCAGGCCTGTCTTCTCATCCATCCCTTTCTAAAACTGAAGCACGTCGGTAGCACACAATCCAGTAGAAGCGAATGTCAATGCTATGATTGGTGGGTATTCTTAGCCTGGTTTTGCCGTTTCTAGGCAGTAAGTAGGTTATGAACGAACAAATGTAGAGTTAGGTGTGGAGTCATAACACCTGTGGTCTGGGGATGGGCTCGGTCAAGTTCAGGGATGACAGCGCTGTCTAGGTCATTAGGCAATGGTGGATCTCTAGCACCATAGACTGTCTACTGACCTCGTTTTTCTGTTGGAATGAGAAAGGCAGGGAAGGTAGTCAGACGGGAGCTTCGGAACGAACAGACCCAGCGATTTCATTTGCGTGGAAAGACACAACGTCAAAAGCCTGTTACAGGACATGTAAGGTTATGAAATAACTTGCATAATGCAATACTTGTATTTTTTAACAAAAATGTAAGTATTTACAAAATAAGAACCAAGGTATTTTTTTTAAACATCAAGCAAAACATTCTGCAAAGAGACCGCATTGATTTCTTTTATTTTTGATTCTGTTTTTGTGTGTTTTTTAAATAGTGAGTTCTTCTTAAACCATGTCACACATTTCTCATACTGATATCGCAAGATCCCTTATGCTACAGGCAGGGGGACTTCCTAGCGGCGGGGCGTGCCACACCCTCCATCGCCTCAGCCGGACAGTTCCACCTGCAGCTCCTTGTTCCTGCGCACCTCCGCGGCGTGCCTCTCCTGCAAGACACCAAGGGACAAGCTGGGTCACGGAGCCCGCTGTCTGCTCCACGTAGAACTGGGGGACCCGCCCGCTCCTTTGCATGCGGTGTGCTCGACTGGAAGGAACCTCGTTTGACATCTGCCTTCAGGAAATGTTCTCATTTCCCGAGAAAGGAACACATGGAACCCAATACGTGTCACATTGCAGAAGCTCTTAGGAGACTTACGGCATCTTAAAAAAACAACAACCATTGTATTCAACCAAAACTATGACCAGAAGAGAATTTTAACTGTTATGGCCACTGTGTAAATCCAGACAGTGACCACTGCTCAGGATTCCTGATGTATCAGGTGGGGAACTTTCTTCAGGTCGAATTGAGAATCCTGCTGTGATGAGATGAGTGTGCCCATGCCTAGCAATGCCACGTAGGTTTTTTTTAGGGCCTAGGATGTGAGGTAAAGGTGGAGTCACAGTGATCCTGAATGGAACACAGTGGTTCTCCGCTGTCCATGGTACCAGAACCTGTCAGCAGGCATCTCACCAGTTGCGTGGGAAAGTGGAGACTGAGGGTACATGGAGGAATGCTCAGGGTCATGGGTCTAAATTTTAGCCAATGGAGCTTTGCTCTCCTGCATCTCAGTCAAGCGCTCACTATGGTACCACCATATGTAACCTGCAGCGAGCTGGTTTCTGGTGCCTCCTCCGAATGCTGACCTGACCCATGTATGTAGGTGGAATAGTTCTGAGAGTGTGAAAGGACTGGGCTTACACAGTAAGTTAAATCACAACTTTAGGGATTGACTGAGGCATCCAGGTGCTGTTCTGGCTCCTGCCCAGGTCACTCCGAACCTCACACACCCTCAGAGCCTCACATGCCCTGCCCAGCAAAGCTTCTGAGCATTCCTTAGAGTCCAGGTGCCCATGAAAATCTCCATGGAATTCAGTGTATATATTTTTAGGTTTTATGTCTGATTTCCTTTGGTTCTGGCCTGATATTTGTAGTCAGAGAATGGGAGTGAAAAAACAAAGAATCACTGGAATGTCAGGCTGAGGCTGCCTGATTCGTAGATGAGATGGGCCAACTCTATCAGACCACATGAAGCTTCCTAAGACATACTCAGAAAACAGGGGCCAGGAGTGTCTAAGCTCTCACTCAGTGTTCTGTGACAGGGACAGTCCATATCTCCCTGCATCTCCAGTGCCTCGCATGCGATCGCACCCAGGACAGGCGGGGAGGGTGACTGCTCAGAAAAGGATTGAGGCAGCCTGTCTCAAAGAACTGATTCCCCAACAGAGAAAGGATTTTTGAAAATGGACAGAGAAGCTGTCTTCTCAAGAACCTCCCCATTCCGAAAGGAAGGCTTTACGGGGTGGTAATGGTCATCGTGATGATGCCCATTACGATCTAGAACTAGGGGGGGGGGGTGGGGGGAGGCGAAGGGGTTGGCGGGGGCAGACAGGGCAGGAGGTGGGAAGAAAGGCAGCAGTGGTCGATTAGGATTAAGATGGGAGTGCCTGTGGCCGCTTTAAAGGGATTAGAGCGTGAGTGGGAGCCGGGAATGACTGTCAGGAAGT
>NW_005871075.1:629023-630426 GCF_000147115.1 Myotis lucifugus
GGCACAGTGGAGGTGGAGGGTGGTGGTGGCCCTGGCTGTGTATATGCACAGAGCCCACAGAAGGGCAAGAAGGAACATTTTGGGGAGGATCTGCAGCACCACTCATCCTGACTGGTGGGACCGAGTTAACATTCGGTGGAGAGAAGGGCACCAGGGTATGGACGTGAGGAAATGAGCACCTCCCCTTTGCGCCCCTTCACTTTGGCTCCAGGCAGTGTTATCACAGCCGAGCTTTCCACGTAGATGTTCCCAGGTGGAGACATGGGTTCCCACCATTCATACATACTCTGTCCTTTTCTGACAAATATATTTTTCCAACTTAATATTGATGTATTTAACATTGCATATTAATTAGTGGTTAAATGAAAATTAAACATTATATATACTATATAATGAAGCATTGCATGGTCCTAATTTAATATTTCCAATAGGTTGGCTCTGAAGGTTAGCACAGCGGTCTTTCCTACATTGGAAAAGCATGAACTAGCCCCCCTTAACCCATCCCCCCTGGAACTTTGACACAATTCCAGCCTCCCGGTGGGGCCCAATGCCCGGCCCATGGTACAGCCCCACTAGGTCTGTCTACACTGAGGCCCGAGCACGGGACGAGCTGTGCTCTCATGCGCAGGCTCTGACCCAGTCTCTGGTGCCCGATTTGCAGTTCACCCAGCGGTGTCTGAGGAATGCACCTGCTCAGGACCCCGAGGTGATTACCCTTTCCTGCAGACGTTCAATGATAGCGGCTAGATTAGCCTCACGGTTTTCCTTAATCTGTTCCATCTTCAGGATCAGCTTTTCCTCGGCCATTTTGCTGAAGTTGTTGTTTTCCTCCAGTGCCTTCTGCAGGACTTCCCGCTCATGCTCCCGCTTCTCCGCCAGCTGTTTCAGCACCTGGGCCTCCTGAGACTGGGCGAGAGAAACACGTCCTCTTAGGCACCCAACGCGAGCCTGGAGGAGGGGTGGCCCAGACCCCAGCGCGCTCTTAGCAAACAAGCAGCGTGTCTGGCTGGAGCACGCTGGCCATTGGGCCTCACCACCATGCCTCAGGGTTTCCTATAAGCGGGGAGCTGGATGTTCAGATGTGAGCTTTCTGGACAGGCTGTCTTAGAAGAAACATTTAACCCTCACTGAGGAGTTTTTGTTTCTTTTTAATGAGTTGCTGCTATGCATTTATGCGACAGGGGATGCTGTAGTTAATCACTGGGTAGCAACATCCACTGAAGCCTGAGGACAATAGGTAGGATTGGAGCAAGGTCGGTCTTCTTTCTGCCTCATTATTTTAGATCGGCTGTAGGCTGGGTGCTGCAATGAACTTCCGCTTTCGCCAATCTAATCATTACATTCACTTCCCGGTTTAATTCCATGCCCCTATCCCCTCCCTAACCCCCCCCCCCTTTTTTTCT
>NW_005871075.1:630526-662835 GCF_000147115.1 Myotis lucifugus
AGGAGCAGACACCCCTCACCCCTGCATTTGCTCTGCTTTTCTGGACTGCCATTCACCTGCAGCAGCGCTGGGGGCAGCACAGTTCTGCGCATGAATGTTAACAGCCACCAGGGAGCTTGGTAAACGAGCAGAGGCCTGGTGTCCACCGCCAGAGATTTCGATTCTGTGGCGGTTTGGTGAGACCCAGGAACCTATATTTTTGACCAGCATCCCTAGTGATTATAATGCAGGCAGTTCTCAGTGTATGTTTGCAAAGTACACTGGCACAGGCCTGTGTTCACGTTTTAGCTGTGTTGGTGACCCTGGATGTGTTAACTTCTTTCCACATTCATTTGCTCCTCCACAATTACATAGATGTTTAATACTGGACTTTCCAGGGGTAAGACTAAATTATTACACGCTCATTGTTTCTGGGTAATTCCCTGGGATTGGCTGGTCCTCTGAGATGGATTAAATGTGAGTATCTACACAATGGTAGATAAGAAATATATTCCATGGACTGTTAAGTATTAATACCACTAAAAGCATCAATAGGAAAACATTTTAGTTGAAGGTAGTGGTCATGGGGTCTTACTAAATAAATCTTGATGTATAAACAGTATGAGATCTGACAGGGATAGAAACTCAGATAAAATTCTACATGCGTGGTAAAATGGTGATATTCTACAGAAAGCCTAATGAGTCCTGTGGATGTGTTTATTCCGACCTTTATCAGGAACATGTTGACGATTCCTGGGAGATTAGAAAATCCTGGGAACTGAGCCCACTTCTAGTTTTAACCCCATAATGGTTTCACTGACATCTCAGTGGACCACATTCCTACTTTGTTATAGTTTGCCATAAAACCGATATGAAAAACAAGGGGAAAATGTTAACACAAAACAAGTTCAAAATCAAATGGAGCTTTTCTGGAGAAACATGAAAGCATTTTCTAGCTGGTTCATCCTCCTGCCTACAGGTGGACTATTGGTGAAGCTTCCTGTGTCAACTTTGTTTCTTTTCTGCTACCAGGGCTACTGGCTACTGAATTGTTTCAGAGAGAAAGAGAGACTGATTGAAGGTGTGTGTGTGTGTGTGTGTGTGTGTGTGTGTGTGTGTGTTTAAAGTTTTTCTCTGAGAACAGTCTCATACAATTATTACCTTTTGGCATATGGATAAAGATAGTGCCTCTCTCATAGGATTGTTTATAAGCATCAAATGAAATGTTTGCAAGGCACTCAGCTAGTGTCCGGTACAGAGTAAGCTAGTACTGGGCAAATGGAAGCCATTATTATTGAAACCCAAACTCAAACCCCGGTGACTGGGAGATGATGGCAATTGAAGCTACTGGTACAGCTAAACTCAGGTGTAAAATTCTGGCTGCCTCCTGTGTGCAGGATATTTGTGTGCAAACATCTTGAGTTATTGACATCAGTGGGTTCAGGGTCCTCATGGTGATGATACAACCCTTTCCTACCTCCCTCCTCTGCACCACCCTCATCCGCTGAATGGGCTACAGCGATAGAAAATGTCACAGTCAGTGAGCACCTCAAAGAAATAGGAGGAAACCACTGATCCTTCATCTGAGACACGCAGTTCAATCTGTCACCCCCAGACCAGAGCACTTCCGGAGGGAGAGAAGTCTGGGTTGTCACAAATGAGGGTGCCACGTGTCTGAGAACTAGAGGTAAGATTGGAATCGAGGTTTCTCTTGTAATGGACAGGAAACCCAGAGGCAGCGCCAGGAAAGAAAACCAAATAGATAAAAATAAATAAAGCCCAACAAAATGTAACTTCAAGCCCTCTCTGTGGACAGGGCTTCTGGGTGGTTCTTCTCTGGACAGGGTATTAGCAGGCCCCTCCCCTCTTCCTCCTCAGCGCACCCAGCCTGGTGGCCTAGATAGGAGCCCTCTGGCTAGATGGGCGCCCCCTGGATAAATGGGAGCCCCCTGGACTTTTTATGGCCATTTTTCTGCGGAGAGAGTTACCACGGGTAGTTATTAAGGGGTAACTGCGTAATTTTTAATTTCCAGGTGCTCAAGTTAACTTTGGATCTTGCATTCTTAATTTTCTTCTGCAAAAGAGCTGATGACAATCAGGAGACAGCAGGGGAAAGGGCCTGAGAAAGGAAGCCCTTGGAATTAAAAGGCTAAAATAGCAACGCACACCTTTGCCAACTTCTTGCCGTGGTGGGGCACCCTGGGTCTGTGGGAGCAAGCGCCCGCGGGCCCCACTGTCCGTGGTGGAGAGAGGCCTGCTGCATCCGGGAGCGGCGTTTAAGGCGTTAGCATTTCTGCACCCACTGAGGCTAAATGAGAGGCCCAGCCTGGGTGCGAAGTGCGTTTCATTAGCGCAGCTCACGGGCTGAGACAGAAACCGGGGCAGCAGTGCAGTGTGCGCTCACGTGCGGCCACTGCTACACGGCAGAGACCGGCACTGGAAGGGACGGCGACAGCCACTGTGTCCCAGCGAATGCATTGCTACGACCTGAGACTTATCTGTGTCTCTGAAAAACTGCAGGCTGGGACAGCGATGATGAAATGAATGCCTCGCTGAGAAAATAGTTATGGCTCCCTATTTCGGTCCTTCCTCATAGGCACTCAACTCTCAAACAGCTTCTTCAAAGAGTTTGAGGGCCTTTCCTTGGGCCCCAAGTCTCTGTCACTCCCTCACTGCAGAAAATCGCACTTCTTCTTCCCTCTTTCATAGCCTAGCGCCCAGATACCACTGCCAAAACTTTAACTCCCTTCCTGGGAGAAACTGATTCTCTCTTGAGTCTTGTGGAATCTCCCAGGTCACAGACTCCAGGAAGAAAGCTGGTTCTGATCCCACTATTTCTATCAGTGAGCAAATCGGCATGTCATCCAGAAAAGTGCATGAAAACATGACGCACAATGAGTAGGGGGCTCAGAATAAAGGCGTGACCTACAGGAGTGGAAGCATTTGCCTTCATTTTTGCAGAAGTCGGGCTCCTGACATGGTTGCATCGGCCCTCTCACTTTGCCCTTCGCTTCTGTAGATTAGCAGAGAGCGAGGGACTGACTGACACAGGTGGGATTTGCTGAAAGCTGTTAAAAATAAATTGTCCAAGGGAAAAGGACATGGCCATGGAGGGACAGTTCTGAGTGGCATGTGCCTCAGGTAGAAGGTCACTGCGATTCTGAAATAGGAAATTAGGGCATGGGAGCGATCAGCTGTCATCAAGGCAAATGTATTTATAGACCCGAGACCTCCAGTGGGGCATCCTGGGAGACCGCGGAGCCCTCTCCATCTGCTGTGGGGATGACAGGCACGTGATCGTCAAACGCCTTTTCCAGGCATCACGCTGGACTCGGTATCATTGGAGTGAGTACACGAGAGGCACGCGGAGGGAGAAATAACGCGTCTGGGAGAAGAGTGATTGTTCATGTGGGAACACTGCAGCATTGCCCAGAGAGTGCATTACCATTTCTTATATTACTGAGTAGAAGACTTAATTACTGTGCAAGCGAATGGAAGATACATTTGAGTTGAGGGGTATATAAAGCTCACTTTATGTTAGGTATACAAAGGAGATTTAAGACCGCACGTGGAAATGGCTAGTTTTCATTCACTTCTGAAGTAAAATATTTTTCTGTCCCATTATTTTCTTGTCCCTTCTCATCATTTGGGTGTGTTACTTTCCATCTAGCACCATTTATCAGACACTCATGATATCATCTAATGATTGATTTACTGTTAACAATGAAGAAAACATTAACCCAATTAAAGTTACAGATAATGTCTTGTTAAAATATGACAACTGAATGGGAGTGTGTGAAACGAAAGGGTGCAATATTCACTTTGTGTTGAAGGATCAGAAGCAGGATAAGAAATTTAAAATGATTAAAATCCAAAGTCTTTAGAACGAGCCTTTCTGCGAAAGCCTGCACCCATTTATTGGGTCAACTCCTCGGGACACAGCCCCCGGGGAGCTGGACACGCGTGAGGAGTCTGTGGCCATGGTAACGGGAATTGCGAATAATCCTGCCCTTCAGTTCAGGACCCATTGCTATACAGTCCACCCCCTCTTTTCCTGGGTTTGACGTTAATTGCCATCTACAATGTGAGTTGCCAACAAATGAAAAAGATAACTTTATCAAGTTTGGTGACTAATGACCTACTTTTATGCTATTTTATGAAAATAAGCAACACATCTTTCTTTCAGCAGTTAAGTGACTTGGGAGTTCATTGTGCCAGTATTGTCAGAATGCCAATTATATGTCACAGGGTTGGTTTGAGTGGCATTCTTCATAATTTAATCAATTTTAACACGAGATTTTATCAATGTCATTTAAATCCTTCAGCTTTCATCATTTTCTCATAACATTAAATTTTTCAAGCCACTTAGCAAACTATTTTTCTTTACAATTGGATACATAATATTCTTAATATTTAAAAATATTTTTGAAATACAGTGTATGGTAACATTTCAATATTTACATTACTGAGGAACTTCTTTTCTTTATAAAGTTATGAATTTGCTAGAACATGTTATCTGTGAGGTCAGGAACTGGGTGTGTTTTTGCTCAATAACAGCTACCAGTGCTTTCCCGGTGCTGGTTATATGTCTTTGTGTGGAGTAACTAACTCCTCTAATTCTCAGTGACTCCGTGATGTAGGCCCTATTATTTGTCTCACTTTACAGATGGCTAGAATAGGACAGAGAGTTTAGTGACTTGCTCAAAGTCACACATCAATTAAGTGGTGGAACCAGGCTTTGAATCATAGACATTCTCTTAACCATATGCTCTTAATCACTATGCTTTAAGAAGCACTCGTATACACTGTGCTTGGCTTAGGATGTCCGTATCATGTACTGTCCAGACCAGGATACGTAGGAGATTGAAATAATACCAATATCAGAACAGCAGGAGTAAAGCTGATGTTCTCCTGAGCCAACGGGGATGCACGGCTAGCGTGGCTCTTCTGCCTCCTGCTAAGTGATGTTTGTTGAATGAATGAATGGGTGGGTGGAAGGATGGATGACTAAGTGTTCCTACCATTTTGCCCCAGTGGGTCAGCTGCAGTATGGAAACTTTGATTTCAAAATAGGAGCTTCAAGTTGACCTCATGAGAGAATATGATCTCACGGAGGTGAATGTGGATTCCCAGAGATAATAAAAAAAGGGAGAAAAAGCGGGAAAGGTCTTATTTTTTTTAAAATAATAAACTGCCACCAGCTAATCAACGGAGCATTAATTCTGGTTCAAAGGAGCCTGAGGGAAGGTGGTCCAACATACTAACCAGATGGTCAGAGCAGCAGTCGGGTCAGCAGAAGGGGTGAGGAGCCGGGAAACAGTCAGAACACTTAACACAGAGTGAATTCCGGGTGCGTGGAGGTGCCTCGGGGCAGCCCTCCAGCTATGAATCCAGAGGCCCCGCAACACAGCCCAGGTCACCGCTGCCCAGATGTGGTCCCTGAACTCTCAGGAGCAGGGACTAATGGAGGGGAACGCATAGTTTTTTATGTTTTAAAAGCCCTACCAGAAATCATATTTCACATCTATGTCTACAGCTATCTCTATATTTACTTTGAGTTAGAATTATATCAATTTAGTAAGAAAATGTTTATTATTTTATGATGGTCAGAATTATTGGCAGTTACAGATTCCTTTGACTATAACCGTGACACAGGAATTTATTAATACTTATTTAAATGTAGTATGTTTGATAGGCTGAGTCTTTAAAAATGTGTAATATATGGGAGAGGCAATGGGTCCAGGGCAGTGGAAATGTAGCTGACCACTGGGCGAGGCTGGACATCTGTACTTGTGAAAGCCTTTAGCGACTTCTTGTTTCTCACATAACGGAATGTGAGCACCTGGCTTGGCATTCGAGGCCCTCCACAATCTCACCTCACTGCTCACCCACCCCCCACCCAGATCCACTAGTTCAAGCTGCTGGTCTACCCGCTGTCCTGAAAACACTCCCTGCATCCTCTCTGGGCAAATGTAGTCCTGGAACCATTCATGTCTTCTCTATTTATCTAACACTCTTTATTTTTCTAATCACCCAGCTTTTTAAAGCAGACATTTCTGTGAAAAGAAGCTGCAATTCATATCAAGTAGTGAAATGGTTTTATTTTCCTCAGTGGCCTTCCATTTACTTGAAAGTCAAATTCCTTAAAATGCTCAATGTCTACCAGTCTCCCCTTCTGTTTCTGCTTCAGCCACACTGTCCTCCTTGTTATTTCTCAAACAATCCTAGCATCCTCCTACCTCAGGGCCTTTGCACTCACCATTCCCTTTACTTCCAATGTTCTACCTTTCATGCTGCTTTTCCAATGTTCTCATATTCAAGAGGCCTTTCCAAACCACCCCACATGAACAGAGCTTTTCACTCCAGTACTACCAATTCCCTTTGGCCTGCTTTATTTAGTATCACCTGACATGTACATTTTTGTACTTACTGTGTCTCCCCCACTGAAATGTAAGGTTGGTGAGGTATCCCTAATGGATGGAACAGGGCCTGTCAAATAGAGCATGCTCAGTACATATCTGTTGATTGAGTGATTTCCCCCAGACTGAGAATTCTTTGGATTGTAGAGTTTACTTACTGCAACCTCAGAAGGTGTCATTTGGAAACTTACTTACTGTTATTTTGTTTTATGATGGGAGGATGAAACAAAAACAAGTTACATATTGCCACTTTAGCATTTGTTCTGCAAGTTATCATTTAAAAATATTTGTAGTACTAACTATGGCCAAGCACTATTAAATAGAAGATATAACCCGTACTTTCATGGAGTTTATAATCTAATTAGAGGCCCAGTGCATAACATTTGTGCATGGAGGGGGGCGGTGCCTCAGCCCGGCCTGCAACTTCTCCAATCCAGGACCCCTTGGGGGATGTCTGACTGCCGGTTTAGGTCTGACATCCCTCTCGCAATCTGGGACCGCTGGCTCCTAACCGCTTGCCTGCCTGCCTGCCTGATCGCCCCTAACCACTCTGCCTGCCTGCCTGATTTCCCCTAACTGCTCCCCTGCTTTTCTGATTGCCCCTAACTGCTCCCCTGCCTTCCTGACTGCCCCTAGCTGTCTCTGCCTCGGCCCCCGTCACTGCGGCTTTATCTGGAAGGATGTCTGAAATAACATCTGGAAGGTTATTTGGCTGTCTGGTCTAATTAGCATATTACGCTTTTATTAGTATAGATGGGGATATAGGGCTAAGTAAATATGCAGATAAACATATGCTCACCAATTGTGTGCACCAATTGTGCTAAGGACTGCAAAGGAAAAATAGTCCTGAGCACCTATGACCACGAGAGAGAATAACAAGTAAAAGGGGCTTGGAGGAGCCCCCTCCTCATAGTGAGGAATTGACAGATAAACTGAGACCTGGGTGGGCAAGGAAGGAAGTGTGGGATTTAGAAGAGCCCACCCCTTTCTGTTGGTCCTAAACTCCACCTGCGCTGGTTTGTATAATGCAAAGATTGCAATCAGAGCATGGAAGTTTCTTTGTGACTTTATATCAATGTAATTATTAGAGAATATGTAAGGAAAAATATAAAGTTAAATCTGAATAATTATCTGGTACCACTTTGAAAAAGTTAGGCCTAAAGTTCCTCCATTGTTCACTACAAGTTTCCAGGTCTAATCAGCGGTATCTGTGCCATCCAGCTGGGTAGCCACACTTGGCTAGTTTCATGTTTCCTTTTTATCTTCTTAAATGTGACTGCTAGAAGAATTTAAAATACATCTCTGGCTCACATTATATTTCTGTTGGACAGTGCTGGTCTATATAGCTGCATAGCTGGATTTTTGTTTGTTTGTTCTTTTTATATGAAAACATCCACACAGGATGTCAGTAGGGCTAAAGAAGAGAATTACAAAGTGAATAGTGCATGAACAAAATAATTATTCTAATAGTCATCTAACATTTGCAGATAAAAACTGTGGATGCTTGTAATTGTTCTTGTCAACATCCATTTCCCTTTCTTCAGGTAAGAACATGTCAGTAGTTTTTATCACTTCTCCTCACTTCTAATGTCAGAGATCTTAGCGATGTCTCTTCAGGTCATGTGATCCAGGCTAGCCAATCAAAGTGTTGCTTCCCCTGGGTCGGGCATGTGATCCAGGACAGACCATCAAGACTCAATTCCAGGGCTTTTGTTAGAACTCTTAGGAAAGAGGAGCTCTTTCTGCAGGAGCTGCTAATTTTTGAGGACAATAATTTGGGATGACTCTTTGAAACTAAACACTCTTTCTATTGAAACCAATTGGAAGCAGATGGAAAGAACGTTTTCTGACAATGTTGCTCGGCCTCCTGAATCCAGCTGGTTTGAAGCTGCAACCCCTCCTAGACTTTTCAGTCACACACCCTGCTCTGGTGTTAGCTAGTTGAGCCGGGTTTTGGTTATATGCATGTCCTGGCTTAGATAATTGCTGAGATGTATGCACTTGCTGAAGGCTTTTTAAAGAGAATGAACAGTTCTTCAAATGAACACTAATTAAGTCAGTACGACCCACCAGAATAAAATCAATTAATGATTTTTTCGGTTGATACTTTCTGTTAATTAGTTGTATTTTCTTCTAATTAAAGCCCTACTGCCAGGACATAATCTATATAATGATTTTTGCATTGAAAACTGTAATAAGAAGTCATAGCAAAAATGCGGAGGAATACTGATTTTAAAGGGTTCCAAAGAACGTTTTTCTTGGGAGTCATAATGCAGATGGTTATACGTGTAGATGTCTGTTAGCCACATGGCCAGTTTCCAGTGCAATTCAATTGTATAAATGTCTCAATGCTGATAAGTTATTGTTGTTATGGGGCAGGAATTTTACCAGAACCAGTAAGTAGTTAACTCAGGGAGTTTTATGAAAAAACACTGATCATCTTTGTGTTGTTCTTCCTTTTCCTTTAATGATTTCCTTCCAATTAAATGCCCAATCTAGAAACACCAGCAACACCCTGAACCATGATGCTGAATTTTCACCTCTAAGTTTCCATTTTAGCTCAGTCACTGAGTTTGTATTCTAACCAAGTCACAGAACCTGCCTATGTGAACCTAGGACCGATACCCGTGTCCTCTGATGCCAGTGCAGGGGGAGGACTTAACTGCCTGCATGCGGCCCGCTCGCTGCTGTTACAGTCATTATTAATATCTGTCAGCAGCCAAGTCTTGGTGGATGGTCACGGATGAAATTAACTTAGCTCGGCTATGCAAGGAAAGCTATAATTAACAACCCCCAAAGCGAACAAATATTTTTAAAGCAACGTTCTATACATATACTCAGGTTGGTAGCTAGTTTCCTCCTTTAAAAATTCTGACTTAGAGCAACAGTAAGTGGGCAAATTCAATAAATATATACGGAAGAAATAAAGAAGTCCTCCTCAGACATTCGAGAACATCGCCCTGCAGTGGAAAGTGAAGTCGCGATCAGTGTGTTACAGGACACAGCAAGACGGTTTTCAACCACAGGGCGATCGTGTCGTTTCTCACCTTAAACAGAAAGTCTTTTCTGGTTCAGAAAAGTTAGCCTGAGGACTTCTAATCTTTGAGGCTTGTTATTTGATACTACATACATATGTATATATCTGTATGTATATGCACACACATATATATGTGCGCACACACACACAGACACGTGTTTGTCCTGCACTCCCTGTTAGAAATTTCAGTTTTTAGAAGGACTGTCTTCATTCTCTTTATACATGTCACATAGAAGTGTTTACTGGGTTGGCTTTTTATAGACAGCATCTTAATAAAATTAGAAATTATTATAAATGCAGAGTTTCTATTCAAATCACAAGATTAGGCATAGAGCATATTCTTAGTGACTAAATAATCCTAGAAACATATGATGATAAAGTCCGTGGAAAATACAATGTAGCTAAAGCAATTCCACTTGGGTTGATTAAAGGTGTCTTCATGGGATGGATGCCCACATTCACATCGTTGGTACAGTACATGCAGACAGAACTTCTGCCGCTGTGTGCAAAGTCCTTGGGGTTTCTGAGTGCCCTCCATTTCTAATACCCTTGGCTTTTCTTGGTCATCTGGTTGTGAAGAGTTAAAATTTGGCAAAAGAAAAGGTCTCTAACACAAACCAGTGGAAAAGGAGAAAAAATGCCATCCAGGCTTAGAAGTGAGCACAGGAAGACACTCATAGATCCCAGGACAGATCCTGCCCGTGGGAGGAGCAACTTCACGGCAGGCAGCTCAGCCGGGGAGGGCAGGGCCAGCGCCTGGCACTCATCCCCGGGGAGCATCTGGCAGGAAAAATCTCAGAGGGAGGAGGGGTGGTTCCTAGTTCCAAGGAAAACCACAAACTACACTGGGGGTGGGACGCAGACCTGAGGGAGGAGCACCGACCTGCACGCCTCCCACTACCAGCCCTGGAGTAAAGTTACCTGAGGCTGTGCCTTCTCCCTTAGGGTGAGGGGCCCACGATGCGGGCAGGGCACCAGGGCATGGAGCTCTTTAGTGTCTGAGGCCTCTGGCTCTAGCTCGTCTAAAAGCAGCAACTTTTACTTGAAGTAGGCTGACTCCAGGCCTACTGAGGGCCCTCACATTTCCAGGTGCCGCCCTCTGGAACCTCAGCCAGGGGTGTGTGTGTGTGTGTGTGTGTGTGTGTGTGTGTGTCTGGAGAGAGAGAGAGAGAGAGAGAGAGAGAGAGAGAGAGAGAGAGACCATTCTAATGTATGGCAACCATAACTAAGCATACATTTTTTAAAAATGTACGGAAAGTTACCTTTCTTCTCTCCTCGGCGGCCTCCAGTTTCTTCTGGATCTCCTCCAGGGACAGGTCTTTCTTCTTGGGAGAAGCTAAAGTTCGCGGGGCTTCTGAGATGGGAGACGGTGGCTTTAAGATCAGCTCGAAAGCCTGGCCAGAGGCACGTTTGTTGATCTGCTTCACTTCCATGTCTGAGGAAGGAATGTGTGCGGATGGTGAGCACAGAGCTGGGAGCTGGGCCTTGTTTTAATCACCCGAGTCCCGGCCATTGAAAACAGCCTTGCTGTGTTGTCAGATAGGGACACAGAGCTGCGTAGGACCCTCTGCTCCACCTCGCGTGGAAAATACAAAACCTCTTTCTGCGGTGCAATTATGGATATATTTTAAGAGAATAAATATTTACGCTGTTGGGGAACTCAACAATATCCACAGGGTGTTGAGTAATGGCAGACATTCTTAGGAGAAAATAGCCTGAATTGATTTTAATCTAAACTTGATTTTTTTTTTGCATAAATATGGGCTTCACATGAAAAACAAGTAGCACAGACTTCCATGGTTTTGTGTGGAAATTAGCAGGCCAGAGGCACTTTCAGGCTAAATGATGAGAAATAACAAAATCCTCCATTCCCACAAACAGTCCTGTTAGCGGCCCCACATCTGAACTGTTTTGAGCCATAGACAAGCAGTAAGGCCTGATAGCTGGACCCAGCACGTGAGGAGCGAGCTCCACCAGCCAGGGATTCGATCAGATGAGGAGCTGGGAGGGAGAAAGGACAGGACCCCGCCATCCCGAGGGCAGCCTTTCTGGTGTGAACTCACCGTCGTAAGTGTAGATGCTGATGTTTCGGGGCTCAGGGTAGAAGCAGGAGCAGATGAGCGAGAGCATGGACAGCTCCTTCATTTTCTCCTTGTAAGCTGGAACAAAGGGCACGGTTAGATTCTCCCCTCCCTCAGCTTCCTCTTTTAAAAAACATTTTTATTGATTTTTAGAGAGAGGAAAAGAACGGGAGAGAGAGAAACATCGATGTGGGAGTGGGACAGTGAGCAGCCGGGAATTGAGCCACAACCCAGGCCTGTGCCCTGACCACTGGGAATCGAACCGGCAACATTTTGGTGTTCGGGATGCCGACCAACCAATGGAGCCACACTGGCCAGGGCCCTGTTTTCCTCTTAATGCTTCATTTAAGTTCAGTAGTAATAGCCTTCTCCATATACGGCCCGGGACCCCGCTCTGCTCTCTTTCACAAAACATAAAAGGATGAATGGTTAAGCCCAAACTCTGAAGTGCATGTTCTTACACAGGACATAAATGGCGTGTTCCAGCCGGTTAGGTAAGAAGGTGGAGAAGGGGATTAAAGGAAGGAAGGTGGAGGAATGAGATCGGGCAGGACAGGAGGGAGCGACGGGAAAGATCTGGAGGAAGCAGGAGCAGAAACGAGCAGAGATGGGGCAGTGCAGCGCCCGCGCAGGCCTGTGGCGTGTAAGTGAGACCCAGGAGGTGCCCTGAGCTGGCTTAGCCCGAAGGCCTTCATTGGAGATGGCAGAGAACGCACCGGGATAGCTAGTGAGCAGACACACCCTCCAGGGACCCAGGCTGCTGCTTCCTCGTCACCCCCAAGGGCACTTTCTTACATCTCCCTCTTTCAACAGACACTGAAAACCTGGCCTGAGACCCAGCATGGATCCCCTTCGCTCTCTGTGGAACCCAGTGTGGGTGCCCACCTCGCCAGGTGGCTGCAGGAGCTCAGATGGGCACCTCCTTCCTCCTTATCTCCCCTTTCCATTTCATTTTCCCCTTTCCCCTCCAAGGGGTGCCCTGCCCAGGCAGCCTTGAGGGCATTTTACCACTGTTCGTGGTTACCAGGACAGTGATGGCCAGATGTTGATTCTTTAATTAGTGAGATTAATACATTAAGAAAAATGGGAGGAAAATGATAGGCATATGGTGCCCTAACTTGGAATAATGTGTTGAACTTCCCGGGTAACACATGCCTCTTGGCAGGGTCTTCTGATCACCACTGTGACCCAAGGGAGAGCGAGCATGTTTGGGAAACGCAAACCCACAGAAGATACCGTTGCACTCTAGCGGCAGGTATACCTTTGTTGGCCAGCGAGAAACAGACGCAGCACCGGGTGCTTTAGAGCTGAGAATGCTAGATTGGGAAGGTCCCAAGGGAGCATTTAGTCAACTGGCCCTCAGAGGGCAGTCATCTGAGGCCAACGACAAAGCTGGGCCTCTGGATGAAATGCAGTAACGCTACGTCAAGGTCGCCAACAGGCCTGCTCCAGCTCAGTTTCAGGATGAGGTTCACTGTGCCCAGAGCGCTGGGCCTGCCTGGTCAGAGGAGGGCGGGGCGGTGGTCAGCAATGGTTTCACAGTCAGGTTGCTAGATTTAGCACATACACATATAGGACACCGAGTCAAGTTTAATCCAAATATTGCATGAGACCTATGAACAATCTTCCTTTGCTTTTCTGAAATTCAAATGGAACTGGGTGTCTTGTATTTCATACGGCAGCCAGAGAAAATCGAGGGAAGGACATTGAGTTGGGCTCTAAGGAGTCCATGGGAGACTTTCATGGACTCTGGGTTCTCAGAAGGTTGAAAACTCCAGGAAGTATCACCCACTTCCTGGTATCTGTGAATGGGGACCTCTGTGCCCCGGGAGACAGCGTGGCCACAGGCTGTGCTGCCATGGTAGGAAGTCTTCCTGGGAGCCAGTTCTGCTCCGAGGTTTCCGGTAAGATACTTGGAAATTTTGCTCATGGAAACGGATTGTGACTTACGACATCATATTTGCCTGGAAACAAGCATGGATAGATTTTATCTAAGAATGTTAGAATATCATGAATTTTAAGTGTAATCTTAAAAGAAACATAAGGTTAGGAGTTTGGTTTTGCATCAACCCTTAGGAATATTTTTGTGAGAAACTTTGAGAAGCAGAGGTGGCAGTGGGCTGGTTTAAGCCCATCAGTAACATCCCCTCTCACTGTCAGAGTCTGGCCATGACATTCATCCTAGTAACAGGGAGCCACTAAACCTTTCCAAAGGAGGGCAGGTACCTGACAAAAGACTCTCCTTACATTTATTTGGCCACTTTATGCTGGAAAGACCTGCCACTGGGAGACACGCTTAAGAAACAGCTGGATGAAGTTTGAGGGCACCGTGGTTGGCGTTGAAATGGTAGTGCCAGGGGCAAAGGACGGGAAATGCAAGAGACTGTGTGAAAGAAGCACCTTGATAGGAAATAACATCTGAGTGAGGGCCCAGGGCAGAGGGGAGGGGGGTCCTCGCGGGTGGTGGTCAAGGGAAGCTTGCCAGAGAAAGTGTCCTGAAAAGGAAGTCCCATGAGCGAGTTGTTCTTGCAGAAATTAGGGCATGGGTTGAGGTGCTGAAATGCACATAAGTTGGATAAACTTTTGTATGCACAATAAAAAAATCCCAAGCAATTGCAAAGGCTATTAGAAACGTGCTAATAATATCTCACTATTGATATTTCATACTTTGAATTGACAATTGTTATCGGTTTTTGAAAATCAGCCTGTATCAATCTGTTCACAGCACCCAACGCATGCGAGCAGAGCTGGATGCGCATTTGCCGGGATGTGGGAGGTGACCGGCAACTCCATGTAATCTTCTTCATAGTTGGTTGCACTTGCGATTAACTACTAATGTTTGCAAGTAGGTGTATTTCTCCAGTGACTTCATTTAAAATTCAGCCCACGTGATGCCTAATGATTCTACAGCAATATCCACGCAGCCTAGCGATGTACAGATAGTGGTAGTTTTGCCACTCTTCTGAAAGGCTACGTGAACTGTGGATACTGGTAACAGCTGCCATTCGCTAAGCCGTTTGCATGCATTTTCTCATTTAGTCATCTCAGCACAGCCAGGGGTACTATACTAGTCTAGGCTCACAGATGAAGCAAACACTCAGAGAAGTGGAGGAACTTGCGCAGCGTGCGACAGATCAGAGTGGAGTTCAGTTTGAACGTAACTATTCACTTCCTCCAACAATCTGCTCAGATTTGTAACATACACCTTCACCGTCTATGTGTGGTTTCTAACCAGAAAGGATTACTTTTTATTTGTTGTATATTAGGATTACTGATGTTTAAAATAAAGAATCCAAGACTTTTTTTATCTTCCCATTTTCCTTTGGCGTCTGTTGTTTAATTGGCACAAGTAAGTATAGAGGTTTATAGAAAGAAAGAAACCTTTTTTTGAACTTGTGGATTTTACTTGGTGCAGATGGTGAGAAAACTCAGGAAGAGTTGCTGAGCAGGGACTCTGAAAAAAATATTATATATACATATATATATATATATATATATATATATATATACACTATATATATATACACACACACACACACACACATATATATATATATACACACACATTTAAAATTCAGCCACATGATGCACATATATAATAATGTAATATATATATTGGTTAATCCTCATCCAGAGGATATTTTTCCATTGATTTCCAGGGAGAGTGGAAGGGAGAGGTAGAGGCAGAGATAGAGAAACATCGATGTGAGAAAGACACATTGATTGGTTGCCTCGTGCACGCATCCTGACCAGGGCGGGGATTGAGCCTGCACCAAGGTACATGCCCATGACCAGAATTGAACCCTGGACCCTTCAGTTTACAGGCCGACGGTCTAACCACTGAGCCAAACTAGCGAGAGTCCTGCGTGTATATTCTTATTATATGGGTAAGTATATCCTTACATGCTCATGTCACGGTCAAGGAGATAGAGAAAGTGGTGTGATCCGGGTATTTTAGGAAATCACCTTTGCACCAGTTATTCAGGTGTTTGAAGAATGATAGATGTTGGCAGGCAGTTACCTGAAATTTTTCTCTTTCTTTTCCGTGTGTATATAAATGTGGGGAGTGTGTGTGTTTTTCTTTGAGGAACAGAGTAGTGGAGGAGAACAATATAATTGTTCTTGAGACTTAATCATCAGATTAGATCGTGGGATAGATTAAAATGAGATGTGTTGCTTACTTGGTAAAATATGAAATAGACACACACATTTATAGTTATTTCCCCCCAGTCTTCTAAATCTTCATCACAAGCTCTGAGCCCTTTGCTCCAACTTTCAACTACCTCTTAATTTTATAGATGTTGTGTTTCAACAAGAAAATATATTATTCATGACAATATGCCCAGCCCCAATATTTTGAAAGGCCAAGTAAGTAAACATTGTAAACTTTCTACTTCACTTGGCTTGTGTGAGAACACGCACCAACATGAGCTCTCATCCCTACCATCTCGTTGTTACTTGATTTGGAATCAGTAGTGTCATAAAATACTTTCCGTGTATTCATTCTGGGCAAAATTTTGTCTCCTCAGTTTTGGCTACTGCGGAGTGGGGCGTGGCTATCTGTGTTAGATTTCCTGTTACCAGGTGAGAGCTAATAGGAAATGCTCTGGGAATGTTCGTAAGGTGCTACGTTGGGAGGAAATATCTCATACTGTCTGAGTGGACACTCGAGTGTGTGACCACAAGGACCGTCGCCAGAGGCCTGGACGTGACCGAGGACGTGTGCCCTGGATGGCTCCGGCAGAGTGAGCGCCCAGGTCTGTGAGCGCCTTCTCTCTCCCTTCCTTTCTCATGTTTCCTGTGAGACGAGCGAGGGCCGGAGGTTCTTGGCTTCAATACCTAATTTGATTCCACCTGAACGCCTTCTTCTGAAAGCCTCTGGGCGGAGTGCAGGGCACAGTGTGAGGAGATGGCGGACGCAAGGGACGGCGCCTGCGCTTGGTCTCACTGCACTCAGATCGCACTGGCTTCTGAGGGATTTCATTGAAAAATTTCCTTATTTGAAACTTACCCATTTTTATAAACATGGACTAAAGGCACCCCTTTTCTCAGGGAAAAAAAGCTGTCATTCCCGGTGGAGGTACCTTTAGCCCCCGGCACACTGGGGAGGTAGCTGTGGGCCTGGCTGGCTCTCCCCCGAGTGAACCGCAGGCAGTGGCAGAGCCAGGCTCTCCGCTAACTGGTGCTGAAGACCTGAACCTTCCACCCACGATTACTAGACCTTGAACCCACACTTTCCCACCGCTCTCCTCACTGTACCCCAACGCTCTTGGCCTCCCATTGTCCGAGTCTTAACATAGATGGAACCAGCGGCTTCTCAGCTCTTTTGTGCTGCCTTGTTTTCATGCCACAAATTAAGCTCCTGATGCTCATTTTACCTTGATTTTGACCGTATAGTAGGTGTGCGTGTGCACACATGTGCGTGAATGTGTGGGTGTGGGTGCATATGTGTGTGTGTGTGATGTGTTTGGTAGTTTGATTGCTCTGTGGTCCAATAGTCTGAGGCAATTTACTTCCTAAAAGTCAAATCGGTCAACTCCTTTAGTTATATTTTTGGAACCTCTTTCACTGATTTTCTTCTTGAAAGATGCAATAGACTAAAATGATTTCATACATACTAGATTGGCTTGAATGTGGGCCTTAAAAAAAGAACTTGGTTGATGAATATGTAATTGAGGATTCAACTCATTTAAATGAAAAATAAATCTCAGATTTTAAAAAATCCCAGCAGATCTGATATGAGGTAATGTCCTAGATATTCCTGCTACGATGATGTCATGCTATTGGGTTTAGTATAAATGAGGATCCAGCTTGCATTCATCCTACACACCTTCCCCACAAGAATTACGGTCTCCTAAGCGGTAATGACCAGGAAGGTTTGGGAAGATTAATATTTGGTCGGCTGAAGCAGCATCCTGTTTCCGTAGGAATAGATATGGAGTCAAATAAAGCGGCCTTTAAGAAGGTCAAAGCCGGACAACCCATTATTGGGTTTTACAGAAATACACTGAGTGGCCAGATTATTATGACCACCCCATCAGTACTTCGTTGGGCCACCTTTTGCCTTCAATACTGCGGCGATTCTTCTTGGCATTGACTCCACGAGATGTTGAAAGGTGATGCGAGGAATCTGACACCATGCCTGAGGAATAGCATGTCCAGTTCTGTGAGATTTGATGGTTGTGGAACCAGCTGCCTGATGACTCTTTTAACTTCGTCCCACAAATGCTCAATTGGATTGAGATCTGGTGATTGTGGGGGCCACCTAAGCAAGGTAAAGTCTCCCTCATGTTCTTGAAACCACTCCTGCACAATACGAGCACCGTGGCATGGCACATTGTCTTGTTGGAAGAAGCCATCTCCATTGGGATATGCCATCAACATGATAGGATGAACTTGATCAGCAACAATACTTAGGTATATTGTGCTCTTCAGACGTTTATAATGACCTGGCCCTCTAGCAACTTCAGCGTGAAATTATAGCTGATTTTCCTACAAATGTCAGGTGGTCATAATAATCTGGCCACTCAGTGTATATGAGGCTCTTACATTTCAATTAGATTGATTCTTGGCAAAGCATCCTGAAGAGGAAAAGAAACTGGATGACATGAATCAGTCCTTGTGATCAAAACTGTGCTAAGGAAAGTGATACCGACCTGGGACCTCACCTTCCTGGTGCTGTTAAAAATTCAGAACACATTTCTTGAATAATTTGCATAAACGTCTATTTCCTTGATGGGGGAAGTTTCTATGCATTCCAAGAGGTCTGTATTGTTGCTGTAATTCTGTGTGTGTCTTTCAAAATTGTACAACTTACAATAGTTACTAGCACCAACGGTGACTGAGAGAAGTATTTTAATTTGGTGTTTGTGCCAAATAGTACTCATACGGTTCCAGGCCATAGGATAGAATCCTTATCTGGGTAAGTCTGTCGTCCGAGGCTTATAGCATTCTCCCCACATGCTTCCTTAGGAAATAAAGGATATGTAGTAATTCATAGACAGCAAGTATTTCAGACAAAGGCCACGAAAGCCTCAGGTAGGATTCACGTGCGTCCAAAACCCTAGGGAGAATTCTCGCCTCATTCAATGAAACTTTGCAAGATGCACATTATGGAACATTTACTCCATAGTGTCCTAAAAATTGGATTTTCAAATCACATTCATTGAAGGTCCATTTCAGTCATCCATTCAAAAACTGTGCAGTGCCCAGCCGGCGTGGCTCAGTGGTTGAGTGTCAACCTATGAACCAGGAGGTCACAGTTCAATTCCTGGTCAGGGCACATGCCCGGGTTGTGGGCTCAATCCCCAGTGGGGGGCTTGCAGGAGGCAGCCGATCAGTGATTCTCTCTCATCACTGATGTTTCTATCTCTCTCTTCCTCTCCCTTCCTCTCTGAAACCAATAAAAATATATTTTAAAACAAACAAACAAACAAACTGTGCAGTGATGCTTACGTAACTGGTGTAGTGGGCAAAAGCGGAGCAGTCAGGGAATCATTTTCTGCTGAATGAAAACAAGTGTGCGGACTTTGTGAGCCCTACTTAAGCGATATGTCCTATAGTTGCTTTGTCTCAAGAATAGAATGAAAAAATATACATTAAAAAATAAAACATATAAATATTGTCAAGGCTTAGAACTACTCAGAATTTAAAAATGATTGCAGGGGTATTATTTCTGAGTATCTCTGGGAGGAGGTGAGAGTGCCGGAGACTTGGCAACGAGTGTCCAGCATCGTAATGTCACAGCTCCTATGAGTCATTACCGTCAGCGTCCATTTTTGAGGCGGTTAATAGCGTGAAAGTGATCCTTCAGGGTAACCTAGACATGCCATGAAAATGGCTTTTTTTCCCTTTTTTCTTTTTTTTTCCTTTGGAAATCAAAAGTGACCTCTTCAGGCTTTGGTAGGTAAAGACTCATTTTCTGAAATAGGATTCATCAGAGCACATACCAGAATCTTTTAATGAGCATAATTTTCTGCAAGGCACGAAAAGCAACACGCAAAGCAAGTCACGGCTTTGCCTGTGAGTCCCCCTGTGAGTTTCCTGTCCTCACGTCACAGCAGGATTCAAACGTACAAGACAACCAAGTGCGGGGGACACTTCCTACATCTGCCTTCGTTCACACTTCCTGTTTCTTCTGCACATATGGAAATAAAAGGTCTTCCAAGAAATGGTAAACGAAAGTTCTTCACGCTCACGCTACGATCGATGTAGTTTTGTTGAGTTGCTATTTTTCCCATGCCAAAATATCACTTTGCTTATTTTTGTAATAAAACAAACGGCTCCAGAGAAGAAAAGAAATTGAAAATTGGGTTTTGATTTACCGAAATAAATAATTACATGGCACAAAGAAACTCAGATTTAAAAAGTAACTGTGTGTTCTCGTGCAGGTAGATTTCTCAATATACGGAAGCCATAAAATAAAAGAAGAATCCCTGAGACCAGTAGAGTTTGCTCAGACTTTGAGGAAATACAGGATGGGGCAAAGGTAGGTTTACAGTTGTGAGTACACAAAACAGAGTTTATTCCTGTGTTATTATTTACTAATTATTCTCCATACGAACCACTGTAACTCTACTTTTGCCAAACCCTGTATATTATAAAGGATTTTTAGTTTGATTTGGTTATTGCATTTTTTTCTACTTTTATGAAACCTGATTGACTTGGATTGGTGAGCACTATTAAGTTACTTTAAGTCCATCAATTTATATGTTTAAGTTATTAATAAGTTTTGGCTATTTGTTATTTGTCAAGACGGACATCTTCCCTCTCAGTTGGTTTAGGTAATTAGTTTATTCTGTTCAGACACACCAGCAGGACCGAAAGCCCAGTGTCTCTCCCAACTTCCATTTGCATGCATCACCAATACAGAGCAACTGTGTTTTTTTAATTTTATTTAAAGAAAAAGGAATCCAATTCTTTCAAAGCTGTTTAACTCAATATTTCTTCAATATTAGTCCTAAACTAAGAAAGAAATGTTCGTCCTGAAGTCTGAATTTCATTTTCTTTTATTTTCTCTACTAATGTTCATCCTGAAGTCTGAATTTCATTTTCTTTTATTTGCTCTACTACTAAAAAGATTTTTAACCAAGTTTTTGGTTGATAGAAGCAATGCCATTCTTTTCTCTCTTCCTTTGAGTGTTGGCAAGGCATTTCAAAACCTTGTTAGATTTTTTTTTTTTTTAGTGAAGATATGTCTGAATTTTCTTTAAGGCTGAGCTTCCCTCCTGAGGGCAATATATTATGACCTTGGGAGGATTTAAACTGTATTGATGCCTTAAGACGAAGCTCCTCCATTGTCATCATCTCATATTTCTGAGAAAGTGGGTGTCTACCTTATCTGTATTTGATGGTGTAAAATGTGAAACAGCGTAGAGTATTTTTTATATCTAGATTGTTATCATCCACAATATCAACTTGGAACAAGGACTCTACTGTATTTGTAAATGTAAGCACATATTTCTATCACTTATCTGCATTTGTCATAAAGGTAATTCCTAGTTTGTGTACCATACATGTATGTGAACTGATATTTTGGAGACAAAACCAAAGTTAAAATGCTCTTTTATTTCCTTAGTCAACTGTCCTCCCTTAAGCCTTTGGAAAGTCAGGTGCCAGATGTGTGAACACTAACTTGATTTCTCAGGACATCTTTCTTATTTTAACAATTAGTTTCTGCTAACATCTTAGATTTTTTTGATTGGTACCAGAAACACTGTTAGTTGAAAAGGTGTTACTCTTGTGAAAGACTCAGAAATAATACTAAACTCTGAGAATCCATATCCTTGCCTCCACTATAGTCATCTAAGGAACATTCTATTTGAAGTTTGGTTCTAGGACAGGGGTGGGCAAACTTTTTGACTCGAGGGCCACAATGGCTTCTTAAACTGGACCGGAGGGCCGGAACAAAAGCATGGATGGAGTGTTTGTGTGAACTAATATAAATTCAAAGTAAACATCATTACATAAAAGGGTATGGTCTTTTTTTTTTTTAGTTTTATTCATTTCAAACGCCCGCGGGCCGTAGTTTGCCCAAGGCTGTTCTAGGATCTTCCTTATGGGTCTCTATTAATGAGTTGAGGGGAGGAAGGCTAAACAGATCTAGATAAGAAAATGCCTGTGAAAGAAATGATGTAGCTGAAGGAAGGGTGTTGAAAAGGGAAGTATTAGGCAGGAGAGAGCCAGGTAGGGAGGACACTGGAGAGGCAGGAAGAAGAGATGATAACAGCCAAGTGGTGTGGGATTTGAATGAAATGGATGGTTTAATAATATTTTAAGAATCAGAGACTGTGTGTGTGTGTGTGTGTGCTATAATTCTCCCTTTCCTGCTATTGCTCTTCAGGAGATGTCTACATTTTAATAACTCTGGAATTAGTTTTTATTTCTATTAAATGTGACATTTTATGTTGATGAGCCTTACTGGGTAAGTGAGAAGGGTCAGTTTTATTGAAACTGTTTTTATTGAAACTGTCAATTATATATATACTAGAGGCCTGATGCACAAAATTTGTGCAAGGGGCTCGACCCTTGCAGCCCCGGCTTTGTCCAGAAGGTCATCTGGAAGGTCGTTTGGCTGTCCGGTCTAATTAGCATATTATACTTTTATTATTATAGATGTATATACATATACATATATACACATTAAGTATATATATACACACACTTAAAGTGGGATGATATACAAAATATGACAGAAAAACATAAGATGAGAAATAAATGCAGGAGAAATGTGCTTTTAATTCTGGCATTACCCAGAGTGGATTTGTCTTGGAGATACACTATATTGGCAGCTGCATCATAAATATAATATTAGCCCGCACAGCATGGCTTAGTGGTTGAGCACCGACCTATGAACCAGGAGGTCATGTTTCGATTCCCGGTCAGGGCACATGCCCGAGTTCTAAGTTCAGTCCCCAGTGTGGGGCGTGCAGGACACAGCTGATCAATGATTCTCTCTCATCATTGATGCATCTATCTCTCTCTCCCTCTCCCTTCCTCTCTGAAATCAATAAAAAAATACTAAAAAATAAATAAAATATCAGTTCTCCCTCTATCACAAGGAATTATTGAGTAGTGATCAGTTCCTAAATTCTAAGTAATTTCTAGTAGATTTGTTATTACATGTGGAAATTACAAAGTATTGGAATTTATTAAAACATATACAAATATCAATCATGTTATATGCATGAAACTAATATAATGTTATATGTCAAAGATATCTCAAATAATTTAAAATTTTACTTTATTTATTTATGAAAACATTTTGAAAAGATGGTTTTCTTGATTTTAGAGAGAGAAGAATGGAGAGGGAGGGAGAGAGAGAAACATGAATGTGAGAACAAAACATCTACTAGTTGCCTCCAGTGCACATCCCAACTGGGGATCGAACCCACAACCCAGGCATGGGCCCTGACTGGGAATTGAACCCCCAACATTTCAGTGCACAGGATGACGCCAAACCAACGGAGCCTCACTGGCCGGGCTAGATTTTTACTTTAAATTAATATTTTTATTTAGTGTTTCCATCATTCATATAAGGGGTCTAGAAAGGGGATTAATATTTTTATTACAAAGTGCTTATCCTTTAGTTGTTACTTAATCCTCTTAACAACTGAGTGATTTAGGTGGTATTATTTTCCCCCTTCATAACTGAGACACTTGTGGTCCAGAAATGATAATTTGCTCAAGGATTACCAGGTAGTGAATAGGGAAGCAGGGTAACTCTCTCTTACACGGAATAGTAACATTCCCTGACCTGACCATTTTTTGGTGGAATTTATTAGTACTGATTTTTTTTCAAAACACACACACAATCTTTATTGTTGAAAGTATCTCCTTATCAGAGAGCTTTTCCTTGTTTGTAACTTCTGGGTGAGCTGTAGACCAAGCCTCCCGTGCACTTGACCATCTGTCTGGTCCTGGTTGCTTTGCTTGTGCGGTTGCTCGGGGGTGACTCCGGGCAGAGAATGTCAAGGTGATGTGGGCAAAGGGCAAGCGTGGAGCCAGGAGGAAACTCTACTGAGTTTTGCCTCTGGCTTGTCTGCCTTCTTCCATTTTCTGTGTCTGCTTGCTGAGGCCTTTCCCAGCAATTCCCTGCTTTGCCCAGCAATTCTTTCTACTTGGCTGCTGCCACCTTGGGCCACCTTCCCTTAAAGAAGGCTGGTTTGGGGGAAAGTTGGTGGGGACTGACTGTAATAGAACTTCTCACCTGAGGACACTTTTTCCATTGATTTTTTAGGGAGAGTGGAAGAGAGAGGGAAAGGCAGAGAGAAACATCGATGTGAGAGAAGCACATCGATTGGTTGCCTCCTGCACAAGCCCTGACCAGGGCCTGGGCCGGGGAGGAGCCTGCAACTGAGATATGTGCCCCTGACTGGAATCGAACCTGGGACCTTTTGGTCCGCAGGTCGACGCTCTATCCACTGAGCCATATCGGCTAGGGCTGTAATAGAACTTTGGATGAGTTATTGCTTCTTCTCAGCCAATGTTCTTTTTTTCTTTTTTTTAAAAGAAGAATTTTAAGTTGAACCTAAGCACAAGCCCTTGAAAATATCAGACACTCTTGTCTGAACAAGCCACTCAACTTTTATTTCAATTTTTATTTATCATTTTTTGTTAATCCTCCCCAGAGGATATTTTTTCCATTGATTTTAAGAGAGAGTGGAAGGGAAGGGGAAAGAGAGAAAGAAAAACATCAATGACAGACACAGTGATTGGTTGCCTCTCGCACACACCCCAACTGGGGCTGAGGATGGAGCCTGCAACCCAGGTACATGCCCTTGACCGGGAATTGAACCCGAGACCCTTTGGTCCACAGGCCAAAGCCCTGACCACTGAGCACACAGGCCAGGGCTCAATTTTTATTATTTGGGAAGTATTTTTCAAAAAGCAAACGACTCAGTTTCTGACTGCACTCCTTGCTCCCCGTTACTCATGCTGAATGCATGTGCATTGAGGTTTTCATGAATAAAATGTCCAGTCATTCCACCTAACTGATCATGAAAAACGCACCCCTTGAATTTACGTGGTGCCTGGCAGATCCGAATCACTTTCACATTTGTTTCATTTTAAGACAGAGCAACCTGTGTGCTATGCCCATCTTCTAGGCGTTATATGAAGATTAAAAAGATTTTTCTTTTTAGGTCTAATATAGGTAGATCCTAATTTTTCCTTTTGAACATTTTTCAATCTTCTGTGTCTGTTCTTAAAAAAAAAACTATAAAAGGAAAATGTAGCCCTCAAGTCTAATGAAAAGATGATTTTTAAAGTGACAGGAGTCTTGGATCATGTATAATGTGCATCAAAAGACTAGCATTGACTCTGGTAATTTGAACAATGATAGTGCAAAGGATGCTAACCGGCACTTCTCAGATAAAGCTAGGACTTAAATAACAGCAATGGACGCCAGTGTTGGGAGTAAAAAGCTCTAGGCAGCAATAAAGACAATTATGTTCTGAGCCGGGTCCTCAGGGAGGCGCCAGTCTCCCCAGCCTGGTCCCCAGCCCGAGATGGCTGGGCCCCCTTCGTTCGTCTGGAGGTGAGAACAGTGACATCTTCCCGAGATTCTCTGGTCTCAGCTTTGCAACAGCCAGTACGTTCTAAGCGGAGCTCTGCCTCAGGAGTTTGGTTTCTGTCCACTAGGAAGTCCAAACGGGGAGATTACTAGTTACTAGTAGGTTTACAATGAGTAGATCTGTTGAGTGAAATTAAACTATCTGGCTGCAGTTTCTAGGGGAAAAAAACAGGAGGCTAGAATTGAAACTTTAATGCTCTCCTGTACAAGTGTTTGTGGGACTAGGTTTCGATACATTGCATCCATTTCTTTTCATCCTGCCATAAAGACAAACAGCTAGAAGACTGACAGATTCCTATTACTGATGGTCATTGTTACAGGAAGTCCTTGTCGCAATGATGACTACAAACTCGGACATCAAAGGCACAGCTAGCGGCTCCGGAAGAAAAACTGCCACATAAGCCCTCTGACCGGTGGTGCTTTTGCAATGATTTTGCTTAAAAAAAATCACATTCTTCGTAATGTACCTTCCTGTGCCATGTAAGAACCGTAATGATCTACTCTGATTACAAAGCAAATTTTTGGAATCTTGTACTTTTTCGAAGCAGTAAATATTGTAACCTAGAGGTCAGCAAAATTACTAATAAGAAAAATCTTAATTTTTTTTTCTGTGGTTGGATAGTATAACACGTGGCCTCTTCTATTAAGTACGATTCCCGGCGAAGCTGTTTCCATGATGAGCACAGGGATTGCGGGGATGCATTCATTAACCTTTACAGCCACATAAAAGTGTTTTGTATGAACGAGTGTACACCTAATGTTATCTTTAATCACGGCTAGTAAAGTGGGTTATACAAACACAGGTTCCACGGCTGCCAGTGTCTCCTTGACAAACGACAGGCGTGCTGCCTTCACTAAAAGGTAATTAAACAGGGCTGCACGGGGCGTCACAGCCTTCCCGCGACCTCTGCCGCCTGCCGGCTTCAGAGGCAGTCGTATCGGGCGGGGCTTGGAGCAATTCCAACGACCGTATTAAATGTGGATGCCCGGGATGCATGTTTCTTTTAGTCTTAGATTTATTTCATAAGACAAAATATTAGAATTGGATATCTACGGTCAATGGAAGGATCCATTTTGAAATGCGTTATCCAAGATGACACTAATTAGATTAAGTCCAGGGTTTATTTTTCCCCCAGAAACTGGTCATCACAGCGTGTCCACATCAGAAATCCCTGCTGCCTCTCAGGGCGCCGTTCAGAGAGCCACGTGCTCCATACATTGCAACCCCCCGAGATCCTTAACTCTCTTTCCCCACAAGCCCACATCATGGCAATTTTTTAATAAGTCCCAGGTGAGCTGCTAAAACTAGTCATCAATTTGAAGGCGTTTCCTCTTCAAGGCGAGTCTGCTCAGAGAGGGTGAGACCACCCCAGGCCTGTGAAACTCAACGGTGGCCTCACAGGTTTGACCTCCTGTGGGGTCTCCCAGCCAGGAAGCAGGTCCAGGAGCATCTGGTGTTGGTTAAAGGTGCAGATTCTGGAGCTGATGGTTTGGGCCCAAATTCCGGATCTGACAGACTATGGTACCTTGGCAGCCAAATCACCTCACCTCTCTGTGCCTCAGCTTCCCCACCTGTAATATGACCTACTTTCAAGGATTATTGGATGGTTAACATAGGTCATATGTGTAAAGTGCTTAGTGCCTAGCAAGTTATGTGAGGGTTGAATCCATCAATAAAAGTCGCTTGTTATAGAAATCTTTGTGCCAGAAAAGTGATTCTTGGAAAAAGCAATGTCACAGCAAAACTGCTGATTAAAGGGCCAGTCAAGAGGTTTCAGCTCAGTCTTCGAGGTCGTCAGGATGAGATTTCTGTTCTCTCCACAAGAGGGGCCCCTGCAGCCTCACATGGCCAGGGCCCACTGTTGAAGCACACATGACTGTTGTAATGCTGTGTTAGCAGGTTTTCTTCTGTCTTTAATGGACCAGGCGTTGCAGAATAGAAAGTTTCCTAGCTTTTGAGAGACCCTGAAATGAACAGTTAACAACAATAACAAAGGATGGAGAAGGAGGCTTAATCCAACTTCATGTTGAATAACAGTGTATCCTCCCCCCTCCGTGGCCAGTGTTAGCTGGGGTGCTTCTAGTACCCTATTTGGGAAACACTGCATTTCTCATTTGATTTACTTCGTGTGTAGTGTTGTTTTGCAGGATAACATTTCCAGGAATGTGGTCATGCTTGCGGGCAGCCACCCACTGCAGGCGAGGACTGACATGTGATGTCTTTGCTGATGGTCCTCGCAGACCCACTTCCCCTCTGGCTTGACTTCCTTAGAAAGTATTAAGAGAAAAAAGGGGGGGTCCTTTCCTGGCTTAAGGAAGCAGGAAGCCCACAGGTAATCTGTGTTCTGATCTGCAGCCACACTCAGCTCTTGGCTTCCACATGCGGGTCCAGGAAGACACGCTGGCAGAGCTTGGGTCAGCAGTGAGTACGGGGCAGTGAGAGGCAGTGTTAGTGCAGCTCACCCTCTGCTTTTTTTATTGTGGTTAATCTTCACCCAAGGATATTTTTCCATTGATTTTTAGGGAGAGTGGAAGAGAGAGAGAAAGACAGAGAGAAACATTGATGTGAGAGAAACACATCGATTGGTTGCCTCCTGCCTGAGCCCCGACCAGGGCCTGGGCCAGAGGGGACCCTGATACCCTTGACTGGAATCGAACCCAGGACCCTTTGGTCCGCAGGCCGATGTTCTGTCCACTGAGCCAAACCACCTGGGACGCACCCTCTGTTTTAATTGCTTCGGTAGAAGGAGGGTTTGCAATGAATTAGTTGTATGGCAAATGGAGTTTCAGACTTTTGTATATTAATCCACAACTAAAAACTTCCGAGTTGAACTCATTGTTTTATAAATAACAGTAAGCTAGCGATGCTGAATATTGATTTATCAGTCCTTCTCAACTGTGCCACAAGCCACATTCATTTTTTCTTGGACACACGTGCGTGCGTGTGCACACACACACACACACACGCACACACACGCACACACACACATGCACACATACTCCTTTGGGCATTTCTCCTGAAGGTCTTTTGCTGAGTCCTACATCCTGCAACAGGAATATATATTAAAAATCCCATGAAGAGAGATTGATGGCACAAAATATGTAACTCCAGAAGAATGGACTTCCTAAGCATGTGAGTTTGGAAGTGAAATATTTTGTGAAGTTGGCCATGGATTTGAAAATGGGAAGGCATCATACCAGAGCTGATTATGAAAGGGACATGTATAGCACACATTTTGTTTCTAAAACTGACCCGTTTGGTGGTTAGAATCAGCATCCAGGGGAGCTTGTTAGGAATGTAGAATGTCTGGTCTCAACCAGATCTCCTAACAGAATTCACATTTTAATGAAAATCACAGGTGATTCATGTGCACATTAAAGCTTGAGGAACACAGTCACATGAAACTATCAAATACTTTACAGATGGATTATAATTACATGAAATATAAGAGAAAGAAATTCCCTACCAATGCAAAGGTGGCCACAGAAGTTGGCCACTGAAATTCAGGTGTGTCCCAAACATCAAGCACATTGTAAATAAGTGAATAAGTAAACAATGTTTTTGTTTAATTTATTCCTTTGTTTAAGCATTAATGTGTGTTTTCCTAGTAATTTTTCTATTACTATGGACCATTTTCCACTATTTATCCACCTCCCCCCAAATGAACATAAAATGATATTATAGTAACAATGTAGTGAAACTAGAAAGTAAAATTGTAAGAGAATACATTGTAATTGACCAGGCTCACAACCCTTTTTATTGCACTGGGGTAAAGCATAGCACTAAAGTAGCAAATAAGCAACCGAATAAGCCAATTAAAAATATTTCATTAAAAAAAGTATTTGAAGGTGGGTTAATCTACCTCTTTAGAGCAGCGGTTCTCAACCTGTGGGTCGAAACCCCTTTGGGGGTTGAACGACCCTTTCACAGGGGTCGCCTAAGACCATCGGAAAACACATATATAATTACATATTGTTTTTGTGATTAATCACTATGCTTTGATTATGTTCAATTTGTAACAATGAAAATACATCCTGCATATCAGATATTTACATTATGATTCATAACAGTAGCAAGATTACAGTTATGAAGTAGCAACGAGAATAATTTTATGGTTGGCGGTCACCACAACATGAGGTATTGTATTAAAGGGTCGCGGCATTAGGAAGGTTGAGAACCGCTGCTTTAGAGACTTCGATTGCCCTCTAGTGGAAGGAAAAGTTAATGCAGACTCCAAAGTTTCCATTTGAGAGAACCAGGAAAGGGAACTGGCCTTGGTACTGGAAACATCTGGGTCAGTGGCTAGCTTGGTATTTTTCCCCTTGTCTGACAGATTTCTTGCATTATTCATATAAGGTCACACATCCTGTGACCACAGAATAATGTGTGTTTTTCCAAAACCAAAGAGTTAGCTTGCAGGGGCTTGGGGTGGCCACGCCCAGAGCCGGCAGCCACCTTGGGGAGGCCACTGCACCAGCCTTAAGTGAGGAACCAGCTACTGGGGTCGGCGGGGTCCATGGTCAGTCCCATACCTTCGGAGTGAGAAACAACGGTGATTGATAAATCAGGATTTTTTTCTAAAGATGGTCTGGATTTACCAATGAGAAATATCCCCAATTAAATATGTAATTGATTCATCTTCCATTTACTTTTTAATTGTACAGGTTTAACTTAAAATTATTGTTGATAGCAACTACTGAATATTCACAGAATTCAGAAACTAATTTGATCCTAAATTATAGGGAGGAAAAGTATTTTATTGTGTGATTCAGCTTTCTGGCACGCTGAGAGCAAGTCTTGAATCGGAGTGAAATGCTGCATGCATATTGGGCCAAATGATAAAATGTTTATTCCAAATCTATCCATTACTAATGGGGAAAACCCTGCAGTAAGTAAGTGTTTTTAATGCAACAGATATGCCCTGCTAAAAATGTTAGTGACTAAGGGTGGAAGCAATTTTTCTAGCAATGAAAACACACCCCTCCCCCTTAGACTAGAATAATTCACTACAAACCTGTAAATCGCATCACAAAACCATTGTGAGTTTTGGCTAAACAAAATTCTAGATCTCAATATTACAAATCATCCCATCTTAATTTACTATTTAAAAATATACTGGACTTTCTTTCAGAGGATGTTAACACGCATACATGCATAGGCAAACAGCACCAGTGTATTAATTTATACTGTCACACGAGTGATCTGCATTGGCCAACAGGTCACACAATGCTTGCTGCAGGCTCAGCTTATTCACCTGATATACACACATACATACATACATGGGCAAAAGTAGGCTTACAGTAGTTGTTCATATGGAAAATAATACATTAATAAATAATAAAAGAATAACTGTTTTTGCTTACTCACAACTGTAAACCTATTTCTGTCCACCCCTGTATATATTTCTATATGATTAATTGATAAGCTAGTGCTATTCAATTCAATTTCATCCTGAAATCCTGACCAAACCCTGGTCTTCTCACTTCTATTACTTACCTACCCATGTAGAAGGTGCCCCTTCGTTAAGGAGGCGTGGGGAGTATTCTGTGAGCCTAGACTAGAGCAACCACGCTGCATACAGCAATTGCTCCTGAGTCAGGAAAGAGCACCCGCCCCGGCGATCGATCGATTATGCTTTGCAGCTGGAATGATTTCAAAGCCCAAGACTTTAATATCGCGGAGGTTGCGCCCCTTCGTGATTTGCAGACGCAGCGCGCTGATGGCAGAAGGACCAGATTTGGGTGGGGTTTTTACTAATGGCACACTGGCTACCATTTCCCCAACCACGTTTCTGTGTAGAATTGAGACTGTATCAAGAATCAGCAACGGGAAGAACAGATTTGGGGGGGGGGGAGTTAAGATTTTGTGCAAAACCTATATTTATGTGTGTATAGATGTCATCTTATGGACTACATGCCAGAGATCCTATCTCAGCGATCCGTGCGTCTTCCCACCGCCGCAGCCACAGTGCTCTGGGGAGAATGTTCCAGCAACCTCTAGCACACAGCCCTGCCTACCGCGAGCAAGCACCCGCGCACATATCCGACCCACAGGCACACACATCATCTCGAGAAAACCCGAAAACACGTTTTTCTAACGTAAAATGAGCAACGAGACAGAATTCCTTTTTGGGGTGGGGCGGGGGTTAGGGGTGGGGAAGGGAGGAGTAGGCGGAAGGAGAGTGAGTGCGACAAGGGTTCATCCCTTAACCCCAAATGCAGTCATTTCAAGGCTTTCTGGGACAAAGAAAAGGCCACGGAATTCATGAAATAATAATGACGATGATTTGAAATAACACGAACACGGACGAGCAGGGGTGTTAGCCGCATCCCTGCAGCAAAAGCGCTGGGCGCGGGAGCGAGCAGGGCCAACGTCCCCGCCCCCATCCTCAGACTCTCCGGGACAGGCAGGGGAGCCGGGGTTAGGGGCGGAGGGGGGCCAGCTCCAGGACAACTGGCCAAGCCACCCGGTCTTTCGGAGGGGCACCGCGGAGGCGAGCGCCCAGCTTCCGGGGCGGGGCGCGGCGGGGGCTCTGGGGGCGGCTTCTGCTACCGGCTGCTAGCCGCGCGCGCCCCCTCCCGGCGGCCGTGCGGTGCAGCCCCAGCCGGGAGGGGTGGGGCCGAGCCGCGCCCGGAGCCGGGTCCCTCCCAGGGAGACTGCCCGGGAGGGTCCCCACCCCGGGAAGCCGCGAGAGCAGAGCGTGGCCGTGGGCTTGGGCTGTGGAAAAGAGCCCCAGCTCCGTGGGCGGTGCGAGCCGAGGCGAGAAGCCCTCCCCGCACCCGCGGCCGGGGTCACCTCTGTGGTCTCCCACCAGTGGGTGGGGCCGCGCCTTTGTGTGGCCCTGCGGCTCCCGGCCCAGCCGGCGGGTGGCGGAGCCCAGGGAGGGGCCCCGGGAGCTCCAGGCGGTGGGGCGGGGAGAGGGGGCCCGAGGACTGCAGAGCCCCGACCGCCGCCCCCTTCCCCACCCGCCTCCCTCTCCAGCCAAGACGCAGCCCAAGTTCGTCCCGGCTCCCGGCCGGGGTGGGGCAAGGGCGGAGCTTCCCCGCACACCCGCTGCTTCTCTCCGCGCCTCCCCGCACCGGGTCCCCCGGGAGGGCAGCTTCCAGCCTCGGACCCCGGGCCCCTCCCTGGCTGTGCACCGGGGCCACCAAGCCCGGGAACCAGAGAGCGCGCCAGGCACGAGACCGCTGGAGAGGGAGGCCCTGGGTGCGTAGGCTCC
>NW_005871075.1:663239-664160 GCF_000147115.1 Myotis lucifugus
GTGGCTCAGTCGAAGCCGCTGACCTCTTTTGTATCTGTTATTACGGATACACATCTGTAGGTTCCAGAAGCTCTTCCTCAAGACGAGCAAAGGAGTTTAAAAACCCTCCATCTGCGTCTATGCTGATCACCCTTTGCAACATGGTTTTGAAAAGAAAAGTGTTCACCCACTTTCCTCCTCCCTCTGCAAAACCGAACAATGAGGCCAGGGTGCGGACGGGGCGGGGGGCGATGGTCAGGGCGCGCTCCCAAACCCAGGCTCGGAGTCGGCGGCCCAGGGCGGGCGTGGCGCTGCCCGCGAGCTGGGCTCCGGGGGTCCCGCTGCCTGCGCCCCGGCCCCGCTCGCCGGGAGAGACCGCGCCCCGCCGGTTGGGCCTCGAGTTGGCTCCCGCACTGGGGTGGGGGCCTTCCGCATTTGTGCGCCCCAGCCCCGCAGGGTGCCCTCCCCCCGGGGGACCCCTGCCCTCCCTCAACACAAAGAAAACCCCCACCCCCAGGGCCCCGGGAAAGCCCGCTGTCCCCTCCCCTCCCGCCCCCCCTGCAGCTTGCCCCACCCGGAGCCCCTGCAAGCCCTTCCCGAACCTCCTTCCTTCCCCCTTCCCTTCCCCCCCAAAACAAAAGGGAGCCTGGGTTCCCCCAACTCCCCCCACCCCCCGGGCACCCGCAACCCCAGGGACTAGGCGGGTTTCTCCCAGCCCCCTTGAGAAAAATAAAAATCTGGCCCCATTTTGGTTCCTCCCCCCCACCCCCTCGGCCTCCACCCCATCCTTTTCAGAACAGGCCGGAGGATGGGGGACCGCTTTTGACTTTGCCATTTTTTTCTTTTCCTCCCACCCCCCTTTTTCTTCTCCCCTCAAATTTTTCTCCCTTTTTCTTCTTCTCTTCCCCCTTCCCTTTCCTTTCCCTTTCCTTCCCTTTCCTT
>NW_005871075.1:664339-702476 GCF_000147115.1 Myotis lucifugus
CTCCAGGCAGAAGGCGAGGGTGGGCTCCAGGTCAGGCTCGGGGCGGCGGCGCGCTACCTTACCCATCGCTGTCTTAGCCATTGCAGGGAGGTGCAGACGCGGAGGGGCGGCGAAGGCGAGGGGTCCGCGACAGCAGCAGAGAGCGCGAGAGAAGACTGAATAAGGCACTGAGTCTGCAGCGTGGGACCGAGCGAGAGAAAGAGCAAGAGGCGGGAGGCCCATGGATAATTATCACGCAGAAGCTCACGCAGATTGGCTCCCCAGGTCCCCTGACATGACTCGCGCAGAGTCAGAACCTCCGGAGCATTAAATATTGATTGGCCAGTGGTGCTGGAGTACAAAGTAGCAGAATGCAGTTTGAAATGGAAATCAGTCCTTCCCCGGCGGCTCCCCCCGTTCCGGGGCCCTGGTAGTACAGTCCAAGTAGAGTGGCGCCTGAGCCCAGAGGGCTCCTTGGAGCTGAGAACTGGGCTGTGCCCACCTGGGAACCAGGACGCGTGACCCCATTCACACATGTTTCTTTGCACAAATTAGTCCTAAACCAGGGAAAGGGACTCCGAGGCGGAGAAGTCTTCCCAACCTTCTGCCTGCTGCAAACATCTGTCTAAACGCTGCTTTCACTCGTTCGTCTCTTCTCTTGGCCTCTGGCCTTGTCTTTGGTAGATTCTAGTCTCCCAGGGTGACCCCATGTCCTCTCTGGTGGCCACTCAGAGCAGAACTGCAGTCTTGCCATTTGTCTCTGGCACAGCTGGGCTCAGACCCTCTGGCCTCTTGAGGGTCCCTTGGCAAAGCAAGGCCTGATGCTTTCTGCTCTTGGCACAGAAGGAAGGGGCTGTGTGGGAATAGGGACAAGTAGCCATGGTCCACCTGGCAGCCTTGTGGAAGGGGAGGAGGGTTCGCCTCCTGGGCCTGTGTCCTGTCCATCTGGTGACAGGGCAGAGCCAGGTTGACGGGGGGCCCTGAGCATTGGAGGAGCCAGAGGTGGGGGGCTTGCCATGCTGGCCCGGAAAGACCTGAGCAACATGTCCAGGTCTCTAAGGAGAACCCTCCCCACTGAAGGCCGAGGACACAGAAAAGGCAGGGTCTGAGAGCCAGACTCCATCGCTATCGGCCAAGGACAGATGTGTTCGAGTTTCTTGTTGAGCAGCATGGTATGCAGGGATCTCTGAGACCACTCAGAAAAAATGACTTTTCATAACAAATGGGCATTTATTCATTCACCCCCAGTCACTTACCGAATATCATTCATTAATTCATTTCTTCCCACTGGACTCACATAAATATTCACTGAGCACTTACCAAGCCCTAAGGAAGGATACAGCTGTGAGAATGACAGTAAGACTTGTTGTCATGGAGCTTTGAATCTGTTAGTAACACTTCTGTGACTTTACTGAGCCTCCTCTAGTCTAGATCCATTCAGAAACTGTGATTTTGACACCTGACAATAGACAAAGATTCACTGGAAGCTAAGAGAATAGTATAGCATAGAAATCATGAACATGTACAAAACCCTGGCAAGTTTTTATTTTACAGAAATTATTAGAATTTTTCTCATGAGTGAAATGAGTTCGTAGCCACAGTTTATCAAACCCCATTTCAAAATTTCTTTCTAGCCTCATGAATAATATGCAGTTTTGAATGCCTAAAACCATTTGAAAACAGCAGGGCACTCTCCTTGGTGCTGAAATAAAGTTCTTCACCTCCTATTAACTTGTAACACGTTTTAATCCCATGGACATCTTGGAACTGAGGCTGTTCTGACCTGCTGAGTCACAGGAAAAACAAAAGATAAAGTGCAGATCAATAACATCATTCCTTGAGCAGGAAGATTAGAAATTACTTTTCCTGTCATTGTATAGGTCTGTGACTATGATACAGCAAGAGCACAATATGGAAGTTGGCAGGGTCTGGAAATAAATAACCATTTTCTCCCTCTCTATAGTCATTTCCCACTTTAAATGTGAGAGCTGATTTCCTCTCAATGGGGTAGTTGCCAGTCAGGAGGCGAGGGATCTTCAACAGATCTGTGTGACTAATGTCCTTACAATACTGATCCTTCTCCTACCCACCACGCCCTTTCCCCTCAGGGTAGATGTCATCTCTACACTTTCTTTAACCTCCTTGGAGAGAAAGGTCCCTAAGTCATGGCACTGATGTCTTCAACAACTACCATTGGCAGTTGAACAAGATTTTTTGCACATTTTACCCCTATGAGTAAAACAAAACAAAACAAAACACACAGTCTACTGTCCAATCCCTCATTCTCTAGTGATGTTGCTTACTGATGGATCGGACTGTGAGAGGAGGTCAGCATACGCAGGGGCAGTGTCTGATGTGGGACTCTTCCGTTTCTGACTTCCTGGGTGCTAGGCACCTACACTCAGATATGTATGATTTTCAAATAATGTCAAGCAGGGGAAGAGGGTAGGTTAGTATGATTTACTATAGAATGTAAAGTAGCAGGCTGTCCTAGTCAGGGTAGCTCAGCTGGTTGGGCACTGTCCTGGGCACCAAAAGGTTTGGGGTTTGATTCTTGGTCAGGTTTCTGGTTCAATCCCTGGCCAGGGCATGTTAGAGAGACAACGGATCTATGTTTCTCTCTCACATCCATCTCTCTCTCTCTCTCTCTCTCTCTCTCTCTCTCTCTCTCTCTCTCTCTCTCCCCCTACCTCCCTCCCCCTTTCCTCTCAAAAATCATATCCTTGGGTGAGGACTTAAAAAATAGCAGGCTAACATCAATGGGCTAAGAAAAATTACATATACTCAAAGATCTGAGTTATAATCAATTATTATTTTTTCTTTTATTTTCTTCTCATTGTCAATCATGTGTCTCAGCCTGAGAGGGGCAAAATAGGAAGAGAGAAGTTATCTCATATTCAATCATTTATTCATTATTCATACATTTGTTCAGCTAATTCATTCATCAAACAAATCCTTATTTAATAAAACTTCAGACTTTAATATTATGAAATCATCTATGTCTTTCCTTAATGTCTAAAAAATATAAAACGAAGGAAAGCAGAAGCCACAACTCTTTAAGAAAATAATACTCTTGGAGGATGAATATCATCCAGTTTATCAGTTAGAGTCCTTTTTGTTGCAAAGAATAGGGAAAACAAACAAACAACACCCCAAGCCAACTCCCTAATTAGAGGTAGAGTGGATGCCAGGGGTCTGGATCTGAGAGTCCACTTTCCCTGAAGGTAACAGTCTCCATGGGGACAGGTGGATCTGTACCTTGTAGAATAAAGAGAACCATCCCTGCCTTGCAGTGTTTGGGTAGACTGAAGGGCTAGGTTATCAAATAGAAACTGCCTGTGGTGCCATAGATATTTAGTAAGTCGTCGCTATAATGTTTATGATTGTCAATATATTTAAACTTTGTAAGGGTAGGGACTGAGTAATGTACATATTTCTATCTTTTTCGGTGTTTGGCTTCATGATTCAAGGGTAGATAAATGCTTGTGAAACAACAACAAAACACAATGGAAACTAATTCAAGATGATTGAAGCCAGTGCAGCCACAGAAATGCTCCCATCACCCTCTCTGCTCTGAGCACATTGGGCGTGGGCACGCGGCTCTTCACTGTCGTTTCTCCCTATCCTGCCCCTTTCGCAAAAGCACAGGGTGGATAGAGCTCATGTCAGCAGAAGACCCTTGTGAATTTTTTTAAACGTTAACAGCAGTGAGAGGAGGTTGTGGAGACCAGAGCCGTGCGAACAGGTTTTAATTACTGCGGTCACAGCCTGTTATGCATTCTCTCTGCCTGGAGGCCCAAGGTGTTGATTTCTTTCCAAATCAGAGAGGAGCAGCTGCTTTGGAGGATTAGCTGATGTCATCTAATGTAGCCCTCTGATTTCTGCTAATCATCATCACGCACCTGGAGAAGAATCCTAAAGGAATTATTAAAAGTTAGTAAGATATGAAAACTACTGTTAGAGTTGGATTAATTATTTTGACCTGATCTCAATTGATGACAAAGGAAGTTTGTGAAAAATGAAAAGCCACTGAATTTTTTAGGTGGTTGGAAATGCAGTTACAGTTGAAATATCTAGAGACACATCGAAAGTAGCAACACATGAAAAATAGTTAATTGACTGGCAGTTTGATGGTTTTGCCATATTTAAACCCCTATAGATTAACACACACACACACACACACACACACACACACACACACACACCACAGGGTTGGATATGCCTTAATGGAGCCATCAAATGCGGTTTAGTTAAAAGGAAAGTTATTCCAAGAAGACATGAGTGCCCCTCACTAACAATGGGGTCTGTGGGGTGTAGGTACTTCCCTGTGCGTCAGAGGTGTTTCTCTGCGGAATGAAGACATCTTATTACTTTCCTTTTAGATCAGCTATTTAAAAATGAAGAATGCTTCATCATTGTCTCCTTATTTGTGCCTAGGGTTTTCTTTATGTCCAAAGGGAACTTGTACATATTAGTAAGTAGTATCATTTACCTCGAAGCAAACTGACTTATTTGAAATGAGCAGGTCTTATTGATGGCTTCATAATTGAACTTTTCTGGAAATGAACTTTCTCTAATCATAAGAAGGGCTTGATAGAAACTTAATAAATCAAATCTTTAGGTTAAATTGGTAATGTTGAACAAGCATTTGCTCGAGTGTCTTGGCGCCACTACGATAACTCTTTCCTTCTCTCTGCGAGTTGATTTCCAGCCGAGTCCAAGGAGAACATTAGTGGGACACCATCGGGGGTTCGCTCAGCGCTTCAGTTCACAGCGCCGGTGAGACCTCACTGAGTGCCTGGAAGAGAAGCCCAGGAGAAGAGTGACTCACCACTCTGTACCCCACGGTGCCTATTCTATCTTATATTTCAAACAGAAGCCCCTCTGTGAACTGCAGTTACCATTGGTTGCCTCAGAATTTTGTTTATCTTAAATCACAGCTGGAAGGAGGTGGAATTAGGTAAGAGAAAAGCCAAAGCACTTATTGTATTGCCTTCCCAGATATTTCCTATTAATTGTTTAGTCACTGATCTTCTGACCCTCTGAACTTCCTCCACCCGTATCCTGCTTTATTATCAAATTAGTACATGTAGGTAGTGCTTTTTAAAATTAACTTTAAAAAAACATATTACAGGTGTCCCCCATTCTCTCCCCCCACCTTTACCCCCTCCATTCAGCCACCACCCCACCCCAGGCCTTCACCACACTACTGTCTGTGACCATGGCCTATGCATACATGCATATAAGTTTAATCTCTTCCTGTCCTCCTCTTCTCCTCTGAGATCTGTCAGTCTGTTCCATGCATCCATGCCTCTGGGCCTATTTTGTTTGTCAGTTTATTTTGTTCATTAGATTCCACATGTGAGTGAGATCATGTGATCTTTGTCTTTCTCTGACTGGCTTATTTTGCTTAGCATAATAATCTCCAAAAAGCTATTTCATAAAAAATTCAATTTGACAGCAACATTAGCCTTGAGTTCAACTATAGACAATAGAACCTCATTCTACTTTTTCTCATCTTGATGGACTCTTCCTTTTTTAATAAAACTGCTTCCTAACTCCCAGGCTAAGCAAGTCCACCTACCTTTTCAGGAATTCAGCTCAGCAAGCAGAGAGCAATATGCAGATTGGGAGCCAATGCTGTCTACTGTGGCAGGAGAGGAACTGCCCACAGATTCACTACTTGGCTTTATTTAGAATGTGCAGGAAATGGTCTCTTTGGAAAGAGGATTCCAAAAACGAGTGCATACATATACAGTATATTAAACGTATACATCAAAATATAAGAAAATCTTTGTGAGGAACTGTTTCAGATGGACACGAAGAGAGAGCAAATAGTGAACTTGTATCAATCAAGTAAAAAATTATCAGGATTTTCTTCTATTCCTTTTATTTCTTTTTTTTGTATTTGCTGAAATCTTTAAGAGGAAATCTCAGATATCATTTACATTCTTTTTACTTACTTAAGTATCTCTAAAAGCTTTTCAGCCATAAGTACAATTCTATGATTGCACTTAATTTTAATAACAGTGTATTGGTATCATCTAATACGTGGTCCATAATCACATTTTTATGATTTTTACAGTGTCTTTGCAGTGGGGCTCAAACATGGTCCACAGCCTGTTCAGTTTTATGTGCTCAAATCTCTTATCTGGGGCAGACCTCCCTTCTTTATTTTAAATTCCCACCATTGAGCCACTGCAGTCACTGGGTCAATTGTCCTGTGACTTTTCTTACATTCTGATGTGACTGCTTCCATGTGATCACTTGTTCCTGTGTTTCCTATAAATGGAAGTCAACTTTCTTGATTAGATCCAGGATAATCACTTCAAAGAATGATCCAGATATATCCAGTTTAATTAAAAGCACAGCTGTATTTACTCACATGCGGTGGAGATCAGTTGTGAAACCAAGACAAGGAAGAATTTATGAAAGCAAACTCCACAGCGGCCCAAGAAACAGTGAAATATTATTATTATTTTTTTTGTCCATAGGCAAGCCAATTAGTTAAAAAGTATCAGGAGGAACAATTTCCTTGAAGCAAATGGGCATTTTCTGGGACTGGCCATTGTCAGGGAAGGCAACTTCAGTTACTTAGGAGATTTCTGAGAAGTTCTGTGCCTGAAAGTGATGTGTTTTGTTTCTGATTATGGAGATTGCTGACCTCTCCTCCTTAGATAAGCTACGACTGCACCATTTCTATGTTATGGTGACTTTGACCTCCTTTAGGTCAAAGTCAGCTGAGTGATCCGGGATGGCTTCAGGCTCTTGAAGCAGAAGCATCAGCTGCTGCCAACCTAGCATAGTGGCCCTGCAGTGATTTTTAGGCCCTTGCATATCATTCAGTAGAAAAGGCAAGAGGTCTGAGGACAACCGTAAATATAAAAAGAACTATTTAGAATACCACCTTCGTTTTTCATTGGTTTAGAACCAGCAGGAGTACAAGTCCCCTGGATCAGTTTGGTCAACATTCAAAACTATATGCACCCCCACCCCCAATCAACAAGTCCACCTTTCCCAAAGTGTTTACACAGGATGAGTTATTGTACTGACTCAGGACTTGGTTGGCCTGTAAATAGTGAGGGTGCTATTAGCTGGGGCTATTGCAGGCAACAAATTTTTGTGGGTTGGGTGGACTTCTAAAGTTTAATCTCTTTTATTGTCAATGGGTTATGGTCAACTATAAATTGTGGGTCACACATTTCAGTTGGAGGAAGAAATCCTCGAGATATCTGGTGTCTTGGATCTTTTCTGTTAAGTTACTATGTCAGGCTCCCCACCAAAAATGTGAGATGGGGAGGGAGGAATCTAAGTACTTGGAAAGGCAGTATGATCTTGTCAAAGTGTAGGCCATATTTTGAAGTCATTAGCATGCCATTAGCCCATCTAATTATATAGGAAAAATCCTCCCTTGGGTGTATATTGACATGTCATAAAGATAATCAGTTGGTATCAGTAACTGCCTAACTGTAGTTGGTTTAATTGAGGAGAACAAATATTCTCCATAGATTTAACAAATCATGTAACGGTTCCCAATTGATTTATGACAGAATAGTTGAGTCAGGACTTTCATTATTAGTCACCTGTCCCTTTCTCTTTTTTTTTTTCACCTGTCCCTTTCTATCCTTGACATCCCATGGAGGACCTTGAGGCTCTGGATGTATAACTAACAGCAGTAATTGTGGGAGGCCTAGAGTTCAATTCAGTCACATGCCATTAGTTAATACTTTTTAGAAGGGTCTGGGCAGCTATGGCAATTTACAATATATAATTGTTTGCTTTATTTCTGTGAATTTCTTGCTTCTGGAGGGTTTTAGGGATCCCAGGATTGGATATGCAATGGGGATAGATATTCAGTAAGTTTTCATTGGGAAGTATCAATACATGTTCTGGAGTTTAAGAGCAACATTAGTGGTTTGAAACACTTAGAATGGTCTTTTTTAATGTAGTTCTAAGACTGACCGTCATTGGAGTATTTCTGTGACCAAGTGTGTATTGTATAGTGGCCTGTTCTTTGGAATCTCTTTAGAAAATGTGCTTCGTACCCGCTGGACTCAGTATGTGATACTAAGCTTTGAAAACACCTGGCAAGATCAGAATGTAATAAGGGTAATCTGGTCAGCAAGAAAAGTGAGTTTATGGGGATTCTGTGATGTAGACCACATCATAATTGAGATTGGAGAAGAATTTTAGGATAAGAAAAATTGAATTTTTTGGTAAGTATTAACTGTTCTGATTTTAAATACCATTAGTATATAACTTTTAAACACAGTGCTTTTATTATATACTCCTAGTTTAAAGACAACAAACTGCAAAAACAAAAAAACATAACAAACTCCAAAAACCCAACACAAAACAAAATAAAATCAACGACCTAGAAAATGAAACCTTGAGTCTTGAATACTTCTCAATTGTTTCTTGTTTGTATAGTACAAGTGTGGAAATTCTGGAACCATTTCGTATATGCAGCAGGATTGAGAAACTGAGCACATATAATCTTATTGTTGGGAGCTAGGAGGTGCAAATATGTATTATAGAAGGTAGAAAAGAACGTATGGTATTAGATTGGAATTATAGATATAAGAAATATATACATATTCCCAATTCATGACTTAAACATATACTATATTTATAATACAAGTCTGTATTTCTTAGTTCTGTCCACTAAATAGAAGCAATTACACCCTGATATAGTGAGCACATCTAGCATCCATGTTCTGGTTTTGAAATAAAATTTCCATTAAATTCTAGAGCAGGGTGATCTTGTCAAGGTATAGGCCACATTTTTATGTGGCCATCATGGGGTGACCATCGATAATAATAAAAGCATAATATGCTAATTAGACCAAATGTCCTTCCGGACGTCCTTTCTTCTGGACAAAGCTGCAGCAGGCACTGGGCCTCTAGTCTAATTATAAGATTCCCTAAGATTACGTATGTGTGTGTGTGTGTGGGGGGGGGGGACATAACTTTATTGATATAATTGTAGAGAACAAACAGTCTGGATAGATTTAAGAAAACCATGCCATGGTTTCTCAACAGTTTAGAGGCATGGTTGACTCCTGGGCTGACACAGAGAGAAGTCAAGATGAGTCTGAGCACCTGATTGTGTAAAAAACTAAGGAAGTTCTTTAAAAAAGGGACATTGTGAAAAGGACACAAGAGCCAGCTTGAAGGGGCGCTGATGGCCAAATCTGGGACACTGTAACCATCAACACACCTATAGCAACAATGAGAACTCATTAAAGAAGATAAGAATCCCTGGGTCTCTAGTGACGCTAAATAAATAAACAAGAAAAAAGGAAAAGCTCCTCTTTTAAAAAATATATTTTTATTGATTTCAGAGAAGAAGGAAGAGGGAGAGAGAGGTAGAACAACAATGATGAGAGAGAATTGTTTGGCTGCCTCCTGCACACCTCCTACTGGGCATCAAGCCTTCAACCCGCAACCTGGGCATGTGCCCTTGACCTGAATTGAACCTGGGACCCTTCAGTCCGCAGGCTGATGCTTTACCCACTGAGCCAAACCAGTGAGGGCAAGCTCTTTTTCTTAATCATAGGATGTTATATAATAAATGTAGAAGGAGAGAGAAGGTTGGGAAAAAAATCACCATTCTTCAACTACCATTGTGGTAATTGACTTAGGCAAGAATCAATAAATGCTAAAAACTATGAGGTGAAAGTTTGATGGGGAACAGAGAACTAACCTGTCACAGATTATTTCCCCACAGATTAATTATTAATTACAAAGGGAATATTGATGATTTTACATGGAGAAAACTTATGGAAGCCATCCGAGCCAAGTGATGGAAGTTAACATCACTAACAATATGATAATCTAACAGCATGTGCCTCTTGATGCAGGTCCCTGAGGACACACACCAGCAACTTGTTTTCCTGCCAAACAATTTTGACAAAACATCCCAAAGCCCATATGGATGGAGAGTCCATAGAACAACTAGCTGGTATCCTATATTATAAAAGGCTAATATGCAAATCGTCCACTCGACTGGGAGTTCAACTAGGAGTTAGCCCAGGGGGCGGGGTTGGCCGGCCAACCACTTGTAGCCCCTCCCCCTAGCAGGCCCCGCCCAAGATCACCCCGCCCCCCCCCAAATCAGGGCAGGCCGGCCTGACCCCACCCATGCACAAATTTGTGCACCGGGCCTCTAGTTTTTAAATAATATCAGTGTCATCAGAGCAACGACAGGTGAGAAACTACTCCAGATAAACTAGAGCGACATCACACTGATTATAGTGAGTGATACTGGGTTGGTCTCTGAATAAAGGAAAATACTTTATAAAGGACATATAGGGAATGATGAGTATATTATGATATTATATTAATATTGGGTTTTCTGAATTTGGGGACTATACTGTGGTTATGTAACAGAATGTTCCTACTTTTAGGAAATATTTAGGAATAAAGGGTCATGATATCTGTAACTTTCAAGTGCTCAACATCAGTGATAATAATAATAATTTTATTATTTATATGAATATAATATACATAAAGAGTGTAAGGGAAAGAGAGAGATAGAAAGCGAATGCATAAAATGGTAATTAGTGAATGTAGGTGAACAGTATGCAGGAGTTAATTTAACTGGTCTGTGACTTTTCTGTAAATTTGGTTTTATAAAAATAAAGATTAAAAACACCATTAATTCATTTAACTTCTCCATTTGCTTTGGGGCTGAGGTCACTGAAGGTTGTTTTAAAGGAAGAATCTTGTAGAACTTCTGAAGGATTTCACCAGGAAAGAGGGCAATAAAATGAAACACACAACATTTCCCCCCTAAAAGTTATCATGTTGGACTTTCAGCAAGGAAAGCATCAATCTAACCAGACAATTTAAAAATTAGTATGAAAACCTACTTAAAGCTTTGTGATTTGGGCAACTAAATGAAACCCACTTGTAAGTGCTCAGATCATCCTGGGGTGGGGTGTGAGTCATGCCTCACCTCTATAGTTTCATCTGGGTTACGATCATTACAGGGAGGGCACTGTTTGGTCTGCTGTTAGGTTTCTCGGGAGGCATTTCCCCACCAAAGTTTTTGAAAAGTTTGAACCAATCTGCCTTCGCCATTTTGAGTGGCTGTGCAGCATGTGCTGGACCCGGCGTGGGTGCCGGCCTCGGGAATGACCACATTCATCGCTGGGTACGAGACAGTGCTGGGATATCGTTTCTCTCCCGTAGGGACAGATCATTAGATTTGAATAAATACTTCTGATTCGTGAAATCAAAGGGGGAACTTTCCTTTAACACCTAGAGAAGCTCAATTAATAAAGGGGACTGTTGTGCTTGGTGGTTTATTGAGGGAGTCACCCCTGTGTCTTCGGAAGTGTGGGCTTTAATTCATAGCTGAGGTGGCCTTTGCATGTTGGACAGCTGCTAAGAAGCCATTTGTGCCTTCATGTTGGGTGTCACCGGGAGTTAGAAAGCCTCTCACTTTTCATACCAGGCCTGTCGTGGAAATGACGCCCGCGTCCCCTGTCAGGACGGAAGGACCTCGTCCTCCAGCTGTCGCTCTCACTGGACATTGTTCTCTCAGATGTTTCAGACAAGGTCATGCTCTCTTCCGAGGGCGGCCTACTCCAATCTGGTAGAGTAAAAATGCTGAGTTCTCCGTGGGGTTGCCTGAGGTCTTGGTGGAGACTGTGTCACAGCCCAGCCTTAGCCTCTGCCCAGTCCTGGGTCCTCTCCCTTCCCTTTCAGAGGGCGGAGCCCACGTGTTCGCACAAACGAATCCCGGTCTTAGATGCTGATTCCAGGGCAGACATCACCTGAAGTAGTGAGTGATCCTGGATTGGATTCTGAACAACTTCTAAGACATATCTATCATCATCAAAGATGTTCTTAAGACTTTAAATAAAGTATCTTGTAAAGAAAGTGTCCAGTACAAAAATATATATTGATTGTTTTTAAGGTCTTCGTCATCAACAAATACTAGTAACATATTAGGCTTTCTAGGAGAATGTTAGTCAAGTCAGGACAGGCTTTATGGGCATTATGTTAATTCTAATTTCTCCAGCTTAATTGAGATAGAGTTGACAAATAACATTGTATAAGTTGAAAGTGTATAACTTCAGTACATTTATATATTGCAAAAATTACCACCATAGCTGTAGCTAACACCTCTATCACATCACATAATTACCATTTCTTTTTTTGTGGTGAGGACATTTAAGATCTACCCTCTTGGCAACTTTCAAGTATATAGTGTCATATTGGACCACTGTTAAATGGTAAGAAAATCCATCTTTACCAAAAAGGGGAAGTAAGGCAGCTGGGTTTAAACTGGTGAGGCGATTGAATGGTCTATGGGAATCAGACAAAGTAGGCTTTATAGGTGGTCACAGGGCTGGCTGAGCGGTGTGGGTGGAGTTTTGGAGTGATGAGGCCCGTATTCTATTAGGGAGTTGTAGTGGGAGGCGGAGCCAGAGACCCTGTTGAGACTTCGACTACTACGAAGCCACTGCCTCTCCACCTGTAACACCATGGCTGAGTCTTCGCTACAGGATCAGGGAAAACGCCAAGGAGAGCCCCCGGCCCAGGACAAGGCTCCAGTTTGGGAGGTGAGAACCACAAAGCACACCTTTTTCTTTGACCTCCCATGAGAAGCGTTTTATATATCTGGGTGCGTGACTTCAGGAGTTGTAATGTCTGCTTAAGAAAGGAAGGGACTTCTGATTCTAATTTGCTTTTACGGTGGTTGAAACAATTAATATAGGAAGAATATTATATTTTAATTATATTCAGCATTTACCCTTTATAGGTAGAGCAGCAAAACTAGTGATCCATTTGAGCAATACCAAGAACTATTTGAGTGAAAAAGATATCAAGAGTCTTATTATTCTGAATTTGGGGCCTATACTTGGGAAAGACACTATCAAAAAGATTCATTAGAGGAAACTGGCCATTATGTCAATACTAGAGGCCCAATGCACAAAATTCGTGCAAGAGTAAGCCTTCCTTCCCCTGGCTGCTGGCACTGGCTTCCCTCTGGCACCCAGGACCTATGGACTCAGACAATAGGGTGGCGAGGGCCTGGGGTGGGGTGGGAACAGGGTGGAGTGGGAACAGGGTGGAGGGGAGCTATGGGAGGAAAAAAGAGGGACATCTGTAATAATCTCAACAATCAAGATTAATTAAATAAAGTTAACCATAAAAATGATTTAAATTATATGTACTTTATTGCAATTGAAAACAAATTAAAAATTTAAAAATTATTTAAGAGGATGACAAAAGCACAAAAATTATACTCAAAGATCAACCTTTTTATGAATGATGATTTAGAAGCTCCTTTGTTTACCAATGAAAATAGCTTTGTATGTCTGCATTTAAGCATAAAATTAGGTAGGTGTTTAACATTTAAAAAACATTAGCCTCACCAGCATGACCAGGTCAGCTGTATTATTGCTGGATGTGATACCAGATAAAACACATTCACCATTTGGTATAACAGTATGTCTTTGCAACTACTGTATCATCTCTATTAGCTTAGGAATATTATCCAAACTTAAGAAATTTTTCTGCATTTATATATCTAACTAGTGGCCCAGTGCACAAAATCATGCACATTAAAAGGGAATTAATTAGAGGAAATATTTTAATATTGCTATTTGCCCTTTCTCTATAATAGAAGTGTCAGAGATCAAAGAAAATTAGTAAAATGTATATGAAAATCCTCCTCCTGTCAGAATCTGGGGCATGCTGCAGGACCCAGAGTCGAGTCCCTGCCCACCTGTGTGCACCTCGAAATCACGAGAGTCCCAGACACAGCCAGCACCACCCGCATTGGGCGAGATCCAGACCCGTCTGGCCCCACCCCCATCAAGCTCTGCCGGGTGGAGGGCACAGCCTCAGGGCCCCTGTCAAGCCATACTGGGTCGGGGGCACAGCCTCAGGTCCCCTGGAGCACCCTCAGGTCCCCTGACCCAGCGCTGGGGTGAGGGCCATGGCCTGAGTTCCCCCATCAAGCCCCACCTGGAAGGGGGTGCATAGCCTGAGGTACCCTGTCAAGCCCCACCAGGCTGGGGCGGGGGGGTTGCAGCCTCAGGTTCCCCGCCCCGGCCAGGGGCCATGCAGCCTCAGGTCCCTGGTGATCTCTTGTTAAGACTCATTATGGGAACCCTGCCTCTGCTGTGGGCGTAGCCATCTTGTGACAGTGTGATGGAGTGAGGGTCAATTTGCATATTACCACTTTATTATATAGGATATTAAAAGCTCTTCAAATTTTATTTGAAAGGACTAAAGTTCTACTTAAAGAAAGACAAATTTGCAAGCCTGGTATAAAATGACCTCTATTTGCTTTTTATCTTGTAACTTAGCAACCACATCTGTTAATATGATTCATGGTTAAACTTGCTCCCTTTTTTTATTTTTTAAAAGTTAAATTTTTTTGGGTGACACTGCTTAATAAAATTATATAGGTTTCAAGTATACAATTGTGTGCCCACCACCCAAGGTCAAATAAACTTGTTCTTTTTCTTTCTTTCCTTATACATTTCAGCTTTCTCAAGTTCTTAACGGGCCAGCATTTTAAAAGCATTTTTTACTTTCCTTCCTTTCTTAATTAGAGTTTTTTCTCCTAGGCTAGTTTAGATAAGGACTTACCAGTCTTTATAAACTGATCATAATAGGAGTTCCCTTCAAATTGAGAAAGTTTAGAATCTAATTTGTTAATAGTCTCTGGAAAAGACAAAGGTACAACAATATGTTTGTTTAGAACAGTGGTCGGCAAACTCATTAGTCAACAGAGCCAAATATCAACAGTACACCGATTGAAATTTCTTTTGAGAGCCAAATTTTTTAAACTTAAACTATATAGGTAGGTACATTGTTATTAACTTAATTAGGGTACTCCTAAGGCTTAGGAAGAGCCACACTCAAGGGGCCAAAGAGCCGCATGTGGCTCGCGAGCCACAGTTTGTCGACCACGGGTTTAGAACATAGTTCATATGCAAGGAAAGAACCTTCTCACATTCTTGGGAAATATTGGGATCTCTCTCTTACTATGTGCTCTTTTCTGTGGTATTTTTCTGGTAGCACCTGAGTCACAGTAGGCTTTCGGAAATTCTAGGCCTGAAGCTCTTCCTTATTTTGACCTCCCTGATGGTCAGGCCCCAATCTGCTTCCAGGATCCCCGCTCATGCTCTCTTCCTGTGGCAGGTCCTGCCTCACTTCAGGGGCAGAGTCCCTCTCAGAGCCGTGCCTGTCCTGGTGCTGGCCCAGTACAGCAGTCCTGCCCTGTCCCATCACACCCTTCTCAGGACTGGGTGCAGGCCCTGAATCATAACCACCATGACCCTGAACTTGCTTTCTACTGGTCAGTCACAGCTCCACCCTGGGCCCACCTCTCTTGCCCTCTGAGTCCTGAACCACCGTGCTGGGCTATCTCTCCTGTCCTGTGACCATGAGGGCAGGCACCGTTTTTGTCTTGGTCCCTGGCACATAGTAGGTGTTCAATAAGTCGTCTGTTTTTTTGAGGCTAATATCTGCTCTAGTTGTCTTGCCCTGACTGGTCCTTCTCCTCTGATTCTGGCTGTCTGAGCTCTGACCTCGCTCCGCTCATGGATCCCCAGTGCTGATGTGTAATTTAGTTGGAGCACCACACCAATTGTTATTCATGGGAGCACTGAGCATTTTTCACCAGCAAAATGTCTCCCAATTTCAGTTAATTAATCAACCACAGATTTGTGTGGAGGTGACTGTAAAATCCGAGGTATGATGATAAATCATTGCAAAGAAGCACAAGAGGAGAAGATAAATGGAGGATCCTTTCAGATGGACTGTCGTGAGGATGTCAGCCCCAGGGGCAAGTGGTGCCCCCCACAGTCCACAGGTTAGCGTTGCCCAATGAGTCGGGATGCCTGGGTTCAAGCTTGAACCCACCAGTGAGTGCCCGAGGGTCTCCGCAGGTTTATTGATCTGTCATCTCAGTTTCCCTCGTATGTGGAATGGGGGCTATGATCACATCTACATCAGAGAGCCATGAAGATCAAATGACACGTGGAACACCCAATACTATGCTTGGCACATGGTAAGCACAGCGATTGCGTACTGAAATGGTAATATTTTGCATATATGGGTTAAATAAAATATATTATTGAAATAAAAAATAAGCCACGTGCACAGCATTCACTTTCACATAACATTTTTGAAAGCTTGAACTGAGAAAAACTTCTTGCTATTTATTATTTATTTACTAGAGGCCCAATGCATGAAATTCATGCAAGAGTAGGACTTCCTTCCCCCGGCTGCCGGCACCGCCTTCCCTCTGGCACCCGGGACCCAGGCTTCTCTCGGAGCCCCGGCTTCATCTGGAAGGACGTCCAGTCTAATTAGCATATTATGCTTTTATTATTATAGATTTATTTATCTATTTATTTATTTACAATTTATCTTTATTGTTGAAAGTATTACAGATGTCCTCCCTTTTTTCTCCAATTTCCCCCCTCCACCCCTGTGCCCAGGCCTTCCCCACACTGTTGTCCATGTCCATGGGTTATGCATATATGCATATAATTTTTTTGGTTAATCTCTCCCCATCTCCTGACCCCTGCCTTACCTCTGAGGTTTGTCAGTCTGTTCCATGCTTCTAAGTCTCTGACTCAATTTTGTTCAACAGTTTATTTTGTTCATTAGATTCCACATATGAGCGAGATCATATGCTACTTGTCCTTCTCTGACTGGCTTATTTCACTTAGCATAATACTCTCCAGGTCCCTCCATGCTGTCTCAAAGGGCAAGAGATCCTTCTTTTTTACTATTTTAAATATTCAAACTCTTTTTCCTCTAGTGCATGAGTCCATTGTTTTCAAGTTTTTATTTTGATCATTATAACCTCAATAAATGAACCTATTTCATTGCCATCAAAAGAAAAAACACACCCTTATTACACTATAGAATCAAAAGGGATCCTGGATAATTATTCATACAAGCTCGGTCTGCAAGGCAATTAGAAAAGCAATTCACTTTCATTTTTACTGTGTCTGCAAAATTCCTCCTCTGTCTCTGCTATGTTAGCTCTGTGCTCCCAAATATGAAAAATGGAAATAATCTAACTTTCAAATAGAAAATGAGAGAGAGAAGAGCTGCCTACAAAAATTGAATATGTCTAAAATCAAGTGCATTATTCCGGACCTATCTTACTTCAGTCTTTCCCTCCTAACCTGTCTCATCATTTGAGAATCAAATGAACTCACTGAACCATTTTGATTTGGGGTCATTTGTTGAGCAATTGAGGCTAAATTGGGAAGTCGATGGTGCTGGCCTCTAGCCCCCTTTTTTGTTCTCCTATTGCCACTTGGGGAGGAGCCCCCATCAGGGTGAAACACCAGTCCCTCCTCCTCCCCCTACCTCAGAGTGCCCCCCACCCCAGTCCAGAGTTACCTGTGCCTTTAATCCTCATCATTTTAGAAGGTACTAGACTAGCAATTAGAATAAATAAGTTTGTTCTGAGAAGTCAATGGCTTTTTCCTACTGAAGGGCAGTAATTCCTTATTTTAGATGGCATTTTAGAGTGTGAAAAGTACTTTTTTATGCACTATTTGTCATTCCTGGGAAATTAGTGAGCAGATAGTTTGTTCCTTATATTACAGAGGAAGAAGCTGAGAGGTTAAATGACTTTATCAAGATTAGGTACATAATTAGGAGGTAATCTTAATTTTTATTCTAGACCTTTCCCTGATTCTATAATTGCCCTGGCCTTGGGTAATGTAGTGTCTCCAGCCAAAGAAGAGAATGTAATTTCAGAAACTATATTAGGCCCGTGGAGGGTTGTAATATTGAAAAATCTTCTTGTTGCCACAACTCTCAAATCATATCGCATTGTTAACGTCTTTTGCTTTTCCCGGTTATTCTCATTTAGCAGTGTGCACAGCAATTACCTTTGATGTGGAAATAAAGCAGATACTTGCAACCCATCTTGGACTGAATAAACTAAAGCTTCCAGGAGATGGGAAAAATGCTAGTTTAAAAAAGTCTACTGGTGGCTATTAGGCCCATCCCCGGTTAAGAAGCATTAGCACAGACCCTGACCAGTAAGTAATTTTTCCTCATCTGTGCACAGGGCTTAGGGGTAACCTTCACCTAACCTCGGTCAAACTCATCCTGGAGCCAGATACCCCAGCACCTTTCCTATGTGTGATACAAAGTGAATGACAGTGGACCAGTGTTTTGTAATCAATTCAGGCATGTAACTCATCCACGGCTGCCTCCCAGCATCCCTCTATCAACAAGTTAGGGAATGGGGTTTACTCTACGGATTTCTAGGACAGTAGCGTAGCTCCAATGGAAACAATTTGGAAATTACATATTTCTCTAGTTGTAGAACACTAAACTAATTTAGAAGACTAAGGATTTGTTAGACAGAGGTCAGGGTGCTAAAAACTGCAATCGGATGAGACTGAGAATTAATATAACACCATACTTTCATTTCCTTTGCTTCCCCCAATGAAGGCATTGCTCTTTATCACTCCTCTTTAAATGAACGAATGCTACTTATTTCAGAGAATAAAAGTGTGTTATTGTGTCAGTTATCTAATGCCGTGTAACAAATTAGAAAACATTTATTGGCTTAAAGCAACAACTTTATTTGCTTATGATTAGTGAGTCATCAGTTTGGGCAGTTCTTCTAATGGTCTTTCCTGGGTCCTTCCTTTGGCTGTCATCTTCTGGCGGCTAACCTGGACTGGGTTGTCTACGGTGGTTTTACCACGAGGGGTGGTGAGCAGGCTGTCGAGGGGTGCTCTGCTCCACCCCAATGCGCTCCCCAGTGGGCCGCATTCACACTGTGGTCTGAAGGGTCCAGTTGGGGTCAAAAGTGAGGAGGCCTCAAAGTGCAAGTGCTTTTTACGTGTTTGCTCATCTCACACTTGCTAATATCCCACTGGCCAAAGCAAGTCAAGTGGCCACGCCCACATTCACAGGGTGGAGGAGAAAACTTCACCTTTTGATCCAAGGTGAAGCAAAGCGACATTGAAAGGTGCACGCGGACAGGACTGGGTGGGATTATTGAGGTCGTCTTTGCCAATGACCTACCACAGAGAGTAAAAATTGCTATGTATTTAAAACACAGAGAACTTCAAATTGTATTCTAAGAATTAAAAAACAAACAAAACAAGCACAGAGGAACAGAGTAGATTATGAAATGAGTTGAAACATTTATTCTAAGCATCAAGCCAATAAAAATGATTTATTATTTATTTATTAATTTATTTTTAGAGAGAGAGAGAGAGAGAGAGAGAGAGAAGAAGGGAGAGAGAGAGAGAGACATTGATTTGTTGTTCCACTTAGTTATGCATTCATTGGTTGCTTCTTGTATGTGCCCTGACTAGGGATTGAACCCACAACCTTGGCCTATCAGAATGATGCTCTAACCAACATTGAAGCCAGGGCCACACATACAAATTTAAATAAACATTTTCAAGTTATCATATGTCACTCTATCCAAATCTTGCTTTTTTCCCAAAGTGGTTTTCTCTACTGAGAAACATTATGTTAAACATCATTTAAATATTTAAGCCCTAAGGCACACGGGTTATGAATTGTATTAATTTGTGCAAAGTGAGAGTTTGCATAAATGCCCAAACATAATTTCCATCTTCAACCATTTTGTCATAATTATGAAACAATATTAAAATATGAGTGGGTCGCTTGCGCGAACTGGGAATGTGTTGCAGGTTAGTGCTCTGGCTGTGAGTGAGATGAGCAGCATTTACTAATGAAACCTTCGCCCTCGTAATGAGGCACATTGATTCTGGGCAGGGCTTCAGGTGTCACTCTGAATTTAATCTGATCCTTTGATTCTTTTCTGCCTGTGAAACATTCATGGACGAGGGTTTGATGTGTCCTGCCTGTGTTTCTGTTAATCGCACACCTGGCAACTAATTTGAGAGGTATTTAAGAACAACACAGGCAGGGGAAATACTTGATCTTGCTATAAAGAAGGAAGTACATGACCAGAAAGAGCTCATTAAAGTCAGGGAACACCTACAGGAAACTTTATGGGCGTCACTGCCTAACTCTACTCATGGTAGTCAACTTATTTTGGAATAAAAATACTACACAAATCCACTCAACCAACGTAGCTCAGTGGTTGAGCGTCGTCAACCTACGAACCAAGAGGTCAGGATTCCAGGTCAGGGCACATGCCTGGGTTATGGGCTGGATCCCTAGTTTGGGGTGTGCAGGAGGCAGCCGATCAAAGATTCTCTCTCATCATTGATGTTTCTATCTCTCTTTCCCTCTCTCTTTCTCTCTGAAATTCATAAAATATTTAAAAAATACTACAAAACTCCCCTTTCTTCCTCTGTCCTTCCCAAGCTCTGACATCATCCATGGGTGTCTCTGGTTTCCTCTTTCCTGCTTCCTCCACACCTCAAAACCCACTTCAGTCCACCTTACCCGTTCATTCCCTTCATGGCTCCCTACACCTGCCCCTGAACTGACCCGTCCCGTGGGTTTTTGCTAACCTTTAGTTCACTGCTAGAAACTTCCCTGCATCTTCAGGTTTTCTTTACCCCTTCAGTGGAAATGTGGCTTCCACAGAGGACACTGTAGCTACAGAAACATAGACATGGATAGACAGACAGACAGATGACTGTTGCCTTCCTTTGCAGTTCTGAGAACTCAGAAAGGTCAGGCTGTTCGCTGCATGTCAGCGATTCCCGTCGTTGCGGTACCGGGACGGTGTGTCCTGGCTGCTGCGCACAGGACTCTCTTCAGGTTCCTTTTAGCTCCCACGGAATAATTGGCAACTTTAATATCCACAGGGCACAGGGACGCTGAGTCACAGTCCTTACTGCGCTCCCTGCTGCCTGCCAGGGACCATCGCCTCCCTAGTCCTGCTCATGGTCCCGCTCAGACCCTGGACTTGGCCGCTAGCAGCCCAGCTCCACCTCTCAGGGCGCCGGCCTGTGTTGACCTGACACTTACCTGGCACCTGCTGAGCCTGCTCTGACCTTCCCCGCGGACAGGCCCTCGCCTCCCCTTCCACCTGCGCTGCCAGCCCGGCCCAGAGGAACCAGGGAGATGAGAAGGCCCACGCCTCAGCCTTCCTGCCCACATGGTAGCCCCTGACTGACCTCAGCCAGCGTACTTGGGTCTCAGCATCTTTTCTTTTACAACGGAAACAAAATAAAAACCCATTTCACAAGATGAAGAGAACTCTCAAAGGGCCGAGTTGAAGTCCTGGTGAAGATTGTTGAACATATGAATCTTATTGAAGTTATCGTGTTTTTAAACAGTTATTTTAAACAACGTATCCTAACACGTGGCCTTCAAGCACGCCCAGTCATAGTGCAACTATAACGTGATGACGTTTGTGGGCGTGTGGAAGGTTCTGGTTGACCTGACCAATGTGTCTGGCTAGGGTCTGCTCTCCAGGCTTGTGTGGCTCCCAGAGTTACCGTCTGAAAACCATCTGGCACGTGGATTTAGTGCCGTCCTTGCCTCTCTGTGGACCACTGCTCAGTGTGCCTCTGTGCTCTCTGCTTCGGCTCCTGGGTTACAGGGTGTTGCCGAGGAAAGTCACTCGGTGGTGAAATGGCTTCTCACACTGCAGATGAATGCTGGTTGAGTGGATTCTCACCACTACTTGCTTCTTTGCTTGTTTGCTCCATAGGCCACTCTCCCTGAGTTGCCATCCCTCTCTCCCCAAGCTCCAGGCATCGCCCTCCCTCATCAGGCCAACTGATCTCACAAACAGACTCGTGTGTGTTACTGGACTTCGAAGCTTTCCCCCAAGACGGCAGCTCAGGGTACGGAACAAGTGTCGGCAAAGAAAGGGACAGTTGCAGGTGCAGAATGTATGGCTCTGTGTTACATCCAGCGTTGTGGATCCCTAACAGGACATCTGAGTCTCTTCTTAGATCACCATCTTACGCCATCACACTTAGGCTGCCAGAATAACGAAAAGGCACATTTCTTGGTTCTTTCCCCGCCCCCCCATATTTTCTTCAAGCCATAGGCATGAGTTTTCTATTTCCCTCTATCTAATCCCAGGGCATGAAGTTAGAGCCAGCAGTTCACACATTACAAATGACTCTTATGTTGCAATTTTATCACCTCAGTAATATCTCACGTCAAAATTTGATTACCCTGTGTCACATGCAAGAGGTTTTGCAAATTGAGCATTGGTAAAGTTGCCCGGGCAAAATGTACCATAAATCAGATGGAAAGACTCAAGGTACAGCTTAGCAACATTATTTTTAATTAAAAAAAACTATGGCTGAGTAAACATGATTGTAATGAGATGCAGCTCATGTAGGGACACTAACCGATTTATAAATTTTTTTTGGCTTATTAATAGATTCTCAGGGAAGGGCTTGCAGCTTTATTTTATTTTTAATTATAGGCTGTCAGAATAAGGGCAGGCTGAGGCTTCACTGCACCTTCGGAAGGATTTTAAGGCGACCCACTGAAATTGACTCGGTGTTGCTAATGTGTGTGCTAAAATAATACAGGAATGGGGCCGGGGACCCCTGGAATGGGGAAGGCAGGAAAGTACTATTGGGGTTAGTAGAGTAAGGCTAACTGCAAGAAGTAAAACTTTTAGAAACTCATTTGTTAAATATTTACTCAATAGAAAACAAACTATGTTAATTTTGATTTCCTTAGGGAAGAGGGCAAAAAGCACAACTTATTTATTTATTTATTTATTTATTTATGTATTTATTTTTTAAAGAAAAAGATAAAAGTTTGGAATTTCTCTCCTTTTTTAAAAAAAGCATTTTTTAAAATCGTTTTGTTGAATGTATTACAGATGTCCCTCCCCCCCATTAACCCCTTCTAGCTCACCCCTGCCCCCTGCCCTGCCTTCACCACACTATTGTCCGTGTCCATGGGTTATGCATATATGCAAAGCACAACTAATTTAAATGAATGATAAGGGTGGTAACAGTAATAATAAAACAATTAAGCATGCAATGCAGGTTATAGATAACAAATGTATTTTTAAATGTTAAATAAATAAAATTAATATTAACAGTATCACCTAGTAGAAACCTTTAAAGAAACTGTTTTAATAAGCAGATAAAAATGAATTAAATTTAGTGGGTAATTTTTGTATAAATGGCACTGGTAGAAACTCTGATGTTATATTGCCTTCCAATTTTGTTTTTACTATACACATGCATGATGCGTAAATGGTTACTAAGTGCATAATGTTGAGAGTAATTAAATATTTTCTATTTGTTTTTAATTAGTATTCTTTTCAGTATCAAGTTTACTGTGAGTATTTTCTGGGTATCCAGCTTTGTGGTAAGGACTGTGTAGATATATGATTAAATATAACACTTCTTCAAATGAGTCGAGGCTTCATTGTGGTATCAGGGACCTAGAATAGACTGGCTGTGTTTACAGTGCTCACTTTGGTAAGTTTCACATACCGGTAGGTGTATATCTGAGAAACCATCACCCAGCCAAGATCATGAATATGGCCCTAGCCGGGTGGCCCCACTGGTTGGAGCATCATCCTGGGCACAAAAAGGGTGGCAGATTCGATTCCTGTCAGGATACATATCTGGCTTGCAGGTTCGATCCCCGGTCGGGATGCATCCGGGAGGCAACAGATCCGTGTTTCTCTCTCTCTCTCTCTCTCTCTCTCTCTCTCTCTCTCTTCCTCTCTCTCTCTCTCAAATGAATAAAAACATATGTCTGTCACCTCCAGGAGTTTCCCAGAACCCTTTGCAACCTTTCCTCTGCTCCTCTGCTTCCTGTCCCATCAGCCACTGACCTGGCTTTCCCCACTGTAGACCAGTTTGCATTTTCTAGAACTGTGCGTAAAAGGGACCACACAATACGCACTAATGTTTGTCCGGCTTCTTTCACTCCGTGTGATATTAGCTCCATACCCACTCAAGTTGTTGTCCATCAGTAGTAAATTCTCCTATTGCTGAGTAGCATTGTGCTGTAGGGATGTACCACAGTCTGTGTATCCATTCGCCTGTCGATGGACACGACTCATTTCCAGTTTCGGGAAAGTATGACTAAAACTACTATGAACATTTTTGGTGCCATCTTTGCATGGGTAGATGCCGTAATTTCTTTTGAGTAAACACGTAATGGCAGAATAGCTGGGTCGTATAGTAGGAATATGTGTCACATAGTAAGAAACTTCTAGCCCTGCAGGAGGTCACAGTTCAATTCTGCGTCAAGGCACATGCCTGGGTTTAGGGCTCAGTCCCCAGTAGGGGCGTGCAGGAGGCAGCAGATCAATGATTCTCTCTCATCACTGATGTCTCCATCTTTCTCCCTCTCCCTTCCTCTCTCTGAAATCAATAAAAAAAGCGGGGGGCTTAAAAAGAAACTTCCAAATGATTTTCCTAACTGGGTGTACCCTTCATGTCCCCACCAGCAGTGCGTGTGACGATGGGCCTCACACTTTCCAGCACTCGGTCTGGTTGGTGTTTTTTATTTTGGCCATTCTTTTTTTAAATTAATATGAGCTTGTGTTTATTGGTCTGACTCACTGATTAAACAGCATTATTTGAGTCGTAAACTGCAAAATCAGGAAACCACCAAGAGATGATGAGATTAAAACATTCCCCAAATAAATATAACAGAGAAAAGTTGAATGTTTTGTTAGAGAGAATCTTTATCTTGTTAGACATACTTAAAAAAATTAAAATGCCAACAATAATCTCTAATGGAATTTTAACAATCTATTGCAATCTGAACTGACAAAATAAATAGCTGTTTCTTATAAGCTCATGGCACACATTTAATGTAATCCTTTTACTATTTGTTAACTGTGAAATAAGCAGGCAGGTCTCCAGGAGCCCAGAGGATTTGGGCCATTCTAACAGGTACTGTTATTGATTGACTTGTTCTCCCCAAAGTCCAAACCCCAGGACTTCAGAATGTGACCCCATTCAGAAATAGGGTTGTTGCAGTGTAAGAAGTTAGGGTGAGGTCATCTTGGAATAGAATGGGTTCCTCACTGGTATCCTTGTAAACAGGGGAAGTTTACACACACACACACACACACACACACACACACACACACACACACCCCACCATGTGAAGACCTGCTATGAGTTAAGGAAGTAGCAGAAGCTGGAGGAGGAGCCTGCCTCAGGCCTTTCCCGAGGACAGGTTTTTAAGAAATGCCCAACTGTTTCCTAAAGCAACAGCACCGTTTTGCATTCCCATCAGCACTAGATGAGAGCTCCAGTTGGTCTGTGTTTTCACCAGTAAACCTACCATCTAAGTCAAGTGAGAACACCCAAGATGCTACTTCACTAAAATTATTTTTTAATAAAGAAACCATGCCAGAGTAAAAATGATAGCACTTACTATTGTCCTTGAAAATTTTATTTTCCATTCTAATAGCTTTGCAGTGGCATTGCATTGTGGCTAAATCTGTACTTCCCCGATGGTGAATAACATTGAGCATACTTTCATATGCTCGCCATCTTCTCTCTTCTGCACTGAAGTGTTTATTCAAACCTTGTATTGGCATCATTCTTAGTGTATCCATTTATCTGTTGGTGAACATTTTTATAAGAATAATTAGGCCATCTGCTCAACTCTGGTCTAACTCACTAATTCTTATAAGGAGCCTTGGATAATAGTGAAGAAATGAAGAAACATATAAACTAACATAAAAAAGCTGACACACTAAAAAAATACAATGCATGAAAAGAGATGCCACACGACCTTCTTCCTGCCCTCCCTTCCCCAGTTGATATGAGAAACTAAGGCTCTATCTTTACATTTGAAAACGTAAAAACATCTCCATTTTACTGAAGATGGCATAATGCATAACAAGGAGCCTGGGAAAATCTTATGTTAAAAGTCAGAGAACTTTAAAAATTACAGTAGAATGTCCAGACAGCGGCTCAAGCCTCGCTGGTCATCCTCCCCGCTCTTTGACTGGTTTCTCGTGTTGGCACCTGTGTGAGTGGAAGCTGTCAGAAATCATTGTCTGAAATATTTCTAACATGCGACAACCAATCTGCAAATAGCCCAACCTGAGCCCTTAAATTATTCCCACATCTGGTACTGAACTTGCCGATGTATTTGATGCTGTTTATAATGCAGTGTGGGATATACACCTAAGTTATAAAAGTCATGCTAATTAGCCTGTGTATTGCTTGGAATTCTTTCAATTTTACTTACTGACAGGAGATTCACATTCTCTAAGAGTGACAAGTTCAGATTGCTGAGATAATTAAAACCTACCTTTGTGTGTCCCCACTTTTGAATGGATGTCCAAGTATGCGCTGCCCGTGCAACAGGCAGCCTTCCACGGGAGACACCGCTTGCACCCTTACAGGTATCTGTCATTCTTGATAATAACAATAGCATCATGGTGACTGTCGGTGCACGTTATTGATGTTAGTAGCAGGAACGTGAGAGGTACCTTAACCAACAACCCCTGAAGGGTCCCTTGCTCAGAACTGGTGGGTACTTTTAGTCTTACTGGGGCGCCTTTTCTTTCAGATTGACTGGAGGCTTAGTTCTTGTCTTGGGCATTATATCTGCTCATCTCAGTGGAGCACAGACCATAGCGTCCAAGAGGCAACATTACACAGTTTCTCCCTGGGAAACTCGAGGATGACCGTTTCTGTGTGCCCACTGTAATCAGCATGAGCATCATCACAGACAGGCTTGCTGGGCGTTTCCTGGGAATGAGGCTCTTTGCAAAATAATCCACGTGTGTGATGCTATTGAACCAACCCAACCATCTCATGAAGTGGATGCACCTAATTTGTGGACCGGATGCTAACTAGCTGGCTTCTGACTTCACCATGAACCAATTTCTCCCCTCCAGCCATGAGAGGTCACTGGGCCTCAGTTTCTTGATCTTGAAAATGGGGACAATAATATGTCAACAATGTAGTGTTGTTATGAGCATTGCATGAGCTACTGTACGTAAAGTGCTTAGGAGAACTGTGATGCTCGATAGTCACTGGCTGTTCTGGGACTGTGAACACAAAGGTCACCCAAATAATGGAGATTATTGTGGCTACAGTTGAACTTGGCATGGGGAAAGTGTTCTGTGTGTTGTTACACTTGACGGCTTGTGGAAGCCGTGACGGTCTTCTGTCCTCCTCTTGGCGGCATTGTCTCCTGTGGTTTAGCCTCTGCAACCCTGGGAATTACAGCAGCTAAAAACGGGAGTCGAGGCTGGTGCTCCAACGTGTGGTGACAAGATTTGCAGTCCATACCCCTGGAACCAAGGAGCATCCCTATTTGCATTAGTTTAATAACTCACTACAGTACTGAATGCCGCTCTGGGTCAACCAGCAGCCAGATTATTCTTCAGAAACAAATTAAGCCTGAAATTGTGCTATTTTAGCCCCACAAAGATGTCCTCCACTGGGCTACTGCCTGTCCCTGAGGCAGAGAAAAGCCCAGAAGTGATGCATGTCGCCTTTGTTTGGGTTTGATTCTCCTGAACTAGAACATGTCTTAACCGAACTGTGAAAGGGCCAGGGAATGTGGAGGAGAGATGGAGCTGCCGCCCTAGCCTGTCCTGCCGCACCCTCCACTCCGAATGGCTCCTGAGCGCTTACTGACCGCAGCCTCAGCCTTTGCTCTGAGTGACCCTGCAGCTGTTGGTAAGCAGAGAGGCAGGTGGAGTGACCCACTGGTGGACCTCCTGCTGCACAGAAGACTTCCGATTGGCTGAGACACCTGTGGATCGGACCTGGATGGCAGAGGATGCAGACTGCAAAGAGGAAAGTATTGTCCAAGGAACAAAGGGGTTTTTGTGTTTTGCTTGTACTTGTCCAAGAAGGAAGGGATTTCCCCTGTATTACAAAATATAATTTAAAAATTCTGAATGAATGTGATAGTCCAGGATCTCATGATGGCAAGTGCCAAGCCTATGATTGTGTGCATGTGTGTGTGCACACGTGTATGTGTGTGGGTGTGTAAATGTGTGTGTGCATGTGTGAGCATGCACTTGTGTGTGTGTGTGTGTGCGTTGATCTAAGCATTTAAAAAAAGATGTTGGGGATTCCTGCAGTGGGTCTATTACTATAATTGTTTTTTAAAAAAGATATTGAAGTTCAGAGACATTAAATAACTTGTCCAAAATCTGCAGCTAGGAAATGTCAAGGCTGAATTTGAACCCAGGTCTTCCTGACTTTAGATCACCCTCCACGGCCCCCTCCACACTTGGCACCTTTTGTTGTTGTTGTTGTAATATATCATATGCTAGAATGTTTTATTTCCCATTCCTCATGCTCAATATCTTGGACACTACTTTATTTAACATAGAAGCTCAGTAGATCTGGGTTAAAATTTAAAAATAAAAAATACCTAGTACCCTACTTTATTTAACAGAGGTGCTCAATAGATCTGGGTTAAAATGTGAAAAGAAGAACCATCTAATCTAGCAGTAAGCCTTAAAAGCTGATTGAAGTTTTCTATTATGAGTCTCAGAGAATACCAGGCTGTGAAACGCAGTGAGGGAGGATGCTGGGTTCATCGCATCTACTCCCTGGCACAGACAGCCTCCGGCTACATAAAGGTGAGCTGGTCAATTTCAAAGCCACCTCTTGTGAGAGGTTGCCAGTGAGTAGGCTGAGTGCCTCTGTCATGTGACATTGCTTGGTCCCCAGCTGAGCGGACTCAGAGAGCGCATTTGACGTGAGGGTAGCCGTAAGGTGTCCTGGTGTGAGTCTTTGGCCAATGGAGGCCTGATATTTATGCAGAAAGACAATTGGTGGTTGGGTAGCAGTTTTGTCGTGGGGGTTGATGTCTGTAAAGAGGCAGGATGGAAATCAGATGAGAGGTCCCGGCGGTGAGCGGGTGGACTCAGCTGAAGGGGGTGTGCAGAGACTGAGAGCCGTTGAGTCTGGTTAAGGGTGGACGCAAGAGAAATGGTCAACAAACACCTTCTGCTCAGGGTGGTTGGACAAGATTTCCGCCGAAGCTGTGTTGAATTCCCAGGGATTGTCCACTTCCTACACTGTGTTCCAGTTCCTTCTATAGAATCTGGTGGTCAGACTTTTCCTGGCTAACATGAGGCTGGTCATGGTGCAGGCAGTTCTGTCTGCCTTATTTCCATGTGACATTGTTCTTCCCATGGCTGATCCCACTGCCTCTTTTTTAAAACTGATTTTTAAAAAATATTTTTAAATTGATTTCAGAAAAGAAGGGAGAGGAAGAGAAAGATAGAAACATCAGTGATGAGAGATAATCATTGATTGGCTGTCTCCTGAACGCTCCACACTGGGGATCGAGCCCACAACCTGGGCATGTGTCCCAAACTGGGAATCTAACTGTGACCTGTTGGTTCATAGGTCGATGCTCAACCACTGAGTCATGCTGGCCTAGCAAAACTTGATTTTTTTTAGAGAGAGAGAGGAAGAGAGGAAGAGAGAGAGAAAAACATGGATTTATTGTTCCACTTATATGGTTGTTTCTTGTATGCACTCTGACCAGAGATCAAACCCACAACCTTGGTGTATTGGGACCATGCTCTAACCAACTGAACTACCCAGCCAGGGCACACTGCTTCTTATAAACAAGGCCTGATACTAATTTATTTTTTTGTAATTACCCCCCCCCCTCACACACACTATGAAATTGATTGGTTTTGAAATTCAGCAGCTCGCCTTTATGTTTCCTGGCTATAACTGCATTTGGGGGGCAGGGTAGGGATGTGGTTCATATTTATGTCCAGGTTATTTCTGAATGGAAAAAAACCTCCTTTTGGCTCAGTGGATAGAGCGTCGGCCTGCGGACTGAAGGGTCCCAGGTTCGATTCCGGTCAAGGGCATGTACCTGGGTTGCGGGCACAACCCCAGTGGGGAGTGTGCAGGAGGCAGCTGATCGGTGTTTTTCTCTCATCGATGTTTCTAACTCTCTATCCCTCTCCCTTCCTCTCTGTAAAAAATCAATAAAATATTTTTAAAAACTCCTTTTACAAAAATAAAAAAATACTCTTTTAGTTTATTTCAGCACGTCCACTGACTTTCTTAGTGAGAAAGCAGTAGGTCTTGCTTCTGGTGCATTTGTCTTCTTCTGTATCTGTGGACGGAGAAAATCCTTAGCTCCTTTCTCAGTAGACTTTCCCAATAGTCTCTTCTTCTTTCCCAATCGTGTACAGAGCATTGCTTCCTACTGCTCCAGGGTCTTCCCCACAGATGAAAAGCACACGTAAAAGTACCAGGAGTGAGTCTTTAGTTGTGAACTGAGATTGAACAACACATTGGCTTGGAGCCTAAAAAGAAAAAGGCTTCTGCTATTTCATTTTCCTTAACTCTGGTGTGCAGAACAACCATTGGATGGAGTTATTTCATTCACATTCTATAGCGGAACTCTATTGTAATGCTGGGATCCGGGCCAAGAAAATGAAGGTTTTCGGGAACACAGACGTTGACTCACATCTGATGGCTGTGTGGAGCTCTGAGAGAGGGACCTTCAGCTGGTGTTACTTGCACCCTATGCTCAGAATTCTTTTTTGTTAAATCCTCACCCAAGGATATCTTTATTGGTGAGAGAGAGAGAGGGAGAGAAAGAGAGAGAGAGAGAGAGAGAGAGAGAGAGAGAGAGAGAGAGAGAGAGAAATATCCATGTGAGAGAGAAACATTGATCAGTTTGCTCCTGTATATGCCCAGACCGGGGATCTAATCCAAAACCTAAGTATGTGCCCTGACTGGGAATCGAACCTGTAACCTTTTGGTGTTCAGGACCATGCTCCAAACAACTGAGCACCCAGCCAGGGCTGGATTCCCCTATTAAACTTAGATTTTAGTAAGTCTGACAGAAATGTGAGCCATATTTCAACTACTTACCTATTTATGCCAAAAGAATACTCAAAACGTCTTTGAAGATATCCCCACCCTCTATCCCAGGCTGTAGACGAACTGGGAAAGAATTCGGTGGCCCCTGGGAAGTGGATGGGGCATGTTCAGCATTTATCACAATAGATGCGGATGTTGCTGTTGACGGGCATGTGTAAGACCATGTCCTACGGGCACACCTTTTCTTGCCACTTGGAGTTTTCAGTTTGTTCTTAGCAAAAACCTTTTTCAGATCGTGGTTTTCAACATACTGTGAAAGCTGGAAAAGTAAAGTGTTGCTTAGAAGTCACTGGTTCAGATTGCTATGACAATGACAACTGTATCTGTGAAGATTTTCATGATTTCAGAAATGTCAACGTGGGAAAATGTTGACAACTATTTGAGGCAGGACGGTCTCCCAACGCTACTGAGACTCTGTGTGTACAATGGATACCGCCTCTCCCCTTTCCGCCTTAGGGATCATTGTGTTCCTCCAATGTCACCGAGGAGACCCCCTAAGTGACTCAGTCTTGCGTTTGAACTGTTCCTGAACGGAACTGTGGCGCTGGAGTTCTCCTGTGACTTGCTTGTGATACTGGACTGTGAGGTTCACCCAGGCCAGTGCTACAGCTGCCGTTGGTGGGGGTAGCCCGCTGCTTACTGTGACCCGTGAATTTTCCAGGTGATGGACAGCTGGGCTGTCTCCAGGGGCTCGCTCTTCTCAGTGTGCTGCAGGCATCCTCAGAGCTGTCCCCGAAAATACACACACCAGGGTTTCTTCAGGGTGACGCTCAAGCGGCCTGCTGAGTGTGGTCCCCAGCCTTTCCTGTGCTGATTGCCGTGTCCGCCTCCCTTCCCTGCGTGTCTGGAGGGGACATGGATCCGGTTCTTAATGTTCTTAAGCAACAGCCTTGATTTAACATCTACACCCAGGGACCTTCAGAGGGAAGAGGAGGTGGGAGAGGGAGGTGGTGGTGCTTCCCAGGCCGCAGGATGAGCCTCAGCTCGCCCGGGGGAGCAGCAGAGGGCCAGGCAGGGGGAGGGCCGGGCAGGGGGAGGGCCAGGCAGGGGGAGGGCTGGCAGGTGGAGGGCCAGGCAGGGGGAGGGCTGGCAGGTGGAGGGCCGGGCATGGGGAAGGCCAGGCAGGTGGAGGGCCAGACAGGGGGAGGGCCGGTTAGGGGGAGCGCCCCGCAGCTCTGCTGGGTGCGGGGTGGGGCAGGCTCTGCACAGCCCAGGAGTCCACGCGAGGTCACCACTTGCTAGGGAATTTGTACATTTCACAAGGCAGCATTAAACAACAAAAGAGCGTTTCATTCTGAGACCGGTGGTTTTACTTATTTAAAACTAAGGAGGCTAATCCGGACCTGGTCCCCACACTCTGGCTTCTCCGGTGAGCTTCAGAGGTTGTCTCCTTGGGCTCAGACACCGCGGCACTGTCCGCCCTGTGCTTACAGCACATCCCCGTGGCTTAGTTACTGTGTGACTGGAAGCTTGTAGCTCGGAGTCCCCTGCACCGTTTCCACCGCCCTCCCTCTGGCAGCCACCGCTTGGTATATTTTTGAATCTTTAAAGAACTGCTCATGGGTGTAAATCCCCTGGGCTCACACAAAACGGCATCAGCTTAAAACCAGGTTCCTAATGAAGAACGAGGCCATCGAGTTGACTTGCCACCCGGTGTGTGTGTGTGTGTGTGTGTGTGTGTGTGTGTGTGTGTGTGTGGGCGGGGGGGGGGGGCAGCTGTTACAGATTTAGCAATCAGCATTACACTGAGTGAGAGACAGTTAGTACGCCCAGCTTCCTCGTCATGTTCCATTAGCACCTCAGTGTATGTGGACGGCGTTAAGCGGAAGGATGGTCTTTGGTATAATTAGGAAGTGAAGTGGGAAAGATATTTCTCTGCAACTCTCACTAGGAGGACCCTGTTAATTCACTGAAGTAAAACTGAATTCTCATGAACGTCTAGGTATTTGGTTGATTTGACCAGTATCATCCAATGGAGTTGTTTGCAAAGATGGACATATTCTCATGTCCAAGGTGGTAGCCATGAGGCAAGTGTAGCTTATGAGGCTAGCATCGAAGAACTAAAGACTTAATTTAATCACTATAAACAGCCACCTGTGGATAGTATAGACCAGTGATGGTGAACCTCTGACACACGAACTTATTTTTTTGGTTGATTTTTCTTTGTTAAATGGCATTTAAATATATAAAATAAATATCAAAAATGTAAGTCTTTGTTTTACTATGGTTGCAAATATAAAAAAATTTCTATATGTGACACGGCATCAGAGTTAAGTTAGGGTTTTTCAAAATGCTGACACGCCGAGCTCAAAAGGTTCGCCATCACTGGTATAGACCAAGTTGTTCAAATCTTTGAAGCTGCCAAAAAAGTCACTTTTCAAGTGTGAGAAGAAAGGTGATCCTGCTCGGATAATATTTTACACTCGTATAATGTCTTAAAATTTATAGCATTTTCAAAATGACCCTATGATTTCTGTTATTATTTTCATTTTGCGTTTGACATGGTAGAGACTTTAAAAGGTAGGTAACTTATACAAAGTCCCCAATTAAATAAGTATATTTTTATTTTTGGTTTTATTAATAATTTTAGTTTTATTGCATTTTGATCAGAGAATGTTGCCTGTATTATTTTAACATTTGGGAATTAATTATGGTTGTCACTGTGGCCTAATCTAATGATGATTTTTTATGATGGTTCTGTGTAAATATAGGTTGTGGTTTTTATTTCAGAGACAGAGTCGATCTATATTTAGTCCTACTTTATTATGTCATTTAGGTCTTCTATGTTATTGCTTATATTTTTCTTCTTGATCTGTCAAGGACTAAGAGAAGTGAATAAAATTCTACTTTTGTGTTTCTCTTTATAACTTCTATAGTTTTTGCTTTGGGAATATTGATATTGTATCTTTTGATTCCTGGACAGTCTTGACTTTTTAAAATCTTCACTGTGAACATCTTTTGACATTATTGTTTAGCCTTGAACAACGTGGGGTTAGGAGAGCAGACCCCCATGCAGTCGAATATCCACATAAAACTTTTGACTTCCCCGAAACGTAACTACATGTATAGTGACCTTTTGTTTTATTTAATGTTTTATAACATGAATTAAACCTGACCTGGCCCTGACTGGTGTGGCTCAGTGGTTGGGGGTTGTTCCCTGCACCGAAAGGTCCCTGGTTTGATTCCTGGTTACAAACAGGGAATGCAGATTCAATCCCCAGTAGGGGGCATGCAGGAAGCAGCCGATTGATGCGTCAATGTTTCTCTCACTCTCTCTCTTCCTCTCTCTCTAAAAATCAATAAAAAATCTTAAGACCCACCTGATATTAAATTACAACCTCCCCTTCTTCCCCTCCTGGCCTGTTTAAATGTGGTCAGCCTGCTCCCATTGTGAAGCGGTTTGCCTGTGTTTTCGCTGTTTAGTTTCAGACACGCCTGAGTGCACAAGAGCCAAAGGTGACACTCTGAGGGCAGCCATGCGGACATGAGTCAGGAAGGACGGGGCCTCCATCGCTGCACTCAGCCTCCTGTCGGCTTTGAGAATATTTTAGGATTTTGCTAATCACAGACATCTGCACTCAGCCACTGGCAATTAAACACAAATTGAGGCAATTTGATAGAACCCTGATGTTAAAAACTCATTTACCTTTTCACGTCTCCTTCTTGACTGGAATTTATAATGTGCCCCAGTGCATGTCAGACAGTCATACGGATGTCGTGCCTATTTGCGAGGAATTCTTTGCCAGTGATTCCACGCTCATGCTGTTTCTTACCTTTCCAAATATCTTAAAAACAAGGTCCCAAACACAGAGATTAGTCCCTTAAAAATGTTTCTGGGAGTCAGCAAAAGGGGCTTCTTTTGACTTCCCTGTGCCTCCAGATCCTTGACTCATTTCTTTGGTTCTCTAAGTGACACTTTAGGAATGCAGAAAATTAGAATTTTGGGGGGATTTCCCCTTTTATCCCTATTTTTATATTTAAAGTACAGCTTACATTCTGCATTCTTTTGTATCAGTTTCAGTGTACAGCATAGTGGTTAGACAATCGTACTTTACAGAGTGTCCCAGAGGTTATAATTTAAATGTCAGAATTTTTTTTTTTACTCCACATGTATGCACACTCCACTGTCATCATAAATCATCATCAGCACATAGTTGCACTTTGGGAACAGAGTTTTTAATATATATATAGATTTCAGAGAGGAAGAGAGAGGGAGAGAGAGATAGAAACATCAATGATGAGAAAGAATCATTGATCTGGTGCCTCCTGCACGCCCCCTACTGGGGATCGAACCCGCAATCTGGGCATGTGCCTTTGACCAGAATCAAACCCAGGACCTTTCAGTCTGCAGGCCGATGCTCTATCCACTGAGCCAAACAAACTGGAGCAGGGGACAGAGTTTTTACTGTTCTGAACTAATTAGCATCATGATAAGGCCAGGCTGATGAATTTTAATTGTCTCAGAATTTGCAGAGTATAACGATGTCTCTTTTATGACACTCGGTGCCATACAAAATGTTTGAATCAATATCTTATTGATCTTTCCAAGTTTTCCTACTTTAAGTTTTTTTTTAGGTGCTCATAGATCTTTGTTTTCGTTGACAGATACTTGGATTGCTTCCATATCCTGGCTATTGTGAATAATGCTGCATCACACATGCGAGTGCAGATACCTCTTTGAGTTGCTATTTTCATTTCCTTTGGATATAGACTCCTAAGTGGGATTGCTGGATCACATGGTGGCTCCATAGTGGGTACACCAAAGTCCATTCCCACTGACAGTGGGCAGCGTTCTCTTCTCTCCAAATCCTTCCCAACACTTGTCTTTTTGTCACTAGCCACCTGGACAGGCACTACATCCAACTTAAAAGCTTCTCACAGCAAAAGAAACAATCAACAAAATCAAAAGGCAAGTTATGAAGTGGGATAAAACATGTGCAAGTCATATAACTGATAAAGGGTTAATACCCAAAATATATCAAGAACTCATGCAACTCATTAACAAAGCAAACAACCTGATTTAAAAAATGGGCAGAGGAACTGAATAGGCATTTCTCTGAGGAAGACACACAGATGACCAACAGGCACATGAAAAGATGCTCAACGTCACTAATTACCAGGAAAGTGCAAATCAAAACCTCACCCTGCTAGAATGGCTAGCATTCTGTTTAAATTGATGTTCTCAGAGATGAAGAGATATCAATAAATGGCAATGGCAATGGTGTTTGAAGGAGTATGGGTCTATTATCATTTATTATACAATCAGTGTTGTTTCCATATGAAAGGATAACAGACTTAAAAAGGTACAATTAACTGAGGATCTTCACAGCTCCTACAATCAACACATTTTTATTTTTATGTTTTCCCTTCCAGTACATTTAGATATACATATTTTACTTAGTATAGTGGCATTTTCCATTCTCATTATTCAATTATTTAATGTTATAGCACAAAAGCAGCATATTTTCCGTGCTGCTAAATAGCCTTTAAAATGATTGTTTTTAATAACCGTCTAGGGGGAGTTCACTGGCTTTCTAACACTATTGCCTAATTGTTCATCATTTAGATTGTTGCCATTTTTTGTATGAGTTTAAAAGTTTATGAGATAAAAACCTTAGTACTTATAGCTTTTTTATGCTTTTCGTGCAGTTTCTTAGGAGAAATTCCCAGCGTGGGATCACTGAGTCATCAGATCTGAGCCCTTTCCTCCTCCTCATGGGCATTGCCAAATGGCTTTCCGGAAGGACTGTGCCAATTCAATCATCCTCAGTGACGAATGAGTCTGACCTTAACCACAGTGGCATTAACACCCTATTATCCACCTCTCGCTTTTCTTCTGTAGGTGAATGCGATAGATTTTAGACCATATTTGTCTTTGAAAAGCTCATGCATATCAATGATTTTCGAACAAAATACAAGCAAATCAAAAAGCAATGTAGCATGGAAGTTTTATCTTTCATAACATTAAGCTACATTTATATAACAGATTCTACAAATTCCCTTGATGTGGTATTCTCAAATTGTTTTCTCCAGAAAAAGTTTATCACTGTAACTTAGATTTTATCCCCTGGGTATAGAGCTGGGCATTTCCCCTTTATTATTGTTATTCCCAATTGTTTACCTAATACACACTTTATTTGTTATTTGACAAAGGTAGATAGAATTTGCTAAATTCTTATTGAATATTTACTAAGAGCCATAGTCTACTATTTAATATTTAAGTAATGCTGGCTGCAGAACAAAAGGTTGACCTGCATATATGAGATTCCAGGAAGCTGTATAATTAACTCCTAAATACCACAAATAAAATTAAATTATTGAGTCTTGGAGGCAAAACTTTCAGATTCAAATGTCAGAAATTTTTAGCCTCTTAAAATTTCCAAAGGGTGGGAAGTTCTACTGAAATGATACATTTCATGCAACAGCAGTTCTCTTCTATCTGGGGAATTTAACTTCATTTTCTTTTTTTTTTTTTTTTTATTTATTTATTTATTTATTTATTTATTTTATTGCTTAAATTATTACAAAGAGTATTACATATGTCTCCTTTTTTTTTTTCCCCGCCCTTGACAATCCCCCGGCTTCCCCTACCCCCCAGTGTCTTATGTCCATTGGTTATGCTTATATGCATGCATACAAGTCCTTTGGTTGATTTCTTACCCCCCCCCTCCAGCCCCCCACCCTCCCCAGCCTTCCTGCTGTAGTTTAACAGTCTGTTTGAGGCAACTCTGCCTCTGTATCTATTATTGTTCAAGAGTTTATAATGGTCTCTATTATCCATGAATGAGTGAGATCATGTGGCCTTTTTCCTTCATTGACTGGCTTATTTCACTTAGCATAATGCTCTCCAGTTCCATCCATGCTGTTGCAAATGGTAAGAGTTCCTTCTTTTTTACAGCAGCATAGTATTCCATCGTGTAGATGTACCACAGTTTTCTAATCCATTCATCTACTGATGGACACTTAGGCTGTTTCCAGATCTTAGCTATGGTGAATTGTGCTGCTATGAACATAGGGGTGCATATATCCTTTCTGATTGGTGTTTCTGGTTTCTTGGGATATATTCCTAGAAGTGGGATCACAGGGTCAAATGGGAGTTCCATTTCCAGTTTTTTGAGGAAACTCCATACTGTCTTCCATAGTGGCTGCACCAGTCTGCATTCCCACCAGCAGTGCACGAGTGTTCCTTTTTCTCCACATCCTCTCCAGCACTTGTCGTTTGTTGATTTGTTGATGATGGCCATTCTGACAGGTGTGAGATGGTATCTCATTGTTGTTTTGATTTGCATCTCTCGGATGATTAGCGACTTTGAGCATGTTTTCATATGTCTCTTGGCTTTCTGAACGTCCTCTTTTGAAAGGTGTCTATTTAGGTCCTTTGCCCATTT
>NW_005871075.1:702576-721913 GCF_000147115.1 Myotis lucifugus
GAAATGACCCTTTCACAGGGGTCACCTTAAGACCATCCCTGCATATCAGATATTTACATCACGATTCATAACAGTAGCACATTACAGTTATGAAGTAGCAACGAAAATAATTTTATGGTTGGGTCACAACATGAGGAACTGTATTTAAAGGGCCAGAAGGGTTGAGAACCACTGCTTTAGAGGGAATTGTGAGAGAGAAAGGGGACAGCTCTTTAAGCATCCATATCAACCAAGTAAAACAGAACCACTGGTGTCATAGCTGGATAATCGCAACACCTCAGTTGTTGTGGTCAGTTATTGCTGTGTAACAAACAAATTACCCCCAGACCTAGTGGCCAAAACCAACCATGAGTTCCCGGGTCAGTAATTTGGAGAGGACACAATGAGACCAGCTTGTCTCTGTTGTGTGATGTCCAGGGTCAGATGGAATGTGGTATCACCCAAAGGTTCATTCATTCACTTGTTTGGTGGTGGGTGCTGGTTCTTGGCTGGCTCAGTCCCCCATTGCTAACATCCCAAGAAGGGGAGGCCAAGTGGAGGCATATCCTTGTGAAGACCTCACCTTGAAGTCATATGGCACCACCTCCAAGGTATTCTTGGTCAGAGTGGACACAAGCCCCTACCCAGATTCAAGGGGATGGGAAACACAGATGACAGCTCTCAGTGGGAGGAATGCTAAAGTCCCTTTGGAAAAAAACAAGACGGATGAGGGAGATACTGTTACAGCCATTTAGGAAAACACAATCTGTCACACAAGCAATGTGAAAAACAGATGTGACATAAGCTATTTTTTTCTGAGCCTTATAAAAACTCAGTTTGGAGGTGGTGTTGTATCCAGGAATAGCAGAGCAATTCCTACTGGGCCGATCCTCCTGCAGGTAATAGTTATAAACTCTCCAAAGGATAAAAACAAGCATTTGGAGACGGGAATGATGCTGGTTGACCCTGTGAGGGCAGACTCCTATAGGCATCACGCAGGATGGCCGAAACTCTGACAGCCTTCCTGGCCTGAAAAGCCAGAGGATGGGGTTTGGATTGACCACCACAGAGAGAAAGTAAAGGGGATTTCAGCCCCAGAGAGAGGAGAGCCAGGGAGCCGATGACTAGCATTCTGCATCCAAATTCTCTTCAAGTCTCTGGATAACCTCTGACCTATGTGCATATGCCAAGCAACCCAACTAAGGGTAAAATAGCTTAACACACATTTCAGCCTTGGCCTATAGAATGGAATGAAGAATTTGGGGGCTTTAGTCCAGTAAAGCTATGGTCTAAAACAGACCAACCAACCAACCAACCAACCAACCAACCAAACAAACAACCATTATTCTTTTGGTGAAAATAACAGAATCTAGAGACTCCATAGATCTGGGTTTCATTCCTTTTGAATCATAGATAAAAAAGTTAAATGAAATGAAACAGGTGGGAAGTCTGTAAGAACACGGCTTGAATTATAACAGAAAGCCCTCTAGGACTGGTGAGTAAACGCTTGGGGACGGTCATATGCTTTCACTTGGTTTCCAGATCTGAGCCTGTTCATAGACCCAGAGCTCTTCGATGGAGGGAAGGGCAGCATCGCCATAGGTATAAACTGCCAATCTCTCTTCATGACTCAATCCATTGGCTGGAGCGACTGTGCGCTCAGGGAAAGCACTCAGACCTTTGGGAATTGCTGACACTGTTCTGGATTGTTGCTAATTTCCGGTGACCCAAAACACCAGCGTGGCTGTGGTCAGATGATAGGTAAAGGGAATCAACCCAGATGGGACTCACAGCATAGCCAGTTAGTTCATGGCCCCCTGTCATTTCACTAGTTTCTGAGTGGATCATTGAGCTATAAATGCTTGGCACCTGGGCGAATCCCCGCTTGGCTTTTGACACTTGTCCAACCCAGGGGAAGGACCGCTGTGGTTATCTCTTACACGTTCATGTTCCTGTGCTGTTTATGAAGCTTCTTCCCTCCTCCGGATAGTAGCTCAATTTTTAATGTCACAACATTTTCCTGTGATATGTATGGTAGGAATTGTCATTTCTGTTTCATGCATGAAGAACCTTATCTTGACTTTTAGCAGATTTTTTTTAAAGGAGAAGTAAACTCTGGTTAGTTGTCATGAATGCTGTTTCTCCTGAAGACATGGGTCCTTTTGTTCAGATTCTCTCTTCCATCAGCGTTTTCCTTCTAAGGCAGCATTTTAACCACAATGGATTTGTGTTTTGTTCCCTGACAGGTTTATTCTCCACTCCCTTCCCCATTTCCACCCGTGGAAATAATAGAAAAATTGAGCGACATAAAGCCTTAGCATATTTCAACTTACTTCACAATGTAATAATGTAAATTGAAGAAAACTCTGAGGACTGTATTAAAATTGCTCCATATCCCTTTATAAAGCCTAAAATTTTCTAGGAAGTGAAATAAAATCCCTATATCACAATATGTAAAATATTTTATGTAAATCTAGAATGTCAATAAAATGGTAAGTTTGGGCATCAAATCTCATTTTTATTTTTAAGTCCTCACCCTGAGGATATGTTTTTATTGATTTTAGAGAGAGAGGGAGGGGGGGAGGGAGAAAGAGAACCATCAATGTGAGAGAGAAACATCAATCAGTTGTATCCCATAGGCCAGTGATGGCGAACCTTTTGAGCTCAGCATGTCAGCATTTTGAAAAACCCTAACTTAACTCTGGTGCCATGTCACATATAGAAATTTTTTGATATTTGCAACCATAGTAAAACAAAGATTTATATTTTTGATATTTATTTTATATATTTAAATGCCATTTAACAAAGAAAAATCAACCAAAAAATGAGTTCGCATGTCACCTCTGACACGCGTGTCATAGGTTCGCCATCACTGCTATAGGCTCTCCGACAGGGGATTGAACCTGAAACCTAGGTATGTGCCCTGACCTGGAATCAAACCTGCAACCTTTTGGTGCATGGGACTGTGCTCCAACCAACTGAGCCACCCAGCCAAGGCTCAAATATGTTTTGACACACACAATTGGGTAGAGACTTTAAAGATTGTAGTGCAGTCCATGTCTTGTAAAGTAGGAATTCTTGCTCTCTGGTGAACTGATGATGTTGCAATGATCATTCAAATTTCTTACTTCGGGAGGCATAAACTGAGCTCGATTTAATTGTGTGTCTTATTTTTTTTGGATACAGATCCTATAACTTCATGCATAAGTCATATATCTTTATAGGGCTCTGCTTGATGGACTTTGAAATTACAGACCACAATATTTTCATGAGAGGGGAAGCCTCCCTTACTCTGCACTGCGCTCTAGTGGTTGCTTGTTAACATTGAGGGAGCATGGGGGAGTGAGTGGCACCATGGTGCCTTACAAGGTATAGCTTCCCAGAAGTTAGGGAATATTCTGGGAGGACGCACAGCTACACTGCGGATCCCGCGGAGCTGTCCCGCTGAGCTGTACATGCCAGATGAGCAAATGTAGGCATTTTAATTGAACCGCTGTTGGCTTTCTCCAGGTTCTATGAGAAAAGGGCCTTACACCTCTCAGAAGGAAAAGCTATGCTGCCCGTGTTAGAGTGCTGGGACTGAGTTTTACTCTCACGTGGGAATCTCTCTTAACCGAGATGAAGGTGGGTTTGTTTGTCCCCCAAGAGAGGGTCTTCTGGAGCCATTGTCTTCTGGAGACCCCCTTCGTTGGCCCTGCTGAGTACTGACCTGATTTGCAGTGAGTGGCGCCGGCATGAAATCACCCCTCCCCCCATGTCACCGCTCTGCATGGGAGCAGGGACATGGGAGGGCGTTTCTTCACAGCCACACCGTTTGGGAATGAAGCTGAAACTTTATGCTAGAAACAATTCTCTCCTGGAGAAGCTGCGCCTTGTCGTACTGCGGGAATGGGCCAGCCTGGAGCTCACAGTCACCCCATGGCTTGTCCCGTGTCAGTGGGTCCCCTCCGCTGTGTGGTAAACCTGGCCTGCAGATGCTTCTGCGCTTCTATCTAACACACTGCGGTTTGTCCAGGACACAGTCTGAGATCTTCCCCTGGACCTTATGTGCATTTAAAGTATATTTAAGTAATACATGGCAACAGCATTTACACACTTGAACTGAACTGCTGTTGACTTTCGGTCAGCAATTTCAGGAGATTAATCAGTTTGTGGAGGTGGAGTCTACTCTAATGAAGGAATTTTTAATTCATCAAAATTTATTGATCCTCATCTATGTGTCACATACCTTCCATGAGGTGACAGGTATGAATGGGCTCTCTTTTTAAGGATCTTGTAAATAATTGTCAAAGAATAATTCAAGGAAGATTATCTGATATAATAAAAGCCTAATATGCTAAGTGTCCAGTTGTCTGGTTGCCCATTCAACCAATCAAAGTGTAATATGCTAATGATATGCTAAGGCAGCTCAACTGCTATCTATAATGGGCATTGACCACCAGAGGGCAGGCAGTCGACTGGTCAACCAGTCGCTATGACGTGCATTGGCCACCAGGGGGCAAATGCTCTGACCAGTAGGTTAGCTTGCTGCTGGGGTCCAGCTGATCAGGACTGAGTAAGATGGGCTGGACACACCCTGGAGCCCTCCCAACGGTCCCTCCCTGGCTGGCCAACCTTCTGCATCCCTCCCCAGCCCTGATCATGCACTGGTGGGGTCCCTCGGCCTGTCCTTGGCCCTCTCACAATCCTGGCTAAGGGACATCCCATCCTCCTTCCCCCACCCCCGCCCTGAGTGCATAAATTTCGTTGTGCACTGGGCCTCTAGTTAGTGCAATAATAATCAAAGGGCATCTGGCAAGAGACTGAGTAATTATTTCCAGCTGGGAGTCAAAATGGCTTGTTTATAGTGTTGACTTTCCAAAGTCCTCAGGACAATGATAGGATCCCCATTTTATAGGAAGGAAAGTGGGTTTAGAAAAGTTAAGGATATAGCTAGTGTCATAAAATAATGGCAGATTTTAAAAGGGGGTGGGGATCTCCTCTGATTTTAAAACCTCTTTCCCTTTTCAATGAACCATTATCCAGGTCCAAAAGTAGAGATGTAAAACTAATCCATGAAATTGTTACCATTCTATCCCTTTTACATATGAAAAAATGGAGGCTGAGAATGTGTGACTTGTTTAGTATTAAACAGAGAACAAACAGTGGATCTAGGATTTGTATGTAGGTCTTTTTTAACCTTTTTATTATTGTTTTTGCTCCTTTTCAAAAATTGTGGTTTGACACTTCATATGAACTTTACCCTCTCCTTCTCTGTCTGGCTTATTTCATTTAGCACAATGCCTTCCAGGTTCATCCATGTTGTCATACTTGGCAGGATTTCCTTCCTATTTAAGGTTGAATAATGTATTTATACTGTATATATACCATATCTCCTTTCTCTATAAATGGACATTCAGGTTGTTTCCACATCTTGGTTATTGTGAATAAGGCTGCAATGAACATGGGGGTGCAGATAGCACTTCAGATCCTAATTTCAATTCTTTCAGATAAATATCCAGATGTGGGATTGCTGGATCATATGGTGGTTCTATTTTTAATTTTTTGAGGAACCATCATACTTTTATAATAGTGACAACAGTGTATTGTGGATAATTTTAAACACAGACTGTAGAGAAAAAAGTACAAGACATCTGCATGTACCCATTATTGGACTACAACACCACCAGCTCACCACCACACTTGAATTCATTTACACTCTCTTACTGTCTACCCCCAGGAGTGTTTGTAAGCAAGCTCCAGACATGATATAATTCCATCCATAAACATTTGAGTGCTCTAAAAGGAAAGAACTCTTGTTGAAGGACATAGTCACAGTGCTGTGTTCATACATGAAAAATATCCTAGTAATGCCTTAGCATAGTCACATATCCAGTTTGCATTTTCTCACACATGTTTTACTTGTTTGTGGGTAGATCTTATGTTGCTGGTCTGTTTGAATTTGGATCCCAACAGGGTGTACACACTGCATTCTACTAGTAGGTCTCTTAATGGATTTTTAATTTCATTTTCTTTTTTTACATGAGATTGACTTGTTGAAGAAACTGAGTACTTTGTCTTGTGAACTTCCCTACTTTCTGGATATTGCTGATTGCATTGTCATTAAAACAACAACAACAACAACAACAAACCCTTGTTCCTCCATTCCCTGTGTGTTTCCTGTACTGGCAGTTAGATTAAGAGGTTTGGTCATATTTAGGTTATATGTTTGGCAGGACAACTTTGTGAGTGGTGTCCTAAGCTTCCATCAAGAAAGGTATGACACCCAGTTGTCTATGGTGATCTCAGCTGCCACTGAGGACCGCTGCCCAGATCCAGAATTTGCTTAGAGTGTGCGGAATGGTAATATTCTAATTATTTCATGGCATCTTTATGTGCTATCTGGAATACTTCCTTAGAGACAATTGTTTTTCTCATCAACTTTTTGAATACCCCAGGTTACAGTTTTTACTGGAAAAACAACTAATCTGTATGACTCTCTTTGTTTACCAGCATTTAGAATAATGAGTTGGTTTCCTAGCATCCTCCAAGGCAATCAACTTTTTTACTGGTCCATGTAAATTCCTGGATTTTTAACATCTTTAATTCATTCCAATCCACTGATGTGGTTATATTTATTGGTGCTCCAAATGACTCATCTTTGTACAGTGAGAGCCACTTCAAGATGGCTCATGGGTCCTTCTGACACCACTCCAATAGTTTCGGGTAATTTCCTTGACAATGGCAAAGTGTTCAGATTCATTTTGTAAATTTCCTGCCCCCGACATTTATGTCTGTCTCCTCTCTCTCTCTGTTCTTTCTCATCACATATAAGCGATGATTTTATTTAATGAAGCTTAATCTCCACTGTGTATATGTATACACACACTCACTCACACACTATACACACCTTCCTTTCTTAGATAAGTAGTAATATGGTACACATGTACAACTGCTTTTACAACTTGTTATTTTCATTTAGCAGTGTATCCTGAAGGTCACAGGAGAAAGCATTCATGTTTAACAGATGTATAGTGTTCCATGGCAAAGTATCTCAGAATCAGTTCAGTTCATCTTATCTTGATAGACATTTAGGTTGTTTTGACTTTTTGCCATTTTAAATCATGCAATAAATATCTATGTGCATATGTCTTTTATATTTTACCATTTATCTTAAGATAGATTCTGAGAAGAGGAGCAAGCATAAATACATATGTACTTTTGCTAAATAGTGCCAATTGCCCTGCATGGCCTTGTAGCATTTGCATTCTTTTTAGTGACACATATGTGTCTGTTCCCCTTTAGCCTTCCCAAATAAATGTGTGGTCAAACTCTTGCATTTTTTGGTCAATTTGATGAATAGAATATAATGTATCTATGTGATATGAATTTTCATTTTTCTTATGATGAACTATTCTCTTAATGATGAGTCTCATATGTTTAACTCATGTATATATCTATAAAAATCTATAATAATAAAAGAGTAATATGCTAATTAGACTGGATGTCCTTCCAGGCGACCTTTCAGATGAATCCAGGGCTGCGAGGGAAGCCTGGGTCCCAGGTGCCAGAGGGAAACCGGTGCCAGCAGCCGGGGGAAGAAAGGCCTACTCTTGCACAAATTTCGTGCATCTGGCCTCTAGTATATATATATATATATATATTGACCATTTGTATTGCTTTTTATAGAAGCTGTCTGTTCACATACATAGCCTGTTTTTTAAATGGCATTGTTGATCTTTTATTTAGCTTATCTATCTATATCTATATCTATATCTATATCTATATCTATATCTATATGGCTAACATGCTAAGTGTCCGACCATCCGACCGGTTGCTATGACACACACTGACCACCAGGGGGCAGATGCTCAACGCAGGAGCTGCCGAGCTGCAGTGACTTGGCAGCGGTGGTTCTCAGGTGACATACCCCTAAACCAAAGAGGAGGAAGCCCGATTCCTCAGGGGGCTGTGCAATTCCACCTTTGGCTGTGGGTTATGTTGTTGCTGGGGCCCTGTTGGCCCCGAATCTGGTTTACTGCACACTTACATTTGTGTTCCACATCCTGTATGACAGCAACTTTGCAGAATGCCCTCTTGCACTCTGGGACCCCTAGGGGGATGTCAGAGAGCTGATTTTGGCTCCATCCCCACAGCCCAGGCTGAGGGACCCCACCTGCCAGAGAGACCCGCCCATTCCGCAGATGCCAGGGAGGGACTGAGGGAGGTGGGCTCCAGGGCGTGTCCAGCCCTTCTTACCCAGTCCCGCCCCACTGGCCACCTTCTAATTAGTTTCCTTTCAATGTGCACGAATCCATGCACCAGGTCACTAGTCTATAATAATAAAAGTGTAATATGCGAATCGACCGAATGACCAAACAACAGAATGCCTGTCTAGATGACCTTCTGGATGACCACGCTATAACACACGCTGGAGCCAGGCCAGCCAAGGTGGGCATGAGGCGGTTGGTCGGGGGGCCCTGCCATTGTCCCACAATCACCCTGCAGAGATAGGCCCAGGCCACCCTCTGCAGGGCGATCAATGGCGGGAGGGGGAGGGGGGGCTCTGCGATCCATTGCCCCAAAGAGGGAGGCCCAGGCCACCCAGCTGGCAGTGCTGCAGAGGGTGGGCAGGGCCAGCAGCCTGGGGGAAGGAAAGCCCCAATAGGCCCTGCTCGCTGGCCAGGCCTAGGGACCCTACCCAGGAGTCCCGGATTTCGAGAGGGCGCAGGCCAGGCTGAGGACACCCTCTCCCCCTTGCAAGAATTTCATGCACCAGGCCTCTAGTAAAGTTATATTGCCATGAGTTTTTAACCGGTATGTAGTCAAATTTATTAATTATTTTCCTCATTGCTTCCAGATTTTGAGTGGGAGGAGAGTTTTCCTTACTTCTAGGTTATAGAGAAATTCACGAGTATTTGTACTTGTGTAATTTTATTTTATTTTACATTTAAATTTTAATTCCTTTGCAATCATCACTGGCTTTTGGTGTCAGAAATCAGTTCAAGTTCTGTTATTTTCCATGTTCCTATCCAGTTTTCCTGGTACCACTTATTGGCATGCCCATATTCCCCACTTGATTTGTGACTCCACTTTTATTGAACACTATAAGCAATTGTGTTATGTCTGGGTTCTCTATTCTTTTTTAAGGACCCGGCTGTCTAGGTACACACCAACACCACACTGTTTTCCTGATGGAGGCTGTGAGGTATGTGTATGAATCCGGTTGGGGTAGCAACCCCTGTTCCCACTGTGGCTTTTCTTTTTCAAGTGAATCTAGGTCTCCAAACATCGAATTCAATCTCTTTTCATGAAATTCTGCTAGATTCATTAGCTTCCAGGATGTCACAAAAGCTGAAGGTTAGACTCTTCAAAAAGAAAACAGGAAAGTAAAATTGTGAAAGAGTTTGATGACAAAATGGGGTCAAAATAATTTTGTTTTCAGTTTTTGTTTTAATTAAAAAGATAAGAAGAACTAAGCCTTTCTATTCTTCTATAGATCCCATTAGAGAAGTAATACATTATCCTGATTTAGCAATCAAAATTTCCATCACTTAATTAGCTCTGATAGAATACGGAGAGACGCTGTGTTAGAAAACACTTGAAGAATTAGGATTTATTAGTGACACCCCCCTTCTAACACCGGGTGGTGAAGCCCTTGATATTTCTGAGCAAGCTCTAAGGCCTGGTGACGTGGTTGCTATGTTGGGAAGTATTGGGGGGAGAGAGAGAGAGAGAGAGAGAGAGAGAGAGAGAGAGAGAGATTACTCTACCACTCTTCAGTAGAATACAGTGGGTTTCATTGTTCATGTTGTCAGTTTTAAAACTCCAATGATATATTTTAACATGGTAATCTGAGGGTAGAAAACAATAATTAGAATGTGTGGAGATCCTAAAGCCTGACAATTTTGGCTGCAAAGAATTTTGCTAAGGAATCATTTATGCAAAACATTGGGTTCTCAGTGTGAGATTTACTGTCCTAGGTGATCCTGTTTCCGGAAGCTTGATTGTCTTTCAGCACATCTGTCTGCGGTAATTATTTTTGTAATGAGTGGGAGGAAGCATCCTTTCAGGTTGAAAAAATACTGTGGCTAAAACAGTTGAGGGAAAAAACCCACACCTCCTATTACTTTGGAATTGAATATTGAAGCCCGGAAGTGGTATATAATTTTGGCATTTCACCAAAGGCTTTATAATACTGAAACTGATTATTAAGTGCCCTTATCACATGGCAAGCACTGCAGAAGTCACCGTGGGTATGTGTCACGGTGAGCGAGGGAGGCAGAGACAGGTGACAAAGGAGTATATAGTCTGAGGCTGCCGTGGCCATGGCGTGGTGACTCAGGGAGGACCGCACAGGAGAGAGAAGGCTTGACTTGAATCTTTTGAAGCATTTACTTGGGGAATTTCTTGCATTTAAGAGACATTGCTCACTACACTCATCCTGTGTGGTCTAGTGTGACTTTTATGTTTTAAATTGTGAGATGACTTCTTTTTCCCCCCAAAGTGATGGTCATCGCTCCAAAAACAGTAATTATTGTAACACCAGCAGGCGAAGTTGTTCTTCTGAAGGAACTCAGCCCTGCCCAGCCTGTCCCTTCCCTGTTTCCTATCTCAGTGGACAGAGTCCCCACTTACGATGTGTCTGAACAAGGTGCCTCATACTGCTCCCCCAGCTCCGACATGCAAAGGCCTTGAAGCCTTGCTAATCTGTCTGAAATATTTGTCCGGTGCATCCTCTGCTTTTTAATGCTGGTGGCCACTGCCCTGGTTTAGACTCTTGTCTCTCCTCTGTGTTATTATAATCTGTTGAGCTGGTCACCCTAGTTTTGCTGCTTTTGCTGCAGAAATATGAGTCTAAATTGCAGTTGGGATCAAATCCTTCCTCAGCTCAAAGCCTTCTGCACAATGTCCAATACTGTCCTTCACAACCTGGCCCATGTCCAGCCACTTCACTGTCCCTCATGCTGGCCACCACCACTGCTTCCCACTCACCCAGATGACGTTTCTGTTCAATAAACATGCCCTCTATCGATAGGGCACTGTGACTTTTAAATGTTCTCTTTTATGCCTGAAATGCCACTTTGTCATAATTCTGCCCCTTAAATGTCTCTTCTTATTTGAGGTCAAGCTAAAGATTTTCCTGTTTATTCTTCACTCCCCTTCCTGCTTGCATTCCACCCCTACACATAAGTCTTCATGTCTCCACAGGACTTTGCACACACAAATGCAACACTTATTACACTGAATTATAATTTGTGTGTTGTAGATAGATCTAGCTCCTTGTGAAGCCAGTCTTTGAAGAGAAAGACTATGGCACACACACACACACACACACACACACTCACACATTTAAATGTGTACATTTAAAGGTACAGGGATGTTATTTTTTTCCTACACTTTGCACTTAACCCAGTGCTTACTATGCAGTAAGGCCTCAATGAAAAAATTTTAAGATGAATACTAATCCGGTTGGCTCCAGGGGAATATGCTGAGCAAAATGGCCATGTCGCTCATGGTCCCAATGGGAAACTGAGGCATATTAGATTAAATTCTATGAGAATTTAATGAAAGGACTATTTACAATGAATGGATAAGAAAATTAATGAGGGATGTTCAGGTACTAACCAGACAAGAAGCTGACCTCTAGGCCTGAAGGGACAGGGGGAGGAAGCAGGGTTGTTAACAGAGCCCAGGGAGGGCTGGAGCTGCGGGCCAGGGGCCTCCTGCGGTGGCTGCAGAGGAATGTGACCTCCATCAGACCTATGGCCCCAGAGCAGGGGGCACCTCCCAGTGCCCGGGTCAGGGGAGCTCAGTGACCCAGTCTCTGCGGGTCAGTCCTTCAAGCCACAAACCAGAGCCGGGAAGGATGCTGGGGAGTGAACGGGCCAGCTCTCCCAGACACGAGTGGGCAGGCGGTCCTTGGGGCGCTGCGGAAAGAAGCATTTTCAGAAGCTCCCACGGAGGGTGGGCTGTGGGAACAGGCTTTACTTGTATGAAGTTACATTTCTCAGGTGCCCAAGTCCCCTGCCCCTTAAGCCAGTTCTGGGAGAGGGGCAACTGGGAGTCCAGCGGAGCCAGAATCAAGGCCAGTGCCCAGAGCTTCCCTCCGTCTGCCGCTGGGTGTGGCTCAGAGTTCAGGCCGGGAAAGCCAGCCAGTCCACGCCTGGAGCCAACAGGCCCTGTGGCAGGCGTGGGCCCTGGAGCAGAGAGAGAGAGAGAGAGAGAGAGAGAGAGAGAGAGAGAGAGAGAGAGAGTAGCTCCTGAAGCTTATATATTTAGATTTCTCCATTGCAGTGGCCACGCCCATCCTGGCTGATTACCTGTTTCCAGCGTGATTGATGGGCAAGCATTTTCCCTGTCACTCAGACCTATTTGGGCGTGAATCTAAGCTGCCTCTGTCCAGTCCCTCCCTCCAGCAATCAGCGGGCACAGACTTGGAGGATGTTAAATGCAGCCTTTCCCCAAAGCTGCATCATGGCATGTCTATATTATGTGGTCTCCCCGCTTCACATCTTTTCTGTTCAATAATAACCAGAGTATTATAACGGTATCAGAAGGACTAAGAGCAGAATGGATAGTGCAATCAGAGAACAGGCAGAACAAGAAGCCTGCTGAAGCCTGAATATTGAGCGATGGGTGCCAATCAGTCTTCGGAGCCGGGTGCTGACGACAAGGTCATCAGCAACTACGTTGCCTGGGACCAGCTTCCATAGCTGAAATCTCTGACCGTTTCCCTTTCCATGTCTCCGTAGCAACAAGAACCAAAGTGGCAATAGCAACAATACAGTGGACTGCTTACCTGCCAGTTGCTGTGTTAAACACTTTGAAAGGTTAACATGGGTGGGTAATAGCCATGTCACACGGTGATTTAAGAAAAATGAATTTATTTATGGAAAGGGCATGGGGGGTGGGATATCCAAAAGGCAGGGCTGCCCAGCCCCGAGCCAGGGGACATGGGGTCGACGGTGGCAGCACCCAGGAGCTGGCGGTTCATCCTTATAGGCAGTCACCGGCGGGAAGCTCTTGTCCTCAGTGGGTCGGGGGCTGAGCTGGGCTTGGGATGTGGATGGAACGCAGGTGTGCGGTCGGGCGTCTTCAGGAATTTCCACTCCTCTGTGTGGTCTGACTCCTGGCGTCCAGCGAGTTTTTCCTGGTCTTTGTTCTCCTGTGGCTGCAAGCTTACAAGTGGCCCGTGAGGCTTGTATTGCCCTACCGTCCGAACACTCTTCACATATTTCGTCGTTCATTCCTATGGTCCCATTTTACAAGTCACAGAAGGCCTGTCATTCGCCTGAGGTGGGGCTTGTTAGTAGTGGAGTTGAAGTTTGAAAACAGGTTAATCTGACTCCAAAGCCTGTGTTGCTTTTTTTTTTCAAAGTTTATTTTTTAAATTGGTGATATTATTACAGGTGTCCCCTATTTTCCTCCCACGTCCCCCCTCCACCCAGCTCCAGCCCCGCCCCAGGCCTTACCCACACTGTTGTCTGTGACCAGGGCCTATGCATATATGCATGTATGTTCTTTGGTTAATCTCTTCTAGTCCCCACAACCCCCTTCCCTCAGAGATCTGCCAGTCTGTTCCATGCATCCATGCCTCTGGACCCATTTTGTTTGTCATTAGATTCCACATATGAGTGAGATCATGTGATATTTGTCTCTCTCTGACTGGCTTATTCCACTCAGCCTCTTACTCCCTGCACTACATTGGTGTGAGCAGACGCAGGGCCTCTTACTCCCTGCACTACATTGGTGTGAGCAGACACAGGGCCTCTTACTCCCTGCACTACATTGGTGTGAGCAGACGCAGGGCCTCTTACTCCCTGCACTACATTGGTGTGAGCAGACACAAGGCCTTTTACTCCCTTTGCTACATTGATGTATGGAGCGCGGTTACAGTGTTTGGACAGGTTCAAGCCTTGGACTGAGGAGAGGGCACAGTCCTCTCATTGCCACGTGCAAGTCTCAGTTTGGAGGGCAGAGCCTTCCCAGCACAATTAGCCAACAGCTATAGCTGTAAGCTAGAACCTGTGGTCCGAGCACGTGGCCACACGTGCCTGAGTGATAGAGTTCAGGTGCATGTAGTTGAGTAGGGTTGAAACCAATGAGAATGTTGTAAACATCTTGATCACACCCCTACTTTGCCTCGTGGCATCTGCTATAAAATAAAGACAAGGCTTGTGGGCGCTGTCGCTGTCTCTCTCCATCAGAGAGGGCAGCGTCCCACCGAGACCCAGCTTTCATTCTCTTGTCTGTCTTTTCTAATCCTTTCACCACCCCACTCAGGGTCACTGAACCAGGCTGAGCTGGCGTGGCACATAAGGCGCCCTGGGGCTGAGTATGCCATGGCTGTGCCGGCTCCCCACATTGGTGTGAGCACACACAAGGCCTCTTACTCCCTCACTACACTGGTGTGAGGAGACACATGGCTCTTCCACAAAAGCCTCTGCCAGAACCTGCCTGGGGGACATGCTATTTTTCACTTCAATACCAAGAGCACTTGTTTTCCTTTCAATGAGGAAAAGAACGATAAAAATGCAAATCGAATTTGTTGAGCATCGATTACCTGGGAGGGTTTTAGTGATTAGGAAACCTCAGTGTGTGTGCCCTGAAACAATGGAATTGTAATTGAAAATAGACATGCTGGCAGTTAAATGGTAATGCTGAATAGATTCTTCTCTTTGAAGGTTTAATTCCTTTTTACAGTCTGCATTAATGAGCCCCCCCTCACCCCCCCATTACCCATGGCGTACACAGGATGCTTTCCCTCCTTCATCCACTAGAAACCTGATGGGGTCTTTTTCCTCGTCCCTCTTCCTACTCAGGAGCTGGAACTCTGTAGTTGTGTTTTGTCTCAGCGGTTGGGACAATCCAAGCAAAATGGCTTCGCTCTTTTCACTTCTTCAGCAGCTGTGGCCTGGACACGTCTTGTTTTCATAGAGGAAATTAGGCCTCACAGTCAGGACTGGTCCATTCAGGTCTCTGCTGCCTCTGAGTCCCTTGGCGGGAGAGGAGGGGCCGAGAGACTGGAGGAGCCTGTGTTTCGGGTCCCCTGCACAGGGCTCAGTGGCCAGGACAAGAACACCTGCCCAGGAGCGGGGTTCACGGGCTGCTTCCTCTGTGACACACCCAGCTCTGCCTTGCTCCTGAGCGGGAGCAGCTGCCACCCAGGGCCCAGGCTCGAAGGCCTTTGGGAATGGACTCCAAGTCCTTGGCACCTCCAGTTCTTGGAGGAGCGGGAAGGAAGAGTTGGACTTACAGCTTCATTACTTTCCCAGGATGCGGAAGGCATTGATGGGTCACCAGTGGGAGGACTGCCAGCCACACAGATGATCCCCCGGCTTCTGCATTTCACAGGCAGACGCGTGGAGATTCGCGCATTCGTATGCAGTCTAGTCCCTGCGTTTTCACTGAGATTCTCAGTTTGTTATTAGAAACCATGTTGATTTCCACGTCTGTATTCAAAAGCTGACAGGGCAGTAATTCTTAGGTGTATTAGTGCCTAAATTGTTAAAGAAGTTAGAATTATTAATTTAAAAATATAATTTCTTTGTTAAAAAACATTAAGACGATTGTGTAAAGGGAGTTATTTTTGTTTTTATTCTAGTATAAGGTCCATTGATCACCTCAGTGTGGAGGGCTCTGTGAGCTTTAGCACAACGACACGTTTTCAAGGAGAAGATGAATAATTCAATCTCCCTGACTCTGTCGGGTCATTTTCGCTTCATATTCTCTCCCCCACTTTCTTGGTGTGATGTGTGAGGTGGATGCCATGTCTGATGTCCGAAGGTGGATGTGGCTTGAATTTCTAACTGAAAACCTCTCCTTTCACAGTCAAAGCGGGAACAAAAGTGCAATTGCGTCCTCCCCCCCTCTCCCCGCCGTCCCTCTTTGAGCCTGTTTGTGCCTAACCCCGTGGTCCGCAAACTGCGGCTCTCGAGCCACATGGGGCTCTTTGGCCCCTTGAGTGTGGCTCTTCCTAAGCCTTAGGAGAACCCTAATTAAGTTAATAACAATGTACCTACCTATGTAGTTTAAGTTTAAAAAATTTGGCTCTCAAAAGAAATTTCAATCGTTGTACTGTTGATATTTGGCTCTGTTGACTAATGAGTTTGCCGACCACTGGCCTACCCCAGCTCTGTCTTTCTCCCTCAGACGAAACACATTCCTTAGCATCCCGTTCATTCATCATTTTGTAGTCCAGCATAATGGATTCTCAAAGAATGGGAAGAAAACCACTTCCACCTTTGGATCCTTTTTATTTAAACTGAAATGAGGACAAATGCTAAGTTTTCAAAAGAAGCTTCTGTATCCAACAGATTGTTTCAAACACGTTACCTCAGCCTCACAGGTGAGCGCGTTGGAGGTGAGTGGAGGAGAGCCATCACTGTGACAGACGGGGCCCTGAGAGCAGCCAGCCCGGGTGCGCCCCCTGCAGGAAGGTGCTCTAGAACCCTGAGCACTTTACGTGACTGTGTCACATTGTCCCGAAGCTGCTGAAGAAGTGAAAATTAACCATTTAAAAGGTTTTTTCTCACTTAGGATAACAGAAATATGGATGTTTGGGGGAAAGCTAGAAGTTTTGTGCCAGTACATAAGTAGTTGAATAACCAACTAGTTCATTCTGTAATATGATGTTTTGGTTTCATAAAGACTGTTGAGATGGAAAAGCCAACAACAACAAGTGCTGGCGAGGATGTGGAGACAAGGGAACCCTCGTGCATTGCTGGTGGGAATGCAGACTGGTGCAGCCTCTGTGGAAAACAGTGTGGAGGTTCCTAAAAAAATAAAAACTGGAGCTGCCTGATGACCCAGCTACCCCACTTCGGGAATATATCCTAAGAATCCTGGAACACCAATCAGAAGGAATAGATGCACCCTATGTTCATAGCTGCACAATTCACAATAGCTAAGATCTAGAAACAGCCCAAGTGCCCGTCAGTAGACGAGTGGATAAAAAGCTGTGGGACATTTACACTCAGCTGTAAAGAAGAAGAATCTCTTACCCTTTGTGATACTCTTACCCTGGGGAGTATCATGCTAAGTGAAATAAGCAAGTCAGAGAAGGACAAGTATCACATGATCTCACTCACATGTGGAATCTAATGAACAAAATAAACTGACATACAAAATAGGTCCAGAGGCATGGAACAGAGTGATGAATAACAGAGGGGAGGGGCGCAGGAAGAGATCAACCAAAGAACATATATGCATATATGCATAGCCCATGGACTATGGGCTGGGGCGGGGCAGGGGCTGGGTGGAGAGGGGCACAGGGGAGGGAAATGAGGGACATCTGTAATACTGTCAACAATAAAAAACTAAATTAAAACAGTTGGAAAAGTCAAACCTCATTACGTTTCTGCTTCAAAGGTAGGCAAATCATTTTGAAAAGCAGTTTAAAAACAGTGCATCTGAACTGTAGGGCAGGAGAGCACTTGAGACACCTCTGCAATGAAGTTTCTTCTGTGCTCTTTTGTCTAGAATAGTTAATTTGTTCATTTGAACATTAAATGATGACTTTGTGAGTGTGATGAAGTGAGACGACTTTGTGAGGCCAAGAAAATGGCTAGGAATGGACTGAAGTGGTGAGTTTCTTCTATTGGAACCATTCTAAGGTGACATGATGGCAGGCTGCCAGGACTCTAGATTGGCATGTTTGGACGCTTGAAAGATAATCCTGTATCAAAAGGGAGTTGGTGGCTCTGGCCAGTGTGGCTCAATTGGTTGATCATTATTCCGTGTACCATTCCCAGTCAGGGCACATGCCCAGGTTGTGGGCTCAATCCCCAGTAAAAGGTGTGCAGGAGGCAGCTGATCCATGTATCTCTCTCTCTCTCTCTCTCTCCCCCCATCTCCCTCTCGCTTTCTCTCTCTAAAATCCATAAAAACATATTAAAAACAAAAGTAGGTACAACTTTTTAGCCCTGGCCAGATAGTTCAATTGGTTAGAGTATCATCCCGATACTGCAAGGTTTTGGGTTCGATCCCTGGTCAGGGCACATACAAGAATCAACCAGTGAATGCATAAATAAGTGGAACAATAAACTGATGTTTTGTTATGCCCAGATTTCAAGATTCCCAAGAAACCAACAGGGAGCCAGCAGTCCGATGCAAAAGCATAAGAATCTGTATTTCAAGCTAGCTTGAGCTCCCATCCACCAGACTCACCGACACATCGGCTAGCCAAGTGGCCAAGAGAGCGAACCCCGCCTCGAGACTGGTTATATAGGGGGGGTTGGAGTAAGGGGAGGAGAAAGGACTGTGCTTTGCCGATTGGCCAGGCACAAGTTGATGTCTTGTTCCTGGGTGTGGCTAGCAGAGTCTTAACTTCCGGGAAGAAGCTCCTTGCCAAAACACGTGGCCAAGGTAAGATGGAGGACGTAGCCCTTACCCTGGGGCAAGATGGCCCTTACCCTGGGGGAAGGTGGAGGGCCTAGCCCTCGCCCTTTCATTCCCCCCTTTGTCTTGGAACTTCCGGCTCAATCATGAGACGGACTGCATTTCTATTCCACCGTTGGTAGAGGCCCGTACTGGGCATATCTTAACAAATGGTCTGGTGGAAGGGGAAGAAACCATTTTAGCTTTAACAACTTCTATTGAAATAGGATTTTTCTTCTTAAAATTCCTCCATGGCTATCAAAAAGCCAAATTAAGATTAATTTATCTACTGTCCTGATGTTTGCATAAACACAACAAGAATGGTAACTGACTACCTTTGCTGGAATCTCATGGTTGAATCTTAATATGCCCCGTAGGGCCAGGAAGCCACGCCACCCAGCTGCCATCAGGCCCGCCTGCAGTATCTGCTGAGTTAGGTGAATCCCTCACCTGTAGCAACTCCACCTGAGCCCACGCTCCAGGTTTTAAGGCCCATCTCAGTAGCCCTCCTACTCGTTGCGGCCCAGAGTGTGTGGGGGTTCCGCAGGAACGCAGAGGCATCCCTACTGCTCCCCTTTTACTCTTACCAACCGCCAGTGATGGTAGGGCATCGGCCTGACGCTCCAGCGCCAGCCATCTTCAGGGCTTCCAAGCAGGATACCAGGCTTTCTTCGTGGCATTTTTACTGGCTTCAAGTCTTTAGAGCTCAGACAGGGCTCTTTAAAACATGATACTCCAGTCAAAGTTTTCCATTAATAAAACCATTATTAGGAACTGGTCTTATTGAATCTATGCAAAGAAATGTATTGCCATGTTAGCATTGCCAAATTTCGGAGGAATTACATAAGAAGAAAGACATACTGATCTACTCTAAGATTTTCTGACTTTTTTTTGCCAATTCCTTTTAATAAAACAGTAATTGTTGGCATTAAATTTTCTTTCTATGCATAACCATCACCGTTAGACCTTCTATTTTAAACAGGCCTTTTCCAGCTTAC
>NW_005871075.1:723709-901735 GCF_000147115.1 Myotis lucifugus
GCGCTCGGGCAGGCGGGGACCCCTCCCCTGCCTTTACATTCACATACTTTCACCAGACATTCATTCAGAGTTTAAACAATCCATTCAATTCCTAACAACTTCCCAATTCCTGAGGGAGCTCTAAAGCCTCCCGCAATCTCCTTGAACTGATCAATCACAATACCCGAAGGAGCAGTCTGAGTCCGTCCCATAACATCCGTCCAGTAAGTCCACAGAAAACAAAAACACAGACAAACAGGGCCCCAAAGAACAGCCTTCCAACTCTGGAAGCAACTAGACGATGGCATTACGCCAAACCGTCTCAAATCCGCGAGAGGAATACACATCTCTCATCCGTGAGGAGAATACACATTCCTCGTGGGGAGCAGAACGTCTTCTAACTCTCCCCCGCCTGTGGTCTTTCACGGGCACGTCTGCCCTAGACCCCTCAGGCACCGATTCCAGAAGTGAGCTCACACAGGACAGAATACACAACACACAGACACTTGCCACGGCTACGCAGATTCTACGGATTGAGGATCCCTACATGGTCCTGGGAACCCCGGGCGAGCCCCCAAATGTTATGCCCAGATTTCAAGATTCCCAAGAAACCAACAGGGAGCCAGCAGTCCGATGCAAAAGCATAAGAATCTGTATTTCAAGCTAGCTTGAGCTCCCATCCACCAGACTCACCGACACATCGGCTAGCCAAGTGGCCAAGAGAGCGAACCCCGCCTCGAGACCGGTTATATAGGGGGGGTTGGAGTAAGGGGAGGAGAAAGGACTGTGCTTTGCCGATTGGCCAGGCACAAGTTGATGTCTTGTTCCTGGGTGTGGCTAGCAGAGTCTTAACTTCCGGGAAGAAGCTCCTTGCCAAAACACGTGGCCAAGGTAAGATGGAGGACGTAGCCCTTACCCTGGGGCAAGATGGCCCTTACCCTGGGGGAAGGTGGAGGGCCTAGCCCTCGCCCTTTCATGTTTCTCTCTCTTTCATTAATAAATAAAATAATTTTTTTAAAAAGAACATACCTTTCAAAATTAAAAAAAGGGAGTTGATGGAACTATTCCGCCTTCGTTGGTCTTCTACAGGTGGGGCTCATCACCATGGCGAGCTCAGGGATGCAGGAGCTCTGCCGGATGGTCCTGGAGCCATTGAGAGCCTGTGCCCTTCCAGGTCAGAGGTCACGCTGCCGAGGTGACCGAGGCTCATCACTGCTCCTCTTTAGTGAATCCTTCTGTGAGCAGCAGCTGGACTCAGCCTTTTGGGAGTTGATCCTGGAACATCTTTCCTGCTGAGGGGCGGTCAAGCTGATTGGGTTGAAAGCCCAGGACGGTCTTGTTGAGTCAGGGACAGGCATGTCTGAGGACTGGGCCGAGTTAATGAGACTCTCTCCCCTGCAGTCTGCCCTGCTGGGAGGGAGTGTAGTAACTGCTTAGTGGTGCATAAATGCATGATTCAATTTATCGTTTTAAAGCAGGAAAAGCAGAAAAGATCTAAGGCCTTTAAAGCCACAGGTGAGCAGGGGTGGAGGGAGTAAGAATGAAATTTCCCCAGTGGCAGTTTGGCTGTTCCTCATCACAGGAAAATTGCCAGAGGCTCCTTGATGGGTGGGAGGGGTTCAGAACTGAATTCTCCAAGGCTGAGCTTAGCTGGCAGCCTCAGGACTAGGCACAGCTCAGGGGCTTCCTTGTGGTTTTAATGACAACACAGTCTCTCTGATGTTTTGAAAAGAAAATGGCTCCTTGATTGGAAGGATCTGCTGTAGGAGGAAGGACAAAGCACTAAACCAGTGGTTCTCAACCTTCTGGCCCTTTAAATATAGTTCCTCATGTTGTGATCCAACCAAAAAATTATTTTCGTTGCTACTTCATAGCTGTAATGTTGCTACTGTTATGAATCGTAATGTAAATATCTGATATGCAGGATGGTCTTAGGAGACCCCTGTGAAAGGGTCGTTTGACCGCCAAAGGGGTCGCGACCCACAGGTTGAGAACCGCTGCACTAAACAGACATCTTGTCACCTCAATCCATGCCCCCCCCCCTCCCCGTGCCAAGGTTTCCCGCAGGTAGAGCAGACCGCACCCTAACACCAATGGCCAGGACAGGCACTTATGGCTTTAAGCATCTGATGAGTCACAGACCCGAGGACTATGGCCACAAGCAAGTCAGGGCTCTATGTGGAGTGACTGAGCTCATCGATCCAAATGAATATTTCATGTGCACACTGTATAGTCCAAGACATCCTTTTCTGAATAATCAAGCAATTTAAATTCCTGGGAGACCTTTTGGATGATGGTGACTTCAGGCATGCTTTAAAACAGATTTTTGTTTTTCAGAGGGTTATCACTGGTGTCAGAAAGCTTTGGAGCAGTCTGTGCCTTTGAACTGTCTGCGTCTCCTTCATCTGTCCCCTTAAATCTCAGCTGTCCCCACTTCCCACTTTGAAGAAGCAAGTCACACACAATACCAAATTCCTCGGCTCTTATCTATTATGAATAATCTTTAAAACGGAATAGATTTTTATAGCATGTCTTTTGCAGGTTAGTGTTATCATTTTGAAACAGATACTTTAAATGTGAAATGAATGTTACATAGTAAAACTTAAGAACAAAAGCTTTAGTAGAGGTTTCTTAGCAACAGTAAAATATTTACATCAAAATGTGAATTTGTTAATGTCTGATGAGAAATCAGCACAGTCAGACATTGGCTTCGTGACCCCAAACTGCCTGGGCAGGGAGAGCAGCAGGATAGGCTGGTAGGTGAGTGCGCTGGGGGTCCTTGGCACCCTTCTCCTCTGTGTTACAGGGGGGCTGACTCCAGCAACCCCTGCTCTTCAAATAGAGGGTGGGAGAGGGTGCCTCCTCACTCATCTCAGCTGTAGGTGGCTTCTTTGGTGGTGGCCGAGTCTCCCGCCTGGTCCCACTTCCCATCACGTGCCCACCCCCTGGGCTCTAGTAAGGCTCCCTCTTCTCATTCTAACACCTGTGCCACCATTCCCTGCACTACATCCATATGTTTTAAATACCTTGTACTGTCTTTTGTCTTCATGGTTGGACCTTGACTGACAGCAGACAGGGAATGAGGTAAAGGGAAGTTGCATGTATGATTCAACTCTTTAATGCTATTTGGTTTTCTCCAGTAAAAGCATGGAGTTTGGGAAAACTGAGGTCTATTCAGATTCATTTTACTCAATCCTAGAGTAACCAGAAAACACTAAATTAAAAAAAAAATCTTTCTGAAAAGTTTCGTTCTCTTCTCCACTAGTGAGCAAGACTGAATTTTGTTTACTGTCTTTGATGCTTTAGATTCTAGTAGTGTTTCTCGGGTGTCTCCGACCTACATATTCATAGGATCTGTAAACATGGTTCATCTCTAGGACGCAACTGGGAGGCAGTTTTATAAACTATCCTTTCATCAGCCTTGTGTGTGTGTATGTGGATGTGTATGTCTGGTTCTTATGAAATATGTCATAAAATGATGACACATTCAGTCCTTTGATATTTGCAAATATTGAATCAAGTACATGAGTGTTTTATCTTAAATAGAGCAGCAATACCAGGTCAGTAAGGTTTTCAGGAGCAAAATTTATTGTGGGATGGCCCAAAACGAGGTCATTGAAAAAGATAGGCTTTACAAAATCAACTCAGTCACTCATTGTTTTAAAAATATTTTAATGATCACCTGTATGAGCTAGGCCTTGGAGCCACCATGGTAAACAAAAGAGATGGTGGTCATCTCAGTAAACTTAAAATCTGGTGGGGAAGGCAGACATCCATAGGCAATCACAGTAACATAGAGGAAGTTGGGGGACACATAATGAGGGGACTTGACCTGGTCTAGAAGTTTGGGAGGTAAAGAAGAGAGCAGCAGAAGACTGACAATGACCCACATTGCCCCAGGTTATCAGACAAGATCCACATACCCACTCATCCATCAATCATTTCTACAAATATTTGTAAGGGTCTCAGGAGGATGATAAAAATGCATAAGCCCCCATTCCCAGTGGAACCAAGAGTGTTAATAAAAACACAAAAGTAAATGTGTTTTACCTAGCTTGTAATAAGATATAGTAATTATAAAAAATTCCACCCTAAGAAACAAAATCCAAAGAAAATGAGTCTAAATTTTAGGAGCAGTGAATTGCAATCAACGTTGAGACTATTTCACGCGTATGCAGCTGGAGATGTTTGCTGTGCGTTCCGGAAATAAGAGAAGCGTTTCCTCTGGGATGCTTACTCTCACTTGATCAATTTTATCTGAATGACCCAGTGAAATAGCATTTGCATATTGACCAGCCTCACTGCCTGTGACTTCATTTGCTACTGTGTATAATTGCATACATAAATGACTTCTTCGAATAGACATATTTCTAGTAACTCCTGTATTTTTTGAGAGCATCTTACATAGTATATCTCATGACTTATTTAGTTTGAAGGTATTGTTTCTCATGCTTTCAAGTGGAAAATTACTGAACCAGGGCTTTTGTCCAAATGCAAGAAGGGCTTCCAGTTGATAAAAATGACTAAATATGACCTTGCCAGCTGCCACCTGCGAGAGGGCAGGCTGTCTCCTGCTCACTTTGTTTCCTGTCCCTCATTGTTCTTGTTCAGATGATCCTGATGACTTGTGGGCCATTCACGGTGAGGAAATTTCTATGGAAAAATGAATCTCCTGGATTTGAGAACAAGAAACAGTGAGGTGACTCCTTTCTCAACCCCCTTGAGTCTTTTCACTTCAGTCTTCAGCTCCGATGCACCTGACTGTGGACAGCTCCTAACCACCTTGTAGTGCTGGCGAGGTCAGAATAGAGAGTGACATGAGGAAGCCAAAAGCTCATTCTTCGCCTCAGTTGGGGAGATGGAAACCCCAAACAAATCAGAAGGAAGAATAACAAGACAAGAGTGTAGTGACAGGACCCAAAGGTTAGAGGCATTTTGTCAGAGGTTCTTTTTCAAAAGCAGTCTTGCTTTCTCACGCCCAGTGGCCATCATGGATGGAAAGCTACCTCTCTGCTGGGGGATCCTCTGGGTTTCATACCTCTGGCATGTGCCAAGGTGAGACTGGACTGACCAGGGAGTGAACTGAGCTATGGCCAGATTGAGAGAATGACACCGGTTACTCACCCCAGCCATGAATACCGAGTCAGGCAGCAGGCAGATGGACACCATGATCACCTAGTTCTAGGAGACCAGAATACCACGCTCAAGGTCACCATGTGTCTTCATTTCACACTCCTCTCCTTCTCTCCCCACTAGTACACCTGCTGCCTTCTTTCCGAGCTGAGGAGGGGAGGTGGAGGAAATCTTAGACACTGAGTTTCCCTCCCCACTCTAGGGGGAACATTGTCTGAAGGGACTATGTAAGTTATCAGATCAGACTAAGTTTAACTGGGTTGGAGATTTGTTGAAAAAATATTTTCCCTAACCAGGGAATTGGGGCACAAGTAGAAAACTATAAACAGAACCCTCCAAAACCCCACTTTCTCTGCATATCCAAATTGTGTGAGTTAAACCTTTGACCCCCATTATGCATCAGCGAACCCCAAAGACCTCTGTTCGTACTTGAAAGGGGGAGGGAAATTGTCACTAGTGATTCGCCACCTGGAGTTGACTGATGCACAACGTTAATCTCAACTTTGCATGCGGCCAGGAGGTGCCGTTAATTTGCAGCACACGCTTTATGCGTTGCTGTTGAAGTCTGCTTTTATTTTGACATTTTAAAAGCCCTGTTGGTACTGAGTCACCATTGGTTTGATTCATGTCCCCTTCTTGGCTTATTGTTTGCGTTTGCAGAGAGCTGAGCAGCACGTTCTCTCATCCTCTGCAGTTCATTTAATATTAATCTAGGCTGTACATATTCCCAAGGTCTATTACTCCTTATGCTTCTATGCTGCAGAGCTAGGGGAACTGATAAATTCAGTAATTTGAATGAACATCATTTCTGGGATTTTACTGCTGGCAACAGAGTTAAGGTGAGCAAACTGTTTTCCTTTAGGCTACTGATTGCAGGTGCTCATTATTTTCAGAAAGACTCAGGCTTGTTGAGGTTAAAATTTTTTTTTCCTGAGACTTTATTTTACCATTGGAGTCACAGGAAATTATATTATTCATGGCTATGTTATTTATTTACTGTTTTGAAAGCAAGAGAAATTATAAACTTGGTTTAAAATGATGCTATGGCCCTGGCTGGGTGGCTCAGTTGATTGGAGCAGCATCCTGTACACCAAAAAGTTTTTGGGTTCAATTCCTGGTCAGGGCACATACTCACGTTTCCAATTTGATTCCTAGTCATGGTGCATTTGGGAGGAAACTGACCAATGTTTCTCTCTCTCTCTCTCTCTCTCTCTCTCTCTCTCTCTTCCACCCTCTTTCCCTCCTCCCCTCCCTCCCTTCCCCTTCTCCTCTTCCTAAAATCAATAAACATATCCTCAGGTGAGGGTTTAAAAAATGATGCTTACTCTTGGGCTAGTTGGTCTAGAAGATTTTGTATAAAAGAGCACATCTTCCCAGCCCACAGCCCATCGTGGCCTGCCACACAGGGGCAGCAAGATGTCTTTCTTATTTATTAACTTAATTTAATTTTTAGTAAGCAGTGTTACCTCAATAAATGTAATAACAAAATATAACATCTTATTTATTGACTCCCATAGAATTGCAACACTTATTGTGTCAGCTTGACACTGTTATCTTCATATAGTTCTATGTTTTGGTACTGCCATAACAGAAATTCATTTTTTCTAATCTTAGAAATGAAAGAAACACAAATTCTCTAAACATTCATATTGTTGTTTTATTTGCCAAACTAGTTCAGCATCTTGAGTTTGATTTCAGCCTCTGGGACCACTGGTTTTATCAGCTTTCTTCTCATCATTAATTTCACACCACAGAGTAGTATGGGGCTGAGAATAAAGGAGGACAGAGATAATTAAAGTATATGTCTCAACTATACATAGAAATTAGGGCAAAAAAAATGTGTGCCTAAAAATAGGGTACTAAATGTTTCATGCTTGAAAGCCAGCCCTTTGTAGTTCAGCAAGTCTGTCTTCCTCATGCTAGTGCTGGTAAGCACTGAGGAATACACGTTCTATTGAACAGCTGAAACATTTCAATATATTCTAATACGTATCTTCTTTTCTGTAAAATAAGACTAAACAGATACCAATTGTGCAAAGACTAGAGGATCAAAATGTTTTTAAAACTGTAACATCCTTACACATATTAATAATTATTTCCTTCTCCCCCTGCCCCCACCAAACGCCTGCTTATTCTCTGAAGTGTACTCATGGCCTCTGACCTCCGTCACTCAGGTCCACCTTAGTTCTAATGCTCTCCAAACATCACCCAGTTTACGTTTTTTAAAAAATTTATTTATTGTCTAAAGTTTTACATATGTCTCCTTTTTCCCTGCTTGACACCTCCCACCCCCCAGTTTACTTTTTTTAAGGAAGTCTTTTCTGGAACTCCCAAAGGTTCCAGAATTTGGCTTTTCAGTGTGGTTTCTAGTCTTCCTGTCTAGGTGCACATTGTAATATAAAGACAATGCTTGGCCTACTGTCAGAATTACTTGGAATATTCATGAAATGTCATGACAAATCTGAGAAATAGTTTAGAGTCATTAAAAATCATTCAGTTGTTGATACTGACATTCTGTCAGCAAAACTCGTTAAAAAATGACCCCATATTACACAGGTCTCACGCGACCAGAGTGACAAGCGGAGGCAGGAGAACCAGCCATCTGGATGTGAGCCTGACCTCCGGGCGCCTGTAGCTTCCAGAAACTCTCTTCATGCTTTTCAGCAGAGCATTTCCTATCAGTTCTATGTGCATGTGTTTTTAAATGTCTGGTGTGAAATATATTAGACACAAAATTGTGTATATAATGAGCAACTACAGTTTTCATAGCTGCAATAATAGTAGAAAAGAATGAATATTTGACATCAGTGATCTATTTTTATAAAATAACCTTACCAGTGCCTTTGAAACTCCTCAAGTTTTCTTCTGAATGTGTGTCTGTCTCACCCAGAATGAGCCACTCTCTAACCAGAGGGTTGGGGCACCAGTAGAAAACTATAAACAGCACCCCCAAACCCCACTTTCTCCGCATGTAGTTATAATTTATTTTCTCATCTTGAAATCTGATTGGACATGGGTTGGGCCTTCTCTCTCTTCTGCCTTTAATCTTTCGGTCATATTTTATAGCTCTTTGTATTTCTGAACAATTTCTTTGGAAATATTTTCTAGCCCAGAAATTCTACCTCTATTTTCTGAACTATTGATCTGTGGAACTATAAACATCAATTATTATATTTTTAAATGCTCTAGTTGGTTCTTTTTCAAGTCGCTTGACCAAATGTATTAGTTGCTTTCCTATCAAACTTTGAATTGCCCCTTGTATTTCTGTGAGCATATTAAATGTGCTTAAGTTCCCTGTCTGCTATGGCCAATAACTAGTCTTGCAGGTCTGATCCTACGGTTTGATTTTCCTCCAGACTCTTGCTCCCAGTGTTTCTTTGTGTGTGTTTGCTGTTTTGATTGTGAGGTTAGATCCCTTTGAACTTTATAATGTGCCACTTCTTTGAGATTTGCAATTGAAAACCAATTCCTCCTCGAGATTCCTCCTTGCTTCTTATGGCATTGAAAGAGCACAACAATCTAGGATCACTTCTGAGCAGTTTTTTATTAAAAAAAATATATTTTATTGATTTTTTTACAGAGAGGAAGGGAGAGGGGTAGTCAGAAGCATCGATGAGAGAGAAACATTGATCAGCTGCCTCCTGCACACCTCCTACTGGGGATGTGCCCACAACCAAGGTACATGCCCTTGACCGGAATCGAACTTGGGACCCTTCAGTCCGCAGGCCGACGCTCTATCCACTGAGCCAAATTGGTTAGGGCTAGTTTTTAAAGTGAATTTTTTTGGGGGGCCACACACAGAGCGTGATGATAGTATTGCAGTTAAAGATTTTCAGAGGAGACTTTTTTTCTTTTCTTCTTGTCATTAGACTCACAATAAAGGCCAAAACCGATGAGTCTCCATGGGGTGGGGTCTCTGATCCACTCACTGACAGGTCACCTTTCAGCAATTTTAACTTAATATGGGGTCTCACCTCTGCCCCAAGCTGTTACACGGTCTGCTGTCCTCACGTCACTGTAAAAATTCAGGCTCTAGGCTGGCAAGAATCATCAGATGTCCCCAGGGCAAATATTGTCTCCAGTGCTACCTAGTATTAGGTTTTACGCCGCCGCAAGGAAAAACCGTGAGTCCAATCAGAGACCAGATTAAACAGGCTTTATTGGGAGCACACGGGTGGGTTCACCAGCTCGGAGAGGGGAGCTGGAGAAGCCGCGCCAAACTGGAGCAGGGGCAAGTTTTTATGCTGGCAGAACTGGTGGCAGTGGGGGTTTTCCGGGGTCAGGTGAAACCTGCGGTCTGTCCTGCGGTTTTGGCCATTTCCAGGAGCCGTTTGTCCGGCAGGGACTTTCCACCGGGGTGGGGCAGTTTCTGGACATCAGTGTGGTGAGGTCAGTTTCTCACCGGCCCAAGAGAGGGAGGGGGTCTTTTCGCCCCTGGGGCAGGGTGCCAGCGAATACCGGACACCTAGTACCTGTGCAATTGCTTTCACATTCTGGACTCAAACTGTTTTCCCAACTGCTAGCTCAACTGTGGATTTATGAATTGAAAAAACAACATGTTATTCAGCATTTCTTGGTGCTGTGTACTATTGTCACTGTGCACATGTAGGACATAGCGCTGGAAATGGAAGTCCCACAGGGATGCCTGTACAGGGTGTGGATGAAGATTCACGAAGCCTCAGAAGATGTGTCTTCTTTAATACTGCTTCGAACTGCAAAGTAACCTGTAACGAGGTTAGTAACATAAGCGCATGTCTTACGTTATTCTTTGTCCTCACTTCACCTATGAATTTTACCATTGATATGTGTAGAGCTCTTCATTGTCTATGGATGAAAATCAAATACACATCTACCATCTCCAGATGAGTCTTTATGGGTGTGAGTACCTCTGTGTGTGTGGTGGTTTCAATACTGTTTAGGCTTCCCAATTAAATTACACATAGAATTGTGTGTGTGAGAGTATAGTTGCTTGAGGTAATTTGCTGTTTGGAGATCTACTTATTTTTAGTCATGAGACATTCCTAGAGCTTGTATGAAGGGGTCTTTTCCCACCTCTGATGCTTGCACTTCCTGTTCCTTTGCTTGAAGTGTTTTCTCTGCTAATATTCACATGATTTACACTCTCACCTTCATTTTGCTAAAATGTCACCATCCTAGTGAGGCCTTCCTTGGTCATTGTTTCTAAAATTGCAATAATTTCCCCCAACTCATCCATGGTTCATATCAGCTTCTAACATATGTGTAGTATATTATACCTTTACCTTATTTATGTCCTGACTTTCCCACTAGCATATAAGCTTCATGAAGCCAAGGTCTGTCGGAACATTGCCAGCACACAATAGGGGCTCAATATACATTTGCTGTATGAATTAAATGAATGACTGTGACCGGCCTTCATTTCCCTGAAGACACAGGTCCTAGGACTGTCTGTAAGTCTACACTGTGATGCTTCACCTCAAAAGTAGGCACCCTTTACTTCAAAGCTCACATCAACAATCTTTTTAAAATTGTTTTGAGAGAGAGAAAAAAATATCAATTTGTTGTTCCACCTATTCATTGCCTGATTCCTTTTTTATTAGACATTTTTAGAAATTGTTTTTATTTTTTTAATTTTATTTTTTCTAACACAATTTATTCCCTCTAAGCCCTCTTTCACCTCCCCCACCCCTCCTCCTGCCATCACCCACTGTTGTCCATGTCATTAGTTGATCCCTGTATGTACCGTGACTGGCGATTGAACCCACAACTTTGGTGCATCGGGACAATGCTCCAAACAACTGAGCTACCCGGCCAGGACGCACGTCAGCAATCTTAAGCTCAAATGCATTTTCACAGCCACAGGCTTCAGTTTGAGCCTTCTCTAATTGTGTTTCTCGTTTTATTCTGATGTTTTCTAGTAATGGTTTCTTCTGCCCATATTGCACATACATTCTTTTTTGTCCTCAAAAGATACTGAACTACTTGGGGACTTAGTCGTCCTTCATTTCACTCTATAGGACCGTGGGAGTAAATGACACAATGCTGCTTCTGTCGGGTGTTGTCAGCACATTGACTCACTGTGGCAATTAGCTGCCAGGTGTCACCTCGGAGATGAAGGCAGGTGAGAGAACATCACAAAGGCCAGTGAAGTAGCACCTAGCAGAGGTCAGCAGCTGCTTCAGGCAGGGGAAACTCTGTGACCGTGTCATAGGAAAGCCTGTTTCCTTCCTGGTCCCTTCCCCAGTAATTTTTTAAAAGTTTCACAGAAAAGAGATTTATTGTTCCTATAACTAGGATCTGAGAGAACGGTTCATCTAGGCGTGGGCTTGATGAGATCAGACTCAGATGCTGCTGCTGGGGCTTCGTCTCGCTCAGTACGGCTCATTTCTGACTGACTTTCTTCTGCATGGAGGTCGGTGGAGTGCAGTAGGCAAGATGACCACCAGCAGCTTCAGACTCTAATCCTCTTCTCTTAGCAACTCAGAGAGGGTGCTTTCCTCCCCAAGTTCAAGTAGAAATCTACAAAGAGATGACTTATTGGTCCAGCTTTGCGTATTTCCTCTCCTGTGTCCAGGGGAAGTCAGGAAGCTGTGATGGAAAGCTTCCTAAGACGTCATGAGATGGGACAGGTGGTTCCCTCCAGGACGTGATGCTGGGGGTAAGAACAACATGCTCACAGACACCTCTGACATGGAGCTTAGATCTATCTCATGGGTGGTTGGTGGGATTAAATGATACAATGTAGGTTTCTTAGCATTTGATTGGCATTCAATACACAATAATCATTATTGCTTGATTTGTGTTAACTGCACCATCTTCATAATGAATTGTGGTCCTTATTTCTAGAATCCCACATTGCTATTATGATGAGCTTACTGTCCGTTGTTAGTGGGAAGAAATAGTGGGAACCAATGGTAATTTTCAGGTTCAGAATATTGAGTACCATAATCATCTATTATTTTATGATTAAAAATGCTCTTACATTCATTATTTAAAATATAACCAACAACTCTGGGAGCTAGACATGACTAGCATCTCCACTTTACAAAGAAATAAATTTAGATTTAGAGAAATGAAATGTCTGGTCCAATATCAGGAGGAGTTCTCTGACTCTAAATCTTGTGTTCTCTCTAAGATACTATGTCATTACAGACTTACTTGTAGAAAGTATTATATTTTCCTTAGAATCAGGGTTCTAATAAAATGTTTGAAATTGAACAATATTTTGTCTAAAAATCAGACAACTCATAGGGAACATTTTGTAGAATATAAGGAGCTATTCCATTATTAAGAATTTTGAGCCCTGCTGGTGGTTCAGTTGGTTGGAGTGTCGTCCCAGACCCTGGGGGTGGGGTGGAGTGGCAGGCTGATTCCCGGTCAGGGCACATGCCTGGGCTGCAGGTTCGATCCCTGGGTGGAGTGCATGTGGGAGGCCGCCGAATGATGTCTCCCTCTCTTTCTCTTTTATTTTCTCTCTAAAAAAGAAGATAAAATAAAAGAAAAAACTAAATGAAAAGCATATTCTTGGATGAGGATTAAAAAGAAAAAAGAATTTTGATTTTTGACCTTGGGGTGTCATAAGCTAATACTGTAAAAATGGCCATGCTGGTTGATAGGTAGGAAGGTAAAGAAGATAAAATTGACCTTTCCTTACGTTTTCCTGATTTGAAGAAGAGATACCAAATGAAGACCAAACCTCCCCAGGTGCAGTCTCTTACAAAAGTCACACTTTACAACTATTCATCTCTCTGAGGCTGTGAGCTTCATGCCGTTGGATGTGTTTAGAACGAGGCCAGAAAACCACTTCTTCATGATTTGACAAGGATGCATCTGTGTTGTTTAGGAGGAGTGACAAAATCAGTAGTTTCTGACCTGGGGCTTTTATGCACATCATTGGGCCCTTCCTTCCCTCGAATCAGGGGTCACTGAACCCTAATTGGTGAGTTGCTTTAAAGGATTCTTTAAATTCTAAGTCTGTGGTTTTTTCTGTGTATATTCACTATTAACCCATTTTTGAGAGCAACCAATATTGTCAATAAAGCATATACTTGATTTTCAAACTATTATGTTTTTTGACCTAGTGAGTAAACACAAAGAGAATTCAGAACAGATATTCCCATCAGACAAATAATATCCTAGTGCATATTCTGATAACCAGAAATTTAGGGGGAAATGCCTTATGCTTTCAGCTACTGTTCACTGTATCATAATCACCTCTTACTTTAAGACTTTGTGCTTTATTACATGTTGATGTGTCCTGGGGAGGGCCCAGGACATCACCAAGTGTTCCCCCTTTTCTCCAGAGTATCTTAAATGACCTGCCTGTAAGTCTCAATGTGCAGCTGCATTCAGTTCCCATGGCAACCTACTTGATGTCAATATGTTTGAGTATTTTCAGGGCACTTGAAAATCAAAAGATGCACCTAAAAATGCAATAAATAAAACAAATGCAAAGTGGATGCTTGAGTATTATTATTTATTTATTGCTAGGTTTATAGACTACAAGAAAAAATCAATGGGCAGCAGGCTTTAAGAGATCTGCTGAGGTCTGGGCTCAGGTTTCCAGCCTAGAATGAGAAAGTAGATTTTTGATCTCCAAGATGACTAATCGTTGAGCTGGCTGCTGCTGGAACAAGAAGAGCTCTCCTCATTTATGGCATGTTGAGCTTGTCAGACTCTTTCTGATGAGCGGTGTTCTTTAAGCCAAAGACAGAGGCTTGGACATGCGGGGCTCTGTTAGCAGGGCCTCAGAGACCGACAGCAGGAGGCAAAATCTCTGTCTCTGCCATGAACTTGATAATGTGGTATTCGTAATGAACTTAGTAGGCGGGCACTGGATATGGGTGGGCTGGGTACATGTGTGCCTAGAGCTGCAGCCCTGTAGATACTGAGAGAAAAGGCACATTTAGAATACACCTTTACACCGTTTTATCCAAAACATAACTTGCACACAGTGAAATGTACATATGATATATGTAGTTCAGTGATTTTTGACAAATGCCTCTACCCATGCACATAACACCTCAAGTGAGATGTGGACCATTTCCTCTGTTCCAGAAAATTCACTCGTCTCCCTTTCCAGTAAACCTCCTTCCAGAGGCATAGGTTATTTTTGCTTCCTCTAGAACTTCATATAAATGAAAGTATATAGTGTGTATTCTTTTTTAAATCCTCATCCTAGGATATTTTTTCCATTGCTTTTAGAGAGGGTGGAAAGGAGGGAGGAGAAAGGAGGGAGGGAGGAAGGAGAGAGGAGGAAGGGAGGGAGAGAGAGAGAGAGAGAGAGAGAGAGAGAGGTGTGAGAGGAACACATTGATTAATTTTGGTTGCCTCTGGCACAGCCAGGAATCAAACCTACAACCCAAGTATGTACCCTTGGCCAGAATCGAACCCAAAACCCTTTGACGGGCAGGCTGATGCTCTAACCACTGAACTACTGGTCAGGGAATAGTATGTATTCTTTAGGAATGGTATCTTTATCAAAGGGTTTTGAGATTAAGATTAATCTGTGTTGTTCTGTGCATGAGCTGTGTGTTCCACTGACTTGCTGAATAGTATGTCATTGCATGATTATGTCAAAATTTGATTATTTATTCTTCTACTGAAGAGCATTTGGGTTGTTTCCAGCTTGGGTCTGACATGAACACAGTCGCCTGAAGCATTTGTGTGGAAATGTGCTTTTGTTTCTTATTCACTCAAGTGGAACTGCCAGGCCACAGCAATCATACAGCATAAACGTACCCCTTTACATCTAATGATAGAAGGCAGCACTGCCAAACAGTTTTCTAACATGACTGGACTATTGGAGACTGTCAATAGCAATATTTGAGAGTTCCGAACACATCACATCTTCATCAATATCAGGTGTGTTTCTTTTTAAATTTAGCCACAATAATAGGTATCTAGTGATGTCTTTGATTTTCATTTGTAGTTTTCTGATGATCAATGTTGTTGAGCACTTTTTGGTATACTTATTGGTCATTTGTATAGTTTCCTGGGTGAATTGTCTGTTCAAGTGTTTTATCAATTTTTATTGATTTGTTTGCCCTTTGTGAGAAAATAGAATGGTAGGAGTTCTTTCTAACAGATTGTGCACACACAGTTCTTTTTCCCAGGTCTGTGTTGTGAATATTTTCTTCCAGTCTTGGTTTTGTCTATTCAGTTTCGTGACAGTGTCTTTTGATGATGTTTTGGTTCAATTTACTGATTTTTGAATTTTGTTGTTGACAGTTGCTGTGTCCTATTTAAGAAATCTTTGCCTGCTCCACGCCTGTGAACACATTGTCTTCCAGAACAGCACTTTCCATAAAGTTTCTATTTGCCCCTTCCAATGTTATAGCCTTGAGCTATGTTGGTTACTAAGCATTTGAAGTATGGCTAGAGGTGACTGAGAAATCAAAATTTAAATTGAATTTAATTTTAATTAATGTAATGTTGCATGGCTATTGTATTGGACAATAGTTTTAAAATATTTATAGCAGTAACTTTATGTCTCTATCTACAATCCATCTCAAATTATTATATCATTAATTTTATTGAGATAGTTGTAGAAACTTATGTTTCTCTTTATTCATTTACCCAATTGTGGTAGTGCATAAAATTGCATAATCAAAAACAACTGACTGTTTATGTATTAGTCTTTTTTCTGGACCTCTATTCTGTTCCATTGATTTATTTGTTTATCTTTATATTCAAATACAGCATTGTTTTGATTACTGTAAGTTTATATCTATGTCTTAGGATTGAGTAGTGTAAGTCTATCAAATCATCTTTAAGGTTGTTTTGGCAGTTCTAATCCTTTGCAGTTTTATATAAATTTTAGAATTAATTACTCAATTTCTACAAAAAACAGTCCTTCTGGAATTTTGACTAGGGGAGTCTGCAGTCTGCATCCATAGATGCTCTTTAAAAGACATTCTAAAGAAGCCCTTTTATAGTTTCATTTCAACTGCTGAATTCACCATTTTGTAATCATTGAGCTATTCAGTAAACTTCTCTAGGCCACAGGCAGGGCTAGAGAATTTTACTTAATATCTCAACGAATTCTCAACTTGCATTTTCATCACATTTTTACTTGCCCACTTATGAAGACATAATTTGGGGTAAATGATCAATTTCCTCAGAAGTATAATTTCAAGGGAGGTTTTGTATATAAAGTCAGTTTTTCTTCCTCTTGAGATGCCTATAATTTTATTCCACATCCCTCTCTCATTCCAAATAGCAGCATCATTTCATATCCTATTATTCAGAGACAATTTGGGCTATAACTCATGTTTTTTAAGTTTCCCTTCCTGATACCTACATGCAATCATGTATAATTACCTTTCCTTTCACAACCTTCTGAGTCGAGGAAGAGACTGTCCATCTTGCCTCATTCCCACTCATCTCTACAGCACACACACACACACACACACACACACACACACACACACACACAAATTAGATTTCAGCAACATTCAAAACTTTTTATTTAAGACAGGGAAACCACAGAATGGGAAAAACTATTTGCAAAATATATCCAGCAAAGACATATCTAGAATATGCAAAAAACACTTAACTACTCATTAATAAGAGGACACACATCCCAATAAACTAAAGGATTTGGTAAATAAACAAAAACTTTACTATAGAATATATGTATATATAATATGTATGATAATATGGTATACATAACATATGTTGCATATATAAATCCTGTGAGATATATATATATATATATATATATGTAAATTCTATGATATAGATATAAAACACTTAAAATGCCCAACATCTTTATTAATCAGGGAAATGCAAATTAAAACCAGAAGGAGATACCAATACACATTGATTAAAATATCTAAAATTAAAAAGATTGACAATACCAAGTGTTGGGAAGGATGTGGAACAACTTGAACTCTCACACACTGTTGGTGGTGATGTAAAATAATGCAACCACTTTGGAAAACAGGTTGGTAGTTTCTTAAAAAGTGAAGCATACCCAGGAGAAATTTACATGCCCATTACAGACTTGTATGTGACTTTTCATAGCAGCTTTATTTGTAATAGAAAATGGAAACAACCTTAGTGTCCATTGCTATGTGAATGGGTAAATGTACTGTGGTATATCCAGACACTTTCCCACTAACGTGATTTCATGATCTACAATTTAAAATACAGAGACTTATGTGACTTGATCAAACCAAAGCCAAAGGTGACCGTTCAAGCTTGGGACATTTCCCCTGCAGCCTGGCAAACTCTTACATTACATTGGCGATGCTGCTTCGGGCATCTCCCTTTGGCAACATCCCTGCTCCTTGATCCCATAACAAAGTCGATTATTGCCTACTTTGGGCCATTATATTAGAGCCCATGTATTAAGTGACTGGTAATCTTGTAACAAAGACTACCTCTTAATTATCCTTGCTCTCATTTCTCCAGCTACAAAGATGAATACCTAAATGTGTGAACACTTGTAGGAAAGAAAGAATCGATGTTCTATAGGTGGGAGGGTGGCTGTGTGTAACTGACCTTCTCCTGCGGGCTGCTTAGCTGAACGGCTGGCTTACATTTCACAGAAATGTCATGGATTTGATTTCTAGTGGTTGGCAAACTGCGGCTCAGCAAACTGTGGCTCGCGAGCCACATGCGGCTCTTTGGCCCCTTGAGTGTGGCTCTTCCACAAAATACCGACTTCTGTGCATGGGCCACGAAGTTTCAATTGCACTATTCTGAAACATTAGAGGAGACTTGCAGAAAGTCCAAGGTGATAAGTGTCATCTAAAAGCAGCTTATTCCTGCAGCCTGCCCCGTGGGCTATACCCCCTCAGCATGGTCCGTGGGATCAAGAGCTCCGGTTCTTTTCCCTTGGCACAGGGGGTAACTTTATAATTTGACTTCTAGCCTATTGGGACACAGAGTGTTTTGAGAATCTGATGAAAACTAGGGAGTTCCTTCATAGCCAAAGATTTACCTAAGTACACCCACAATTTTATGTGTAGCATCGGGGTCTTGCTCTTCTACAGGCCACCATGATAAGAATACTGAGCCAAATATTAACAGGGTGATATCTCATCAGGATAATCAAGAAAATTTAGGAGCATTTATTAACAAGGTGTATTAGGTTCTAGTGGCTGACATAATAAATTACCACACGCACGGTGGCTTAAAATGATAAATTTATTCTCATATCTCTAGAGGCTATATGTCCAAGTCAATACCACTGGACTGAAATCAAGGTGTTGGCGGGGTCACATGGCCTCTGGAGGTTCAGGGGAGAATCTGCTCCTGGCCTTTTCCGTCTTTGGTGGCTGCTAGCATTCCTTGGCTTGTGGCTGCATCGCTCTAAGTCTCTGCCTCCCTGGTCACATGAATCCTCTCCTCCTGTCTGTCATAGGACACTTGTGATTGCATTTAGGGCCATCTGGGTAATTCAGGAGAATCATCCATCTCAAGATCCTCAATTTCATCACATCTTCAGACACTTTTCCTTATACAATAACCTTTACAGGCTCCGGGGACACCTTTGGCCCTTGTTCAGCCTACTGCACGAAGGAACTGTTTACAAGATAAGCAAGCTTCATAGGAGAGCCACAGCGGGCAGTGTAGGCTCCACTGGTCAGGAGAAGAGACTCTGCCTCCGCCTTCAGGCCTGAAGGGACGAGTGGAGGTGTGGTTACTGGGACCAGAGAGGAGAGAGTTGTGGAGAGAAGGCTTCTTGAGAGGAAGGAAGTGCCCCCCTTTTAAAAGAACATCATTAGTTCAAGGCGACTTTGGAAGGGAGGAGCCAGGGAAATATATACCCCGACCCCCTATCTTCAGCCTTTCCAACCAGATGTCCCATTGTCTGAAGCCAACTGGAAACTGGTAGGCACAGGGGCCCATTGTTGGAGTCCATATGGGTTAACTGTCATGGAAGACAGCAGGGAAGAGAAGGGTGGAGAGGGATCTGCAAGGGCAGAGGGAAGACACTGAACACTCAGTCATTGTCACAGAAGTATTACCCACAGGAAATTTTCAGACAATTTCTTTTCTTGCAGAACTGTCAGCTTTAAGCATCTTAGCAGTTGAAGGGCCATTTCTCTCTAGGTAGCCCCTCAATGTACCTGTCACTGCTGCTAAGACAGCCTGGAGTTATGTGAGAGCGGGGTATTTGCCTGTCTTTTCTACTGATCTAGCTCCAGATCTAGCACAACTCCTGGCATGTAGTATGTTGTCTGTAAATACTGCCTGAAAAAATGGGCATGAAACAGTCCGTAGGTACCCCATGGTCGCCCTCCACATCGCTTCATACCCCTATCAGCTATCGGTTTCTCCTGCCTCCTTGGCCCAACACAGCTGCAGTTGCTCCACAAGACTTTGCTGCTCTACTCTCCAAGGAGATAGTGCTTTGGTGACGGCACAGCCCTTCTACACTCTCATTCCTATTGCAGGCGTGGTTCTTTGAACCCCGTTATGTGGAACTGCCTAGTTCAGGCAGATTCAGGTTCTTTTAGAATGTTTGCACAACTAGAATCAATTCCACTAAGTGCAGATGTTGAAGGCAGCAGGAAAAAGGCCGCTTCATTTACAGAGGTCTGCATGACTGTCTTGACCCTGACATTTTTGTAAGGAAGGAATATGCGAATTGGATTTGTATTAGTTTCTGAACAGAAGCCTGGGAGGAGGGAGGTTCCCATGGTGCCGGCATGGAAAGGGACCTGGGAGAGGAGCTGCCTCTGCAGGGACAGTGGTGCAGGAGCTCAGGTGGCAGAGCGAGCAGGCACCTGTGTCCTGTCAGTCAGGATGCGGCTCCTGATGGCAGCGGGGGTGGGGGGACGAGAGGAAGGTTGGGTGCCACAGTGTCTCTGCGATGCTGCCGCTCCTCTTCAGGTACCCGGAGGATCTGAGCTCAGCGCCTCCATCACCCACTTTGGTTTCTGAGGGGCCACAGACTCTCAGAGTTGGAAGTCGGGGATCCTCACTGCCTCCACCATCAAGATACAGAATGTCAGAATAGCCATCCTCGCTCTACTCCCTGGCCTCCTGTGCCTTTATCCTGCCTTCCAGCTGTGCTACATTCTCCAGCTAAGGCCAGTGTTCCCTGTCACTCAGCACTGCCTACCTGTGCTACTTCCCCCTCAGCCTCAAATGTGGTGTCTGTCATTTAGTTGGGATGATGATTTGATATCCAGGATATTTGACAGTCCCATCTTTTTCTCGATCTAAATTAACCAAAAAGCTTCCATCATTCTACATGACCAAGCCGCGTATTGCAGCAGACACACATGCCCAATGACACACATTGAGTTTCATGGAACACTGAAACATACCCTGTCCTTGAACACAATCCACATCTCTGTGGCTTATCACTTGTCTTAATTTTTAATATCATCCATGACCCAGCACCATACCTGTCCGTTCTCCTGACCCTCAACCTGTTCCTGAGTGAGTAAATGAATTGAGGCAGAAATGAGTGAATTGATTGCCGAGCCTAAAATTGTACCCGGAATGTGACTATCGCCAGAGGGGCTGCTTAGCTGGGCTCATAGATCTAGATGTTGGCCACAAGTCTTGGGAGGACAAAGGGATGAACTTCACATTATGTGCAATAATTTCTAGGTTTAAAGGAAAGTTTCCTTCCAAACAGGACAAAGTTCAGGAAGGGTCAGGGCAGAAATGCATTCCTTACACAGCAATCTTAGACAAATCCACATGAAATGCCACTCGGAGGTTAACACCTCCTCCTGCCCGTCTCACCCATCCGAGCTCACGCTCCAGGAACGACTCCTTTATCTCCCTGGGGCAGTTGCTCACTCATAGGAGTTTTTGACTCCTTTTGTTTTCCTGCACAGTTACAATATTCCTCTTCTCTTGGGCCTCAGGAGCAGAGTTTTACGCTTCAGTTGGTCCCGGAGGGGGTGCCGCATCATTGCTGGTCTCAGCAGCTCATGTCTGTTTTCATCTTCTCATGCCCTGGCAGCCCTTCTGGTTAGGATGCATCTGATTTTGTTCATATGCGTTCCACATGCTGTGTGTTGTTTGGTGCATGTGTTTGTGATGTATGGGAATAGTATTTAGGGAGAGGCACGTGCTCTGGTAAATCGCCGAGACCTGGGGTTTAACCTGGGACAGTCGGATGCTGAGTCCAAGCTTTAGCCATTTCGCTCTGCTGACTACTCAGGGTTCACACTGTGTGATGCCTTTTACACAGTTAAAGCAGTTATATGTAATTCACAGTTCACATACATGTTTAAAGATGTATGAAACATGGAAGTATGGATACCGAATTTATGATAGTGCTTGTCTAGGAAGGGAGAGCAACACTTAGGATCATGGAATGACTGGGGCTTTGAATTTCTGTAAAGAGAAAACTTTAACCCATGTTACAAAACAATTAACAATTGTAAATTTTTTTATTAAATTAGTTGTGGTTTGAAAATTTCTTAAAATAAAAAAAATACAATTGGCTGTAAGTAGGTTACAGCACAAATGGTAGAGTATGATCTTGATTTTGTAAAATAAATGTATATAAAGTACAAAGATTACACAGTGGTCTGTCAGTAGTGGGTTATTTTGGAATGGTGGGATTAAAGATAGGTATTTCTTGTTATGCTTTGAATAACAATAATTACAAAATTAAAGAACATGATAGAAAACTAGAGGCCCAGTGCATGAAATTCGTGCATGGGTAGGGTCTCTAGCAGCTGCCAGCAGCCAGCACCACATCGCTGACACCCACCATGTTCCACGCCCTGTGGTGGTCAGCACATGTCTAATTCCTGGTCAGTCGAACTCCTGTCCGTAGGGACAATTTGCATATTGGCCTTTTATTATATAGGATAGTGATGAAGTTATCTTCCCACAAAACACGTTGCTGGTAAGCCCAGGGAGTCTGACGTCATAGTGTGTCATCTGAAATGCCGCCCTCCACCATCTCCTTAGTGAAATCACCTTCATTCCCTCCACCTTACCCTTCTCCCTGGGTCAGACTTGAATAACGTCTCTCCTGGAGAATAGCAATGGCCATGTAAGTAGTTTCCCCATTTCTGTCTCATCATCTCCAATCTACTCTGCACACGGCTGCTAAATTGCCTTTCTGAAGAGCCTGCCTCTTCCTGTCACTCCACTTCCAATAACCTTCAAGAACAAGTTCAAATTCATCAGGAAGTGCACCAGCACCTTCTTGGTCTTCCTTGTATTAATCTATTGCCTTCTATCGCTCTCTCCAGACCAAGCACTTCTCCCGTAATGTCCTGGTTCCATCCCTGGCCCTTCAGCCTGGCTAACTCTTGCCAACTTTTGCAGATTTGTTCTTTTATTGAAAGCATTTACCAAGCTATCCCCAGGCATCCTTTGCTAAGAGAGTGGCAGCTCTCCTGGTTTCCAACAGCCCATATCTGCTCCCATGCTTAGCCCTCTGACATTAGTCATTGATCTCCTGCCTATCTCTCTGACCAGACTTTAGGTAACGACGGGCAGGAATCTGTCCTAGCACTTGAGTGCCTGTTCTTAGGCAGTGCTTAGCATTTTTGGAATGAATAAATATATGCTGCCTCTTGCTAACTTCTTAGACTGGTTGTAGAAGGGGTTGGGTCCTGAGCGCTTGGTCCAGAACACTTGGGTGGTCTTGCTGGGGAGACCTTCCAGCCACGGATGGCTCAGTGTCTGGCCAAAGGCTTTGCTCAGCTCCTTCCAGCTTCTGCAGCACATGCACGGGAGGTGACCTACATTCAGAATCACTTTATAATTCAGGAATTAAGCTCGAAAGTGTAACAGGTGGAGCTTGCTGCAGTGTGGGAAAACATTTTCAGAAATCCAAGATAATGAGAATGAAGGATTGAAGAAGCAAGAACTGCTGACAACAACACCCAGAAAGTAGGACAGTTTAGACAAAGTTTCTTGGAGGAAAAGGGTCTCAGTGGCTCTGGAACTTTCCCACACAGCGCCTTATCTGCAAATGATGCTTGTGAATCTTTTTTACCACCATGAGGATAGTCCCTGGTGACCACCGAACCTCCATTAGCTTCCACAGACATGGAGCTCAAAGGCGAGGAGGCAAGTGTCCCTGCAAACATCCATTAGCTGGACACATCTAAAATTTCATGCTCAAGTTCATTCTCCCATTCATTTAGGCTTTCTTCCTTCAAGAAACATTTTAAACCCTTGTTCTTTGCCAAATCTGGGGATTTAGATAAAATCAAGTATCTGTTTTTAATTTAATTTATTGGAGTGACATTGGTTAACAAAATTATATAGATTTCAGGTGTAAACTCCGCAGCACATCATCTGTACACTGTATTGTGTGTTCACCACCCCAAGTCAAGTATCTGTCTATCACCACTTATTCCCCCATATCCTCCTCTACCTCCCCCAGCGGTCACCACACAGTTATTTGTGTCCATGAGTCTTTTCTCTTTTTCCTTTTTGCTCAATGCCTCCAGCCCCAGCCCTCCCTCCGACAGCTGTCAGCCTGATCTCTATCTATGAGTCTGTCTCTATTTTTCTTATTAGTTTGTTTTGTTCATTAGATTCCACATATGAGTGAAATCACATGGTACTTGTCTTTCTCTGACTAGCTTATTTCACTTAGTATAATGCACTCCAGGTCATCCATGCTGTTGCAAAGGGTAAGATTTCCTTCTCTTTTACCTTTATTTTTTGTGGCTGAGTAGTATTCCATTGTGTAACTGTACCACAGCATTTTATCCCCTCATCTACTGATGGGTACTTGGGCTGCTTCCAGATCTTAGCTATTGTAAATAATGCTGCAATAACATAGGGGTGCATATATTCTTTTGAATTAGTGTTTCATGTTTCTTCAGATATATACCCAGAAGTGGATTTGCTAGGTCATAAGGGGGTTCCATTTATAATTTTTTTGAGGAAACTCCATACTGTTTTCCACAGTGGCTGCACACATCTGAATCCCCCCCCCCAACAGAGCACAAGGGTTCCCTTTTCTCCACATCCTTGCCAGCACTTGTTTGTTGATTTATTGATGATAGCCATTCTTATAGGTATGAGGTGATATCTCATTGTGGTTTTAATTTGCATGTCTCTGATGATTAGTGACAGTGAGTATCTTTCCATATGTCTATTGGCCATCTGTATGCTCTCTTTGGAGAAGTATCTATTCAGTCCTTTGCTCATTTTTTAATTGGATTGTGTGTTTTTTCTTGGTGTTGAGTTGTATGAGTTCTTTATAAATTTTGGAAATTAAGACCTTTTCAGATGTATCACAAGCAAATATGATCTTTCATTCGGGGGCTGTTTTTCATTTTGTTGGTGGTTTCCCATTGTGGTTTTTTTTAAAAAATATATTTTATTGATTTTTTACAGAGAGGAAGGGATAGAGAGATAGAGAGTTAGAAACATCGATGAGAGAGAAACATCGACCAGCTGCCTCCTGCACATCTCCTACTGGGGATGTGCCCGCAACCCAGGTACATGCCCTTGACCGGAATCGAACCTGGGACCCTTCAGTCCGCAGGCCGATGCTCTATCCACTGAGCCAAACCGGTTTCGGCCCCATTGTGTTTTAACAGCCCTTTCCATCGATAATACTTAATTTGGGGAGAGTGTATAGTGATCAGTGAAGTCACTCAGGTGAGGACTTTGGGTGGTAGTGGTGTGACCAGGTGAGTCAATCTAGGGTAGGTAGAGTCTCAGAGCCTAGAGAGAGGTGACGGGGCGTGGCAGACTGTAATGAAGGATCCGAAGCTGACTGTGGAGGAGTTGGGGTGGAAGGTAGGCAACATGGGGACTGGTCATGGCAATGGGCCTCGGTCTGACCAGAACTCTGTTAAGTCAGAGATCACGGGATGAGTCTAATCCTGGGGCTGAAGCCTAATACTGTGTGGACACCAGGCAGGAGCCAGACTCAGGTAAGTAGGCGTCTGGAAGGGCCCTGATGCAATGGCTCAGCAGTTTTCCAAAAGAAACAGTCCAGTTAGCAAAAGTGATTGTCATGTTATAGTTGCTCGATACACCATATTACTTCATGGTTAAAAGCATAATAAGCAATTTGTAGGTATCCAATGTGAACTAGTTTTATTAACACTTAATTCAAAGCATAGAAAAAAGCCTTTCTTAAAACCAAAGGTGAAATAGAAGCAAATACTTTCTTTATGGCTAATGAAGCCCAATGTAGTTATGCTAACAAATGCAGTATATTTATTCTCTACTGACTCCTGTGTTCCTGTTCATTTAAAAATTATACATCAAATTCAGAGGTTATTGTTATCAATTTACATACCACCTGTTTTTATTTCCAGTAACATTTTTTTTCAACCTCTTCTTATATCTTCAGTTTATACATTGAAACATAAGTGTTTTTACCTTTCAGAAACTTTAAATGAACATAATTTAGAATCCTAATTTTCCACCTCCAGTTCTTTTTTGGGGAATATTATCCAGACTCAAAAGCATTCCTGGTGCAGCATCGCATTTATGGAACTAGGATCCTGCTGTTTCATTTGGCTGTTTTGTTCAAAGGGTTTTTGTTTAGTGTTCCATCGACCAATGGCAAAGCCCCTCCCCAGTCATGACCCCTGCCGTGGACCACCCTTTACAGCGGTGGGTGGTACAGCATCTGGGCCAAGTCTCCGACTTCCATGCTTAACCAAAAGCCCTCAGACATCTTTCCCCCTAAGATTTGAAGAGCTCTCTGTAACAAAACTGTCTTTGCTGCAATAGCTGTGAATATAAAGAAAAGGAAATGCAAAGGCATGAGAATAGGAGATTGTCTCAATTAATGTTCCAGCATTGCCACTCACCAGCGCCACTGCTAACACCTGTGAGCTCCAGCAAGACACCGAAACCCTTTGCCGCTCAACAAGTCACTTCCTGGCACTTCATAAAAGCACCCGTGTCTACAGCAGATTAGAATCAAAAAAGAAAAACAAACTGGACCTACATCATCACTTGAGAAGCACAGTACCACCTACTCCAGCAAGTTTCCTTGAGCAACCTCTCGGTCTTCAGTCTACCCAATGGCTCCAGGCCTGAAACACCAGTGGCCACAACTGCATTACAGCTGAGAAAACGATTTCTGCCCAGACCAGTGGTGCCTCCGGATGCAGAAACACCTCCAGATCCTCAGTTCTCTCAAGAAGGAAGGGAGCTGGTCAGTGGGAGAAATCGTGCAGGGACACTGTTTCTGTTCATACCCCCTTCACCTCGGTCACTGGTATCTACTTCCTGATCAAGCTCATCCTGAAAGCAAACAGCCAGGAAACTGAGCAAGGCCAATCAAATGAAGTGGAGCAGCAAACATGCTCTCACTGCACCATGGATGTGCCCCTAGAATACATCTTCACCATCAAAGACTTCCATTATCTTCCTTAAAAGCCCGGGGCCTGGGTGGTAGAGAAGGAAGGCTGCATCGGATCTGTACACACAAGCCAGATGCAATCATTTAAATATGCTTTTAGACACACTATGCAACCGCTCAGATCTCATGTCTCCTTCCCTCCTGGAGGAGGGTTGTGGCTCCTGTGACTTCATGGAGAGAGTGAAGTCCATTGTGTGTCCTTGTGTGGTCCTCTGATTCCCTTGGTCTCATGGCAATGTTTTGTTCCCTTTGTGGATGCTCATCCTGAAGGGATAAAGCTAGCAGATTGGATAATCTCCTGGTCCACATTTTCTTGTCTTGGTGAGGACCTGAAAGTTGAACCCTCACTCGGGGGTTTCAGGAAGTCCACAGAGTGAGAGGAAAAGTGTTCCCAATATGATGCCCATAACAAGTATGCAGACATAGGTTAGGAAGCAAAGCCATTAGAGTTCTGGATAGTTCCTTCCTGAAGCGGGCTGGAGTCCATGCTGTGCCTCTCTTCCAAACTCGGCCTCCAATGACATCTTAGTGGTAGCTGGAAATCAGCCATGGTGGAAGAATTTACACCACATGCATTGGCAAATTCTACCAGTCAGGGTCGTTTTTCCCAGCGCTAGTTTACCAACACAGGACTGTTTGTAGACCTTGTATCCAGGGTACCCAACCAGCAGTCCAAGAATAAGAGCCCAGACTTTTTGAAAGTGAAACAAAGAAAGGACCAATCAAAGCTTTGCAAAATGTCCTTGAAAATAAACCCAAATCATATCTTAGTAAAAATGTTTTAATAGTTTCTCCATTGGTTCCTCTTGAAACACATACATGTCTTGTGTTTTCATTCTCTTCCACTATCGGTCTTCTACCCTCAAGAGCACCTCTGGCAGACATCTCTGGAAACAGCCACCATTGTTTGGCCTTTTAAGTATCTCTGGAAGCTCCATTGCATTATTCTGAGAATAATTGTACAAAGAAAATGCTTTTTATTTATTCTATGTGGTTAAAAACAGTCCCTTGACTCCGAATTTACACTTTGAAATACAAAATTTGAAAATACATAAATATGTTATTGCTAAATAATGAAAATATCTCATTCCTGACATCTATGTAATTAATGAACATGAATGAACTAACATTCATTATTCTTCAAAACTTATTTATTTCCTATGCTTGTTCATGTCTTTTCATGATTTTGTGCATTATGATTTTTCTTTCATGTATTTTTTTTTCACGGCCACACACACCCCAAAGGGTGAATTTTATTTATGTCCCTTCCTGTGAAGTAGACTTCATATAGGGACTGAACATGGAAGCTGCTTTTCCCACAAAATAACTTGACAAATAACCACATTGTTAGCTCTTTCACGATACAGTGACATAAAATCATTTTTAGAAAATTAAATGGCGATTGAAAGTTAATTATTAGCCCTTATAAATCAGTACATTCATGAGAAATCTTATTACGAGCAAATGCACAAAACATCAGTGAAAGTGAAACTCGAGTGACATGCTGGGGACATCTTTCACCAGGTTTACTTTACATGCACATGGCGCGTGGTTGGCCCAACGTGGCCCCTCAGACACATTAGCCCCAGAAGCTTTACTGGTCCTATCTGATTTTTCCCTCAAAGAACAGTCATGAAACAGGAAATAAATAACAGTCTGGAGTCTGGCCGGCCCAGTCTCAGTACAAGGGCTTCCCCATCCCTCTCGCTCGGCAGCAGCTCACTTAGCCACGCGGGAAGAGTTTATTTTCCTGATGTCAACTTGGCTCAGAATCAAGGTCCCATTTTTGAATTTTCCAACCTGGCCAATCCGTCCACTTGACAAAATACTGGGAGCCTGTGATCCCAAACCGGTGCACCTCCAGCTGAGCCTTTTCTAAGTTAAATTCTTGTATATTCACATCTTTCTCAAGGATACTAGTTTTGGTCTTGGTGTTCTCATCTTGATCCGGGTTCTGTTTCCTTTTCTTACTCCTGCTGTGGAATTCCACCACTTCCACCGGCTCTCTCCTGTCCAGGTGAGAGCGCGATGCTGCCGTAGGAGGGGCTTGTGGCCCAGCGGGGGCCTCCAGGGGGGTCACAGAGGGGGCGCGCTGCTGCTCTTCCCGGAGCTCCGAGAAGCTCGAAGCCCTCTTCCTCGGGCCTCTTACAGGAGCACCAGGTGGGGGAGCGGGCTGGGCTCCCAGGCCACGGGGGTCCCCGCCTCTCTCTTCTTGTTTTCCTTTTTCTTTCGGATCCTTTTCTGTTCCGCTTCATCTTCTGTCTCTCCAAAGTCGAGGCTCTGGAGCACCGAGTCCAGCAGCTGGCGGGAGGGAGGCGGGGAGGCGGGGAGGCGGGGAGGCAGGGAGGGCCCCTGCCCCTGCTTGTGCTCCATCGAGGGTCGGGCTCTGGCTCACGCGACCCCCGGCTCCCACGGGTGCGGGTTGTGCGCGTGGCGCCCTCACTTCTTTTCATCTATTTTGATTTTTCATATATCAGAACTATACCTGCTATCCCCTTTCTCATGGTTTTTACCTACTATGAAATGTATTGTGGTGACCCACTCTAGAAATACTGTGTTTTTCTTCCTTTTAAGTTTGCCTTCTTTTTTTTGTTTTTATATTGAAAAATAAAACATCTCATCATTCAGCTTTACAGAGCCACATAAGAAAAATGTCGGTTTTCTTATTTTCTGTGGTCATAATAAAATAGTTCTAGGAATGATAGTAAGAAAAGGTCATGACCTTTATGGATGCATTTAATGGAATGCATTGTTGGCAAAATATGTCAGCTTCCTTGGAAGAACACACTCATTCTTTATCTTTTGTGGTACGAACAGAAATAACATTAAGAACACACTTTGCATATGCTTTGACAAAGCCTCATTTTTGGGACTCTTATTCAGAAGCATCCAAACAAAAGATTGAATGAAGGGAGAGCAGATGCGTGGTCCATATGAGTCTTCCCTGTTCCACACCGAAGGCAGGCATCATCCATTGTCTTTGTCATCCTTCCCACTGAGCATGGGAACAAACTATGATTCTTCTTCATGACTGGAATTTGCTATGAGATAAAAACATCTTCTTACAAAGGTCCGTATGCTTTCTAATACTTTTTAAATATTCTCATTTGCTTGAAACCTTTCTTAAATTAAGTGGTACACAAGGGACTGAAATATTTTTCAATTTCTCCAAGTTTCGAGAGACCCTAAAGTTTCCCATGTTTTGTAGATGTAACTTAGCTTTCTCCTTCCTTGTTGGCTTTTCTCTCATTCTATTTCTAATACTAAAATATATACACAGTCCATAATAAAACAGCTTTGAAATTAGAATTAGGAATGTTTATGGACCTCAGCTGTTTATGAACATCTTAACAAATAAATATGCCTGGAATATTCATATCAAGACACAAAAAGGAAGTTGCTCAATTATTTAGTATCCTCAACTCAAGGTCAAGGGCTACAAAAACATCTGGTAATAAGCCAAAGGTGATAGCTTTGGCTTCATGTGTGTAGAAAAATTTCCTGTTATTTGACTCTGACGTTTATAGTCCTAAGAGAATAAGCTCACAAATGAATTTCACCAAAGTTACTATTCAGACATATCTTACAGCAGTATATCAAATAATCAGAGTATTGAATCAGCTTCTTCTAGCTGATTGCAAATATTTGCTCCTATTCTGCTGTGATAAGCTCATCAATAATGTCCATGCCTTAATCCCCAGAACTTGTGACTATGTTGCCACCTTACATGGAAAGGGACTTTGCGGATGTGATTAAAAATCTTAAAATAGGGAGATCATCCTAATTATCTGGGTGGGTCCAATGTAATCACGAGAGGTTTTATAAAGTAAAAGAGGATAAGAGTAGAGTCATGGAGATCTCGGAAGATGTTGTGTTTCTGGCTTTGAAGATGGAGGAAGGAGCCCTGGTTGGGTAGCTCAGTTGGTTAGAGTGTCGTCCAGATATGCCAAGTTGCAGGTTTAATCCCTGGTCAGGGTGAATAGAAGAAGCAACCAATGAATGCATAGATAAATGGAACAACAAATTGATGTTTCTCTGTTTCTGTCTCTCTTCCCCTTTCTGAAATCAATAAATAAAATAAATAAAGAAAACAAAATATAAAAAGATGGAGAAAGGGGACATCAGTCAACAAATGGCAGCCTCTAGAACAGTGATGGCGAACCTATGACACTCATTTTTTGGTTGATTTTTCTTTGTTAAGTGGCATTTAAATATATAAAATAAATATCAAAAATATAAATCTTTGTTTTACTATGGTTGCAAAGATCAAAAAATTTCTATATGTGACATGGCACCAGACTTAAGTTAGGGTTTTTCAAAATGCTGACACGCCGAGCTCAAAGGTTTGCCATCACTGACCTAGAAGCTGGAAAAGGCAAAGGAATGGGGTTCCCCCATCCCCACCCCCACCCCAAGAACCTCCAGAAGAAACAGACCGGCTAATACCTTGATTTCAGACTTCTGATCCCCAGAACTGTGAGATAATAAAATTGTGTGCTGTTCTAAGTTGTTCAAATGTTGTATCACTTAATTTGTGGTCATTTGTTACATCAGCAACAAGAAACTAATACATCTTTTTATACATTCCAGAGAAAGGAAAAACAGGGGAACATTTGCTCTATACAATCCTTTGTCAAAAACGAATCAAGATTTCCTGGATTTTTTAAAGTTCCCCTCAGTATGTTGCATGGTGCTGAGAAGTATTATCTTTATTGATTGTATACAAACAGTACATTTTTCTTCCTGACTTCAAGAAAAAGTTTTGTGAAAGTTGGAAACCAACACGCTCAAGACAAAGCAAGTTAGTACCTCAACAGCAAGCAAAAGAGAATAAAGGCAACAAAGAGTTAAAATGTCCAAGGTCAGAAGATATTCTTAATAATGATGTCATTATCATTTTAAAAACAAACATTTGATCTAGTTTCATTTTTACAGCTTGGGAGTGTTTTGAAGCTCAGAAGAGAGGGCACCCCACATGAATGTCTACCCAGAACACAATTGTCACTAGCAAATATTCAGAACGTTTCTAAAACTCTTGGCCTTTCCAATATAGCAGCTTGGGTTCAGAGCTCTAGTATCAGTTCTAAGAGCTACGGAAAATAAGACAACTGAAATATCACATGAGAAGGATGTCAATATCAAATGCTGACCCAGGCCTTCCCAGAGCCTCTTTTATTGTGTGTCTCAGCTGTTTTCACATAGACAAAGACTGGCTAGAGATGAACTTTTTTTTTTCTCAGATTCAGAGAAAGATAAAGAAAAATCTATTACTTTTCAGCCCAGAAAGTCCTGGAAGAGCTTATCTTTATCCTCTCCTTGCTGTGACAGGCTTTGTCATTCTGCTGTCACATCAAACCATAATTTCTTCTGGCTGAGATAAACTGGTTGGCCATGGTTCAGGTCACGTTAATACAATGTACAGTCTCACTGTTTATTCAGTGGTAGTGAGCCACAACTCTAGAATATACGAAAGGACTAAAAAAAAAGAAAAATTGAATTAGAACCATTTCTCACATATCTGATATGACCCGTATTTATAGAAACTCCATTATCCAGGTTTATCCCATAATTCATAAATTCACTGTGAGTAGTTGGCCTACTCTTCATATTGTCTCCCCACTTTCCCTGAAGGAATCCTTTAGTTGAGTATTTTTCAAATGTGAAAATAGATCCTAATCAACCTTCCATTACATAACAATCAGGGATGTAAAGCATTTGCTCCTTGTTGAGCAAGAACTGCTGGTCCTTAACTATTAAGATTATTTATTAAAGGCCACACTGATTGGTGGCTTCTGTAAATAGGAGTTGTACAATTCTTGTGTGTCACTGGCTCGTTCGTATTATTGGCCTCTGGAGCGTATGGAACAAGAGCCTTGGTTGTGTTTGCTAAGAAGGTGGCTTTATTTGGAAGGTACCATGCCTCAAGAGTCAACAGAAGTGCATGCTAACTTGGACCCCATAAGGTGTTCATTGAATTTGTAAACCTTCTATGTAGCGTCTGCAAACACCAACTGCACTGCATCCGAATAAACAGGAAAGGCCAGCTTCGTACCTGTTAGGAGCGTGGGCTTAGCCTTGATGGCCAGCTCAGCAAGCTCTGATGTACATCACATACGTAAAGCATTACCTGAGGCTCCTCCTGCAACACAAAGCTTGATACAGGATTCTTCATCTTCTCAGATCTTTCATCCAGTTAAAACTCCAGGCTTGAAACAAAAATTGCTGCTGGAATGTTAGGATGTGTCCGGCTGTATCTATAGGGAGAAGGCTACAAACCAACTGTAATCTCAGTTACTCATCTAAGTGGAAAGGGATACTAGTTTTACTGGGAAAACAAATAAAATCCTGCATGGTCTATGTTTTTCTTGCAATTAGTCAATTTACTTGAATTTGAGTATCCAGGAACTTAAGAGGCATCTTCAGAACTATACCTCCTTTGTGCTAAACATAGTATGTCTAACAAGACCCAACCCCCACAGACCTCAACAAGAACTAAATAAGGTCAATGTCTGTGAAACAAACTACACTAAAATGTTGAAATTCTATTCACATTGATGGTAATCTGTCAGCTAATTTCTAATAAAGACTGTTTTGTTTCTTATTAAATTGTGACAAAAACTAATGCATAGTGGCTTGCTTTGAAGATCTTTTATCTTTCATACATCTAAACATAAGCAATACTTGTCTTTCTAACAAGATTTGTTATGAAGTTATGTGTAAAAAGGATTTGTTTTTATAAAATAATATTCTTGAAGGATAACAATAATCAGAGGCCAAAAATATTCAGGGCAGGGTGTCTTCCCATTAAGAATTATCTTTTATAGTGAGTCTCTATGGGAATTACTCAATCTTTGGCAATACTAGCTTGGGGGGTAAAAAATCTTCCCATTACAGATCTGCCAGAAAGCTACCAAAACCAGGAGGGGTGGATTCTGACAGCTAATTTTTACAGATAAAACCTACTCATTCTATAGAAAATACAAAAGGTTTTTTTTTTAACCCAATGATTTTGTTTTGATTAAATTGTATAGGATTAAAATGTATATCATTTTTTTTCTAATTTTAGAGAAATGTACAGATGGAACAGTGAGGTTGGTGGAGTCTCTCTCCACTCCTGGTATCAATAATGATGATTATTTACCTCTTAACAGACTTTGGAGTCTACTAATTTCCTTCCATCTTAGTCATTGCAGAAAAATGTGTTATTATTTTTAGATGGCTTTCTGGCCCTTTTTAGTAGAATGTGGAGATGGATGCAGGCTTCCCCTGCAATACAAAGCTTGATACAGGATTCTTCATCTTCTCAGATCTTTCATCCAATTAAAACTCCAGGCTTGAAACAAAAATTGCTGCTGGAATGTTAGGATGTGTCTGGCTGTATCTACAGTCAGTATGTGTTCATATTGCTGTCTTATATACATTGCCTCAATTCAAAAAAATCTTTAATATTAAATCCAAATACAGAAGCACATTTTTTTGGTGGCAAGATAATACAATGAAACATGTTTAATAAATCTCTTGCAAAATCTGTCTTTTGGGATTCAGGGAAAACAAAGCAATATTAGACGTCAGAAGTTATAGTTTCCCTTGTAAAGATGAATAAAGAGGGAGACTGGTAAACATACTCAATACTGTGAGGCAGGAAACACACTCCCTTCAGACGTTACTCTGACCTTTTTCTATCATGTTGCTTGATCTCCACAAGCCCTCAGATACTGCGCCAGTTGGCATCCTACTGAAACCTTGTGTACTTGATGTGAAAGGGACAATACCACCAGACTTCAAGGCAGTAGACCAAATAGCTGAGTCACAAAGGCCTCTAGCGTGGGGAGGGTTGTATGTGCCCCTAGAGAAAATCACCTCCTAAACCAGGAATGAGCATCCTCTGACAATAATGCCAATTTGCCCTTCCACACATGTAAAGTCACTTTTTTATAAAAAGGCGAACACTTAAGGGGCCCACCGCTTTGGGTGTAATGGGAACTGTCCTGTTCATTACAGGATGGTCAGCAACATCCCTGGCCTCTCTTGACTAGATGCCTGTAGAATCATCCAAGTTGTGACAACTTATACTGTTTCCAGATATTGCCAAGTCCTCTGGGGACAAAAGCACCCTCCAGCTGAGAACCACCTTTCTCGAGCACAAGCAGAAACATGCCAGGAGTCATGAGCCCTGTGCTAAGAGCACTTCCTCTTCATTCTATTGGCCAAAACCAGTTTCATGAAGAATGAGTCAAGAGGAGGGGCGGCCACCTGTTTGTGGCAGTGACAGGGGAGGGGATATGATTTCAGGGAGGTAAGAAGACCTGGATTATTAAAACAATAAATCTACCTTAATAGCTATGAGTTCAAGAGCTTCACTCTGGTACAGACCCTCTTCCAAGGCTATAATAATGTTTTTCATTATTTGTGATGTTATTAGAACAAGCTCCCAGGACTTAGATCCTGTTACTATGACTACTTCCCCTTTGGTCTGATTATTTGCAGTGCCTCTTAGACATAATAGGTATCACATAAATAAAATAACAGTACCTTTATGCTTTATATATTGGGGTTTTCCAGTATAACTCACAAGCAATACAATCTAAAAATTCTTTATACTGTAATGTTAAGTTCTATAAATGATAATAATTATGTCACGCCTTAAAAGGTATATTCACACATAACCTTCACACATCTATATATATAAAAACCTAATATGCAAATTGTCCCCTCGGGAGTTTGACTGGGAGACCGGGAGTTTGATAGCTCGCTATGATGTACGCTGACCACCAGGGGTGGTGTGGAACAAAGGAAGGATCCAGCCAGCATATGGGGAAGGGAGGCCCCAGCCAGCAGCTGGCAGCCAGGGAAGGGAGGCCCCAGCCAGTAGCCGGCAGCTGGGGAAGGAAGGCCCTGGCCGGCAGTCAGAGGGCCCTGATCAGCCCTGATCGCTGGCCAGGCCTAGGGACCCTACACATGCATGAATTTCATTCACTGGGCCTCTAGTGTACATATAAAGAGAGAACATAGAATAACTGCTTGATGTAAAATAATACAAATGCAACACCTATGCTCTCTGAATGAGAATTGTATGCATGTGAGGTACACATTAAGTTACACAGTTGAAGCTCTAATTCTTTTCAATTGAGAATACAGGTTGCGGATATTGGTAAATACTTTTTTAAAAAGAGAAACAACTGATTTGTTAGAGGGAAAAACACAAGGAAACTAATTTTGTCTTTTATATTTAGGTAACTTTGAGCAAAATCATTTAATCCGTGTTTCAGTTTATTCAGCCACCATGTATATTAGGCTGCATTATATGAAATTGCCAATATTCAATTGTTGGGGATTCTTTTCTCTTTAAACAGCAATTTCATGTGATTTAATACAACAGATGATGTCAGTCCTACAATGATTTTTAGAGGGTTAAAAGAGTCAATATTAGCTGATTTTGAGTCAAACTAAGACTATATATATAATGGTAAACATGGGGAGAAATATAGAAATTATGACTCTATCAGGATACTCTCTCAGCAATGGCACCACAGCATTTTCCAGGAAGCATCTGCTCCTTTTTAATAACTTTGATCAAATTCCAAATGACAAAAATGAGATCACACAAAAATTAGAGAGTTTCTGGAAACAGCTGAAGGTGGCAAGAAGATGGAAAAAGTGTAAAAGAAAAGAAAATTTTCTTTAAAAACAGAATGAAGAATAGAACAAAAGATTAAAAATGAAGTCAGGGTCTCTTCTGAAATATTCCTGTCGGGGGATGGATGACTCTGTTTTGGATTCTCTAAAGCAATCAACCCTAGAAATAAACACAATTAAAATGCTGCCTTTTGAAGCTGGATAAAAAAATGAGTCATGTTCTGAGGCAAGTTTCCTAAAAAGAGAACTTCAAAAGAAGGAGGTGATAAAGAGATAATATGAGCACAAGTTGTCATTAAATTCCTTAATTATGAGAGAGAATGGCTCAATTGTGACTCAGTTCCTATACTCAGATTTAAGAGTACAAAATAAACAGAATCCTTCTTTAAAGAGCAGTAAAAAAAAAATGAAAACACTGTAATACTTAGATTAGTGTTTCCAAAACCCAATTAAGCATGAGAATTACTTTCTTAACATAAAAAATAAAGTACAGAAACCACACCCCAGTTGACAAAATTAGAATCTCTAAGCTTGAGGTTTGTTTTCCCCCCACAAAATCCACAATTCGTTTTAATCACTTAAGTTAGAAAAAAGCTCAGTTAAACCTTATGAGCTGTTCTTTTTTCATTTATTTTAACTGACCTTCTTTCCACATACCAGGGGCCATCTTTTTCCAGATTCTTTTGCCTATTCTCGCCGTGGTGGTTAATAACTATTCATCTTGCCAAAACAGAACACAAGAGAGTGGGGTGGCGTACACAACAGAACTCATCTTCTCACAGCTCTGGAGGCTGGAAGTCAGGGGGCAGCCTGGTTGGTTTCTGGGAGGACTGTCTTCTTGGCTTGTGGAGAGCCAGCCAGCTTCCCACGATGTCCTCAAATGGCCTTTTCTCTGTGCTTGGAGAGATACAGAGAGAGGGAGAGAGGGGCTGAGATTGCTCTTTGGTGTCTCTTCTCATAAAAACACCACTCTTCTGAGAGCGAAGTCTCACCCTGAAGATCTCATTTCATCTTAATTACTTCCTGAGAAGCCCCAACTCCAAACTCAGCTACCCAGGGGGGATTTGGGGACACAAACATTCAGGCCAACGTAATAGCCAATTACTTCACTCAGAAGAATTAATCTAATTGGTTTCAAGATGTTTTAGAGTATCATTTAAGATGGAGAAAAATACCTACCTTAATCCAAAATGAACTGGGTTTCCATAATTTGTCTAAAATGCGCAGGTATCCAGAACATTGTACAATGCCTCAAACATTCAGTAAGTGGTTGTGTATTAAATATATTTCTTCTCCTTAGGGGGCCAAGGAGAATACTTAGGATGTCCCTCCCTGAAACACTGGCCTGGTTCTCTAGCCTCCTGGGCAGAAGGTGGGATTGATGTGTTCCTTATAAAGAAACCTGGCTGGTGTGGCTCAGGTGCTTGGGTGTCGTCCTGTGCACCAAAATGTTGTTGGTTCTATTCCTGGTCAGGGCACATGCCCGCCTGATCCCCTGTAGGGGACATGCAGGAGGCAGACAATTGATGTTAAGTTCTGACACGGATGTTTCTCTCTCTCCCTCTCCCTTCCTCCCTCTCTAAAAAAAATTTAATAAAAATATATTTATTATTGATTTTTTTACAGAGAGGAAGGGAGAGGGATAGAGAGTTAGAAACATTGATGAGAGAGAAACATCAATCAGCTGCCTCTTGCACACCCCCTACTGGGGATGTGCCTGCAACCAAGGTACATGCCCTTGACCAGAATCGAACCTGGGACCCTTCAGTCCGCAGGCCGACGCTCTATCCACTGAGCCAAACCGGTTAGGGCAATACAAATATTTAAAATAAAAGAATGGAAGGAAGGAAGGAAGGAAGGAAGGAAGGAAGGAAGGAAGGAAGGAAGGAAGGAAGGAAGGAAGGAAGTTGAGGAAAGGACATGAGGAGATGAATATGCATTTGAAGAAGTCTCCATTTACAAAGACAATATTTTTTTATAAGTAATTAAGGAAAGAAGGAAGGAAGGAAGTTGAGGAAAGGACATGAGGAGATGAATATGCATTTGAAGAAGTCTCCATTTACAAAGACAATATTTTTTATAAGTAATTTACAAACACAAGTTATTAAATTTTTTCTTTTTTAGAAAGAAAAAGATCTGCTGGATTTAAGCCATTCATGCTGTCTTCCTGATTAATTCCAGATCAGATTGGATAAGAAAGATTGGATACTGGTCAAATCAAAGAAAATAAATCTCAACATTAGTCACAGCAATTTCTAGGACTTTACTTGAAGAAGATACTCACACATGAGGTTTGGTCAAAGACTCAGGAAAAGGGTGGTCACCAGAGAGCAATGTCCTCCCTCATGTCCTTCTCCTTTCTCAGCTCCTCTCTGAGTGTCAGTTGTTCGAGTTGCATTCCTTGTCCTCTCCTCTTGCCTTGTGGACTTTACAAACAGAAAAATAAATTTCTGCCGAAAAACCTGTGCACATTTCCGTAGCTTCAGCAAGCTTCCCTGAAAAGTTGACTTACAAAAACATGATAGCAGTGAGCTATTCAAACGACATGATATGAAACCACCACGCAGGAAGCGGGGGTCATCGGAAGCTTAGAGAGTTCAACACATTTCTGAAGAAAGACATCAGGTGGAGCCGAGACAGGGGAGGAAGCCCGGTGCAGACGTCCAGTGAGCAGCTCGGCTGAGCGCCCAGCCCGCGGCCAGCATCCGTCACCGCCTTTGAACGAGTGATTCCGCTGCCCAGCCCAGCGGAGCCTGCAGCTGGAACCTGCTGTAGCAGCATTCGCGCCCCCAGGTGAGGACCACCCCACCAGGTCTTTCCAAAAGTCCCAGTTTCCAAAATTGTGAGCAAAACTGGAAGACTGTTTTTAAGGAAGTAAGTTTGGGGGTGATTTCTTACATAATTACAGTAACTGAGAAAGAAGAGCATCCACCTTCCTATTAAGAGGATTCCCATAAAGACAGAAGAGAGAAAACAGAAGACAAAATTTTTTTTAAATTAGGACAAGAATATGATAAAGTTCACCAGTTTTCAAGAGAAAAAATAACCGCTCTATGAAACAGGCCCACTGCGTGCTAAGCAAGTTGAATGAAAACAGATGTGAAATATATATTTAGTGAAATTTCAGGACATCAATATTTCCACCTCCGTATCGGTCAGCTAAGTTACCAGGGCTAGAGGGCAAAGTCAGGCAGCTACTCCCATCCGCCTCTACCAAGAATGACCTGATTAATTTTTTAAATATTCTATGTCTAGATACACATACTTAGATATCCGATTACTGTATATTCATTAGACATTATGATTTAGAAACAAATTATGATTTAGCCCTATATTTCCTGACATAGGAAAAAAAAGATTATTGAGAGAAAAAAGCTGATTACAGAAGAGCTTGTGAAAAAGTTGTTGGAGAGTTTGCAAAAGAAAAATCAAAATTTGCTAGATCGGGTGATAAAATAAAGAACAAATAGGCTTAGTGGTCAAAGAGAACTGCAGTGATTGGGAATATGACAATTTCTAGACTGCCATTCACAATAAAACACTGATAAGAGAACTGGCCCGGATGGGTAAATCAAGCCCCTTCCCTATAACTGCTTGTTAGAAACAAACATTAATTAGCTTAATTCTTCACTCTAGTTAGCAATGCATTGAAAATGAGTTATTCATTTCTTGTAACACACAAATGCAAATTTTTCATTGCTTTTTCTACATGAGTCAGAGATTAAATTGCTGATAATGCAAAGTTTCTATTCTGTCATTTATGCCATCGAGTTTTACTCTTAATAGTAAGTTTATAACACACACTAGAATCTAAGTAAAACAAAGGAAATGGAACAGAAAGTAAAGATTAACAGAGAAATGACAGATCAGGTATAATTTACTGTCTGCTGTTTAAAGTTTGTGAACTGTGTCAAAGTATGAGTATTGACCTCTAACCTTACCTTCTTAATCAATCACTGCAGGCGCTTGTGGGAGGCAACCAATTGATGTGTCTCTCACGAAGGTGTTTCTCTCTGTGTCTACCCCTCCCTTCCACTCTTTCTAAAAATCAATGGGAAAAATATCCTCAGGTGAGGATTAACAACAAAACAAAAAACTTTTGTGTATAATACGGTAAATGCATTATCTTACATAATAATAAGTCCCAAAGTAGCATCAATTAAATCAGCATTTTAATATCAAGACTGTTCTTGACAACCTTAGGCTCACCTCTCATTTTATTAGGACTATTGTATCTCCAGCCATTGTGTCCCCATATAACAAAGTACAAATTAAGAAAACACACACACAAAAAAGCAAAAACACATGCTGTCCTAAGTATCTTTTTGAGTGAAGATAACTTTCCCAAGAAACGTCTCCCCTGTGATTGCTCTCAGAATTTCAGGCCATGCCCAGTCTAGCAAGGACAATGAAACTATATGTTGGCTTAAAGTATTTATTTCACTCCTTAAAATATATGAATCCCCCAACAGCTGAATAAAACTAGAGTTCTGACCACCAGAAAGATGAATGTTAATGTGTTTTAGGGGAGCTATACCATCAGGGCCTGACACAATCACTAAGTAGCTATCTCCTTAGAATTACCACATCAGCTCCTTGGTGGGGCTAAAATAATCCCTTATTACTAACAAAAGATCTATGCATTTTCAAAACTCTGTGGGAGGGAATGTTGAAGTGGAAGATCTTTTGAAAATTCTGTATTTGTTCAAAATTATTTTTAGTGGCATATAATAAATTTTAAATAGATTTTTTTCACACTCCAAAGACAAGTCAGCACTTAAATTATTCGTTTATCCTCCTGATGTCTAATACTAATTGGAATTATGTGATGTTTTAAAATATAACCATGCATTAACCTGAGGTAGGTGAAAATGCAACCAATGAAAGTTCACTTTTGGAATATTCTTTTCGTACTGAATGCATCCAGCAGGTCGAAGATATAGTCAGGACAAATATAAAGAGGGCCAAGAGAATCTGATAAGCATGTTTTATACAGTATACAGAAAACTACAAAAGTTCTCCATGAGAAAATCTGAAGAAAAAGACCAGCAGATATGTCAGACAAATTTTTAGAAAGCAAATAAATTCCAAAACTGCAAGGTATTGGAATTGCTGACAACAAAGATGAACATACTGCCAAATCTGGGACTATTTCCATGTTCCAGCCCAAATCCTAGATTATAAAGCAGCAAATCTGTAATCCAGCCCCATCCCAGACATCAACAGAGCAGAAGGATAAGGTGATAGTCTCCACACTAAGTCAGGTGGGCAGGTCCAGGCAGGTGGTATCTCACCAACTTCTGGAGATGAGGGTCACTTTTCCTCTATGGGACAGATAGGTTGGAAGATCCAAAACCCATCAGGTGACAAGAGGACCTGGAAAGACCAATGTCAACACTTCTTGCATCAATTGTATGGAAATGTGAACAGGCCCTCCTGACTCCTTCTTCCGGAGGCCGGGGTTGGGGAATAGGAGGATGTACTACATGCCTTGTTTTGACCACAGTAACCCAAATAAGTGGGTTTCTCCTCTTCTCTATTTACTTCTTCAAATATAAACTGCTTTTTTAATTCCCCAAACGAAGCTGTTGATTTGGAATGGATATATCTGGACAGCTGCTCTGACCCTGCATTTTTCTTCCCATTGCATTCCTCATGCCATTGGATCGAGTGCCTATCTTTGCAAAGCCTGTGACTGACACGCGATTAGCAGCAGGTGGAGGGGGATGGGTAAAGCACCTTGTGTGTCTTCAGGGAGCTTTAAATAATGCACAGGAAGCTGTACGTTTCTGCTACTAGAAAGCATTCCACAGAGAAGACAAAGTCTCAATATCCCTAGTTTAACTTCAGATCGACCTTAAATGTGATGAGTTGTTTCATCACTTCTTTGTCCAAATAAAATACCTAATTCCTGGGTTTGGCATAGGAGAGATTGCCTTTTCAGGTGTATTGCCCCTTTTTCCTCTTCTTTTGAAAAGTAGTTTCAAAGAATCATCAGATTTCCAAATTTTAAGAAGTCTCACCCAGATCCATTGAATTAATTTGTCCTTCAAAGGCATAAGTACTTTCATTTGCTTTTTAACCAGTACACAGCACTCTGAAGTCACCCTGAGGACAGGAACCAGTGGCTCCTGGCTGATCAGAGCTGGAAACCATCTGCTTCCCCAGCTCTCCATGTTGCTATACCCTCAAGGCACTTTCTAGTTTTCTGGTCAGAGGGGACAAATTCTTCTTTAGATTCCAACATTCCTCCCACACAGTCCACATGCTTTCAAAATGCCTTCTGTGCAATGCAGACATTATTAAAATGGCTCATCAAGTGGGGTGGGAAAGGGAATTTGGTACCCCAACTCTGGTTCCTGGCTAGCGGGAGTGTGGACATCAACTCCACCCACTGTTTCAATAACAGATGTCACCTCCGTCCCCCTCCCTCCCCCCCCACACACTTCACCCCACATGGTCCATTTTGAGTTCACTGCTTCAGGAGAGACATCTACTTACCTTTCACCCAGTCATCCTTCCTTCTCTCCAAACATCTTCCCTCCTTACATATATGTGTTTGTTATAATATGTGCTCAAATTATTCCTGAACTCTTATTCCTTTTTTAAAGAACATGCCATACAACATACTGCATGGACATTTATTACTAAATAATAAACATCTAAGAAATTCTAAGTACTCTACAGAACTAAACAGAACTCTGTGTAGTAAAAAATTAACTTGTAACTCATTTGGGATTCAGTGTTGAACTGACTGGGACTGACATTCATTCTCCAAAGATTCTCTTCCCATTGGTCAGCTTATTATAAACGACCATAAAGAGAACTTTCAGTGGAAAACTCATCTAGCCAGCTCTGCTCTGGCTATTTTTTTTTAAAGATAAACAAGTAAATAAATGTAAATCATCCTCCCTCTTCTGGGAGGTTGTAAAGAATGGAATGTTTCAGTTGCATGCATCTTCGGCATTAAATTCATCCTAAAGAAAAGCTCAGTGCTATAAGTAATCCACTGTAGTAATAGAGCTCTGAGTATTCACAGGAACCACATTGTAATTTTTTATATTTATTCTATCAAGAGAGCTAGAGTAGGTGGGAACTCACCATTCACTTGTGCATGGGACAGTTTCTATAATGTTGTGAAAGATGTTTTTGTTGCTGTTTTCATCAAAGTGTAAGAAAATGAAAGAAAAAGAGTCTCCTGAAGATGATATACACTTGGGCCTACTATGTGTCACACAGATAGTCTGTATCTTGTAAATATTTGCCATATGACATATATTGTACTTACAGTAATCTTATGTAATCTTTATAAGAAGCCTGAGTGGTAGGTAATATCCACATTTGATGCATAGGACCCAGAAGCTCAGTGAGCTTAGGTAATGAACTCAAAGTCACACAGCCAGGAGGAGTAGAACAATTGGTCTAAGTCGTCCAAAGCCCACGTGCTTTCCACTCGATCACGGAAGAAAACAGGATCCTAGTGAACTGTATCTAGTGAAGATCAGTCAAACAGATGCTCTACCCAAGTCATCTCTAGAATGTTGGCTAATGCCAGAGGTGAGGCAGACGCTGGAACCAAAAGAGTTTAACTCTCCACCATCAGCAGCTGAGCTAGAAACAAACAAGCACAGAAGGAAAACCCTCAAGAACGGAGAGTCAGTTAACATCTAACACACTAAGAATGGGTTAATGTGACCACATGTCATGCTGCATGAGATTTACAAGAAGAAGCTGCCTAACTTCGTATAAAAGAAGGGACGTAGTCGCTCTTACTAGGTGCACGCACTCGGATGTGATCCAAGATGGTGTCTATTTCCTGTGGAAGGGAAGGTCGGCACTCCCTGCAGTGCCCTGGGTGTGCATCTCCAATATGCTGGAAGTAGCAGTTTAATGAAAGGTAACGATCTATAAATTATCTCCCCCAAATGACAAGCAGGAAAGCTAGCATACTCTATTTTCTGCTGACATAGAATGTCCATCAACCACAAATGTCAAGTAGTAGAAACAACTCCAAAAGAAAGGTATTGTACAACAGAACTACTGCTAAAACCGTAACAAAAGCAACCACAGTCTATGCAAACAGATCATGAAAACATTCTTTTGAATCACCCTTAATGACGACAAACACAGCCTCACCAAATGAGTGAACCACCAGGAGAAATTCAACCAATGGAACCTGCTGGCAGCCTCCATAATGATTCCATTTCTTAGAGCCTTTGCAGGGAAAGCAACTGTGGAGGAGAAGACGGAGAGAAACGCTTCATCAATTTCCTTTAAAGACCCTTGCTGCTTACAAAATTAGAAATCAATCTTTTGTGTGTTGCTTAAGAGCTAAGACAGTGGAAGCAAATGGAAGAAAATATTCTTTCAAATACACACTTCTATTGTTGACGTTAAACAACAGATCATTAAAGCAATCAGAACCAGTGCAATTTTCTCCAAATACACAAAAACATCAGAGCTAATCAACTGTCATATTGTCAGGCTCAATCACCTACAAGCCTGTCCTCACTACTCTAGCAATTTTCTTCCTCTCCTGTTACTTCAAACATTGACTTTGAAGGTAAATAAGGAATAAATTTATTTTGATGGGTGTTGAATGTATGAGCCTTTTAACAAAAGGACATTTGCAAAAAGGAGAAAAAAAGCATGTGTCATGATAAAGGTAAAATAACACAATCTCTTACCACCTTAGAATTCTTAGAAAATAAGAGTTTTAAATTAAAGCCACAGTAACACAGTTCAGAGGAGAAGGGCTTCTGTTACATTTCAAGTTAATTTGTCTTCTGAATCATCCCAAAACATTTAAATCTAGTATAAATTCACCTTACATTATGTTATTCTTCTGGAAAAGGCATAAAATAAAGCTCTCCATTAATTTTTAAAACATGGCAATCTCAGCATCATGAAATGTAAATAAGAACCAACAGCAGGATGGGTATGGCAAAACAAAAAGCTTCAAAGACAAAGAGTCAACAGAAGGGTAGGAATTTGTCTTCTCCCAGGACCAGACATTAATTAGTTTTACTGATTTCAATGCTTCCCTGGAAATACCGAAGATCTGGGTTGAAATGGCTCTGTGCTATTCACCCATTAAAAGAGATGGGCTTCTTTTTCTTTTTAGGCTTCCACTGATTCTGATTTACACACACTTGGTGAGTAAAAGGAGTTGCTAAGGGACTTTTTCTAATACACAAAGTTTTCTGAAAAGCCCAATAAATAGCTGAGAAATCTGCTGCAGTATTTAGCAAACATAAAGCATATGGTCTGTGAGGTTTCTTCTACACATTTTGAAACTAAAGCTTTTAAAGAAAGCAGCTTAAATAAACTCCCTAAAATCCCCTTATAAGTGAATTAGAAATTTGTGAAAAATATCCCAAAGGTAGCTGCCTTCATACATCAGAATTAATTTTCCATTGAAGAGTTTGATGAGACATAGCATAATCTCTCATTAAACTTTTCAATACTGGACAAACTTATACACATAGAACCAAAAGTTTACTTTCAGTTTCAAACTGGCTTCAAATATGTTAGATTAAAAATTCATCATAAAATATGTATAGCAGATGTATTCGTTTTCTGTTGCTGTGTAATTAATTACCACAAATTCAGTAGCTTCTAACAACATCTGTTTATTATTTCACAGTTTCAAAGACTGAATGGTCATAATTGGTTCTATTCAGCTTCTCCCCCAGATTGACATCCAGGTGGTAAATGAAGCTGGGGTCACATCTAGAACTCGGATCCTCTTCCAAACTCATTTAAGTTTGGGCCAGCATTATGTTCCTTGTGGTTGTAGGACTGAGGTTCCTGTTTCCTTGCTGGCTATAAACTGGAGGCTGTTTTCAATTGCTGGAGGCCACCAGCTCTCTTCCCCACATGGCCCACAGCTTCTTCAAGAGCAGCATAAGAATCTTCCTCACTCTTGATCTCTTTACCTCTTTTGAGAAATCACCTGAAATCTATATGATCAACCTAATACATTTAATTTAAAAAAGGGGGAAAAAGAATTCACTTGGTTAGATCAGGTTCTGGAAGTCAGGGGGGTGGAATTGAAAGTTTCAATTCTCTAATTACCTGGTTGGTTGCACTGGCATTCAGCCCCATCCTTGGGTGCTATCCAGAAAACACCTCATTAACATAACAAAAGACACCGGTATCACTTTCAGCACTTAGGAAATTCTAAGGCAGTGGTTCTGGATGAGGCCCAGAAATCAGGATTTTAAAAAGATTCCCAGGTGATTCTAATGTGCAGCCAAGGTTGAGAACCACTGTTCTAAGGGGTTTGGGAACTGTGAGCCAAGAACTGTGGACTAAGACCAAATATATATGAGAAATAGATTTTGATCATCTGAATGATCACAACATTGCAGCCCCTAAGAGTACAAATTTGTCCCCGGTTAAGGCTATAGAAAGAAGCTGAAACAAAACTCTCAGTTACCATATGAAAGCAAAAAATGAACTGTATTGATGTCGGCAAGCACCAGCAGGAGGTTCCAGGGTGAGGTTAATGGAGTGGGATGGGATTTTGAAATCCTCTTCCATATTCACCAGCTGTATCCCAAACATTGGCTACTCTTGGGGGCGTTTAATCCAAATGCTTGTTATGTTTGATGTTCCTCATTGTGTGTTATGCTTTTCCACGTATCAGTTATCTATTTGCCTGGGCTATTTTTTTCCTTGCTGAAGTTGCCAAATTCTACGTGGGTGGTACTAGGTACGTAGCCCTGTTGCAGGCTGGGTTAGTCCAAAGCATAACAGTTCAATGGGGGAAGGGCTTTTTCTTATACTCCTCTGCTAGAGCCTATTAATGCTTATGGCTGGGGTAAGGATGGGGAGATATATACATTGTTCATGGTCATCAATTCTGGAGATTAAGCCTATGGTGATAGGTGTGAACAACCCATAATGCAGACTGTGGTAAGGTTTCTTAAGTGAAAGTACAGGGAGGGAGAATTCTGAAAGCGACTCTTTCAAATGGAATCAGTAGATCCAAATTTATTGAAGTTGGAAGGAAGATTTTACATCTGTCATTGCAGAGCACAAAGATTTAGGTCAGGATCAAAAGAGAGGCCAGAAATTAGCACATGGACAAGAATTCAAAACACAAAATTTATATTATTCATATAACTTTATATATATGAAATCTTCAAGTATACCTGACTCACAGCAATAAAACAAGTGATCTGAGATTTATAGCCTTTTCCTCTTGAAATTCTGACCTCATGAATGTCAGGAATTGTTAGGCCGGATGACAAGCTCATTTTACTCTTCCATAAACTTTTCTATTAGCTCACAATGTTCATAATACCAAAAGGTCACTTAAGAAAATTATTACTTTTCTTAAAAGCTAATGTCTTATTTTGGTAGCACTTAATATTTTCACCATTCCAGGGAAGGAGAACATCCAGCCCACGGTTCATATAAGGCCTGAGAAATCATATGGTCTGGCCCTGCTAAGGCATTAGGGTTGAGTAAATTAAATGTTTGACCAAATATAGCAGGCTAATTTTTAAGTTGATAATTTTGTATGGCCCACAAGTGATGTTACATGTATCCAAATGGCCTTTGGCAGAAAAAAGGTTCCCTACCCCTGGGCCAGCAAAAAAGAAACATAACACTTGTAAAGTCAGATTCCTAGTTGGATCTTTTAAAAACAAAGAAGTTTCTAGAATGTTATAACTACCTAGTTATTCAAACTATTTCAATCATAGTTATGAACTTTTTGAAGTAATTTTACTTCTTTTCTATGCAATACATTAGGGACTTCAACCCTTTTGTTTTATTAAAATGCAAAATAACTGCAGCATCCTGCTCTTTTGGAAAATTCAATTACATTGAAAATCAAATACAGAATATTGCGCCTGAGCTATGGTGATTCAGTGAGCTACAAATGTATGCAGATTATCATGGAAGAAAACAGACACAGTAATAATGGCAGCTGCAATTTGCTCATCACTTTCCCATTTACAAATCACCCCCATGAATGTAAAGTTATTCTTCCACCCGATGTTCTATATCCACCCCCACCCCTGTCCTCTCAACCTCCCAAATAAGAGGATTTCAGCAGTCGATTACTAGAATCAAGAAAAACTATTTAAATGTTGTTTGTTGGTGAAGCATGTTTACCAGTTTATACATTTTTGTCCCTAACTATATGATTCACATGAAGAGTATTGTGTGAATTAGATTTCATGACCCTCAAATATTCCTTTCCTACCTTTCAAACAATTAAGACGAAGTTCACAGTTCAAAAGACTGGTGTCCGGATCCCAGGTTATAGCAGACAGTTCTATCTTAACCTCTCCCACCTGGGACTCCCGTAATGCTGACCACCGGAGGCAGGTGACGTTCCCCACATTTGCAAATTCCTGTCTGGCTTCTCGCCTTGAAAGGCCTGGGGAGGGGTTATTGTGTCAAACTATGACCAGCAAAGATGTGTCTGCAGGCTGTGAACTCCGTGAGCACACTCTCCTAGCAGTCAAGAAGACTCTTCAAGTTTCCTAATGCTCTTTCGTGGCCTCTGAGTTGTAATAAATTATCAGGCATTTTTTGTTGCAAAAAAATTAAAAGAATTAGAAAACCTCACATAGTTCACTGATGACTAAATGACTTAATCTGCTAAATGATACTTTTTATCAGATTAATTTTGAGAGACTACCCATTTATTGATATTTAAGAACTCTCTGTCCCCAATGTTCTACTTATTGACGAATTAAACTCAAGGTGGAATAGAAATAGATTTGCAAATATTGGAGTCTTTTCCGTACAATTAGGAATAATATTTAATGGTACCATGAAAAGAGTGCCTCCCCTCCATGAGCCAAATGACCACATGAAATACATTAGGCAAAATCCCAGAGCTTAACAATTGATTTTTTCTGCAAATTGTGCAAGCAGAGTGCAACACCATAAACAACCAGTACTTTCAGGTGAGGATGATAGTTAACAGGACAAGCTTACGAAAGAATAAAAACAATGAAAATGAATCCAGTTCACCTTGAAAAACGACCCTGAGTGACAAGTTAATATGGTTGCTAAGGAAACATCAACTGCTTACAAAAGAGGATTAATGGCGAGAAGGAACTAGACTCAAATAACAGACTGCTCTCGTGTTTGCATTGTTCGGGCAGGATAACAAATAGAGGAGGGCCTGCCAATTGAATCTGCAATATCCAAGCAATGCCACACATAATTATTTAATATGTATGACAGATGTGGCTTCCCACTAGAAAGATGGGAAAGCACCAAATATGTTCCCCCAAAATGCACTGTTTTAATGTACACAAAATACATGCTAAACTGATGCAGAAGATAAGGCCACACACCCAATATATATGAAATAAGGTAAGTCTACTAAGTAAACAGAAGTTTGTCTAATGAAATTCTTCTAACAGCTTGAAGAAATCAGTGTCTTTTTTTCTAATTTCTTCTTCTTATATTTTGGGTTATTGTACATTCTCATTAAGGAATGTCATTTAAAGGTGGAACTTAGATGGAAAACTCAAAGGTTATTGCTTTATTTGCATTTTGGCTCCTTTAAAACACAAAGCAATAAAAATTCTGACTTGTAGACTCACTGGCCCATAAAACATCTTAGTCTTTGGCAGAGAAGGTGGAGGACAGGCTCCAAGTGCCAGGATGTGCAGGAACCTCTTTCATCTGGGAGAATGGATCAGAGCCCACCCTCAGCCTGTCTTGGGAGGGATGGTTATGGAATGGTTTGACTGTGTCTCTGGGGTTGTTGGCTGGGCTGCATCTTCTGCCTGGTGGCCCATGAAGAGTTGAGAGAGACAGGGGGCTCCTGACCTTGAGCTCCAACAGAGGTTTGAATAATATTTTACAGAGATATTCAGTAAGCATCCAAAAAGAGCATTACATATGTTTCCTCCCCCCGCCCCCCATTGACCTCTCCCTGGCCACCTCCCCCACCCACACACACACACATGCCTCCCTAGTGTCTGTGTCTATAGATTATGCTTATATGCATGAATACCAAGTCCTCTGGTTGATCTCTTACCCCACCTCCCTCCCCTGCCTTCCCTCTGATCCCTCTGTCTCTGGATCTGTTTTTGTTCATCAGTTTATGTTGTTCATTATATTCCATACTAGAGGCCCGGTGCATGAAAATTTGTGCACTTGCGGGGGGGGGGGGGGAAACATCTCTCAGCCCGGCCTGTGCCCTCTCGCAGTCCGGGACCCCTTGGGGGATGTCTGACTGGCGGCTTGTTGGACATCCTTATCGCTGCTGAGGAGGCGGGAGAAATTCCTGCCACCACCGCTGAGCTTGCAGCTGTCAGCCTGGCTTGTGGCTGAGGGGAGGTCCCCTTGTGGGAGTACACTGACCACCAGGAGGCAGCTCCTGCATTGAGTGTCTGCCCCCTGGTGGTCAGTGTGTGTCATGGTGACTTGTAGTTCCACTGTTAGGGTCAATTCACATATTACCCTTTTATTATATAGGAAATGAGTGAGATCATGTGATATTTATCTTTTTCTGACTGATTTATTTCACTTAGCATAATGCTCTCCAGGTCCATCCATGCTGTTATGAATGGTAAGAATTCTTTCTTTTTTATGGCAGTGTAGTATTCCATTGCATAGATGTACCACAGTTTTCTAATCCACTCATCTGCTGATGGGCACTTAGGTTGTTTCCAAATCTTAGCTATTGTAAATTGTGCTGCTATGAACATAGGGGTGCATATGTCCTTTCTGATTGGTGTTTCTGATTTCTTGAGATATATTCCTAGAAGTGTGATCACTGGGTCAAATGGGAGTTCCATTTTTATTTTTTTGAGGAAACTCCATACTGTTTCCCACAGTGGCTGCACCAGTCTGCATTCCCACCAGCAGTGCACGAGGGTTCCTTTTTCTCCACATCCTCACAAGCACTTACGTTTGTTGAGGATAGCCATTCTGACAGGTGTGAGATGGTATCTTATTGTTGTTTTGTTTTGCATCTCTCGGATTATTAGTGACTTTGAGCATGTTTTCATATGTCTCTTGGCCTTCTTTATGTTCTCTTCGAAAAGTATCTATTTAGGTCCATTGCCCATTTTTTGATTGGGTTGTTTATCTTCCTTTTGTTAAGTTGTATGAGTTCCCTGTAAATGTTGGAGATTAAACCCTTATCAGTGATATCATTGGCAAATATGTTCTCCCACGCAGTGAGCTTTCTTCTTGTTTTGCTGATGGTTTCTTTTGTTGTGCAGAAGCTTTTTATTTTGATGTAGTCCACTTGTTTATTTTCTCCTTAGTTTCCATTGCCCTAGGAGCTGTATCAGTGAAGATATTGCTACAACATATGTCTGATATTTTGCTGCCTATGGATTCTTCTAAGATTTTTATGGTTTCCCAACTTACGTTTAAGTCCTTTATTCATTTTGAGTTTATTTTTGTGTATGGTGTGAGTTGGTGATCTAGTTTCATTTTTTTGCATGTGTCTGTCCAATTTTCTCAACACCATTTATTGAAGAAACTGTCTTGACTCCATTGTATGCTCTTGCATAACTCATATTCTTGAACCCACATGAAAGCATCAGAAAGTACAGTTTCTCATCGCTTCTCGGCCTTTTGGCTAAGATCAAGTGTAGAAAGTACAGTTTCTCCCTTGAGGCCCTTAGAGAAACTCCCACCCGGGAATTCTCCTGCTTCCTAACCCTGTCTCCCCAGCAGCCCGTTCCCTTCCCACGGTGACACTTTCGTCTTCTCTGCCTTTGGAAAGCTCACCTTTCCTCAGACCTCCCCCCCACCCCCACCCCAATTTCAGAAAAATTCTACCCTCCCCAATGAGAAAGGAGTCTGCTGTCTTTATCTCTTTTGCTTGTTGCACACTCTGCCATCCCAGATTTCATTCTTTCCAGCGTTCCTCCGACTCAGAAATAAGGCCTGGGCATCACTGTACTCAAGGATCGTTGTTTCCTTCCTGCGCTGCTTTCCCTGCAGAGCGCTCTCCCCTCGCATAAAGGAACAGGGGTTCTGCCTGAGCTATCAGAGCACAGGCAGCGTAATGGAGCTCCGTGGGTCTCCCAAAGCCTCCCCCGTGGAGGAGAGAGAGTGTCGGTCACACAGACTCCCTTGTCCGGGGCCTAAGGTCTTGTTCTCAGAAATGCTGGGACACATCCACAGAGTTGTTTGACCCACAGCTACTTTTACCAACTAGGTTTGTGTCTGACCATCCTGGCTGAATTATTAGTAAAATTGTTAGACATTTTAGTCATAAGAACAACAGGACTGGAGATGACCAAAAAATGAACAGAATTCTTATAGTCCCATTATTGACAATAAGTTAATTGTAAAGGTAACTGACATATGAAAAGATGCTCAACTTCACTAGCTACAAGGAAAATGCACATTAAAACCACAATGAGATACCACCTCACACCTGTCAGAATGGTTATTATCAACAAGACAAGAAGTTACAAGTGTTAGAATCTTTATACACTGCTGGTGGGAATATAAACGAACAGCCACTATGGAAAACAGTATGGAAATTTCTCAAAAAATTAAGAGTAGAGCTATCGTATTACCTAAAAATCTCTCTTCTGGGAATCTACCCACAAATTTTGAAAACATTTATTTGAAAATATATATGGTCCCCTTTGTTCCCTGTAGCATTACTCATGGTGGCTAAGACATGGAAACAACCAAAGTGACCTTCAGTAGATGACTGGATAAAGAAGATGCGGTACATATACTGGTATACAATGGAATACTACTCAGCCAGAAGAAAAGATGAAATACTGCCACTTGTGACAATATGGATGGACCTTGAGACTATTATGCTAAGCAAAGTAAGTCAGTCAGAAAAAGCTAAGAACTATATGATTTCACTCACATGTGGGATATAAAGCTGAAAGCAACAAATGAACAAATAAGACCAACAAACTCACAGACACAGACAACAGTATGCTGGTTACCAGAGGGAAGGGGTGTGGGCAGGTAGTAAAGGGTAAAGGGGCCAAATATATGGTGACGGAAGGAGACTTGAGTTTGGATGATGAACACACAATACAATATACAGATGATATATCATAGAATTGTGCACTTGAAACCTATACAATTTTATTAAGTAATATGACCCCAATAAATTTAATAAAAATTTAAAAAGAAATATTTTCAACTGCATAAACTTACAAATCCAAAAGAAAGTAGCTGTAGCCAAGCACTGACCTCAGATACAAACAAACCAAGAGGTCACTGGTATGATTACCGGTCAGGGCACATGCCAAGTCCCCTATTGGGGGCCATGCAAGAGGCAGCTGATTGATGTTTCTCTCTCTCTCTCCCTCTCCCTTCCTCTCTCTCTAAAAAAATAAATCCATACATATAAAACCCTAATATGTAAATAAACTGACTGGCAGAACAACTGAAAACCCAAACAACTGATCACTATGATGTGTGCTGACCACCACAGGGCATGCACAGAATATGTCAGACGTTGGCAGCAGGTGGCAGAGCATGGAAAATGGTGGACATTGACCGCAGTGGGATGGTGGAGCAGGTGAGCGGGAGCGCCAGACCAAGGAGAGGCACCAGTCACTGTCATCAGGGCGAGCCTCTGGTGGTTACTGAAAATTCTTTGCTCCTGCACCTGTGGTCCTGCCAGGCACTTGAACCCACTGCTAGCACCCAGCGCCAGCCCCGATCACTTGTCGCCGTCAGTGGGGGTGAGCAGCTGCTGCTGGTCCCAATTGCCCCTCAGGGCTTCTCCACCTCCCCTGCTCCTGAGGGGCAATTGGGGTTGGCAGCCACCTCTTGCACTCGCTGCTGGCAATGGCCCTGCTTACACCGGCACTGGAGCCACTGCTCCCACCTGCTGTTGGTGCTGGACCCATTCCCTCCGCACCACCAGCGGTCAGCAGGTGCGAGCGGGGCCAACACTGTCAGCCCGTGGGAGTGTTGTGGCCGGGAGTGTGCTGCTGGCAGGCAGGGGACCAGGGAGCCAAGGTGGGAGGGGTTGGGCGGGGGCATGGAGGGTGGGCCAAGACCCACCCCTGTGCCACTGCAGCTTCGCGCCCACAGTTCCTTTCAAGGTGCACGAATTCATGCACTGGGCCCCTAGTATAAATATATTTTTAAGGAAAGTAGGTGTCGTCTAATCAACTATTTCACCCCAAATGTTGATTCACTCATTCAACAAATATTTAATGGACAGTAATTTCACGTTACTGGCAGGTAGCAGGGACGAAGAGCTAACAAACGACAGACAGAGCCGCCTGCCGTGGTGCAGGAGCCCGTCCCCTTTTTACACCCCAGCCCTGGCTCCTGCCGTGCTTCTTTATTGCTCCCCAAGGGAGAGCCTCCCAGGAGCAGAGTTGGCGTGGGCGTACCTGCTGAGCCACACCATCGCAGGCAGAAGCACGTGGGGAGCACAGCCTGCTCCTCCCGCAGCCGACCCAACGTCCTCACCCACCCTCTAAACAGCTCTTAGTGATGCTGCAGTTTTGGTTTGTAGACAAGCATCTACCTCAGACACAAACAAACTGAGGGTGCTTTCCCCTGTGAACGTGAATGGGGTGGAGGCTGTCCACGACTTCTCCACGACAGCATGGAATTGGCAGGGACAGTGGCACCAGTTCCCACAGTGAATTCATGTGGCAAACCTCAGGGCAGAGGAAAGGGGCCTCTCTTTCGTCCACAACAAAATAACAGCACCTGGAGCAGGGAGGGAGCGGCCAGGCTGGCATGCTTCTCACTGTGCTCACAGCAATCACGCCTGCTGCTCTGAGCATGGCCAGGATGCCCTTGCTGCTCTCTGTGACCTCTGACAAACAGCGGCCAAGCAAGGCTCCCCCTGACAGCATCCACCTCCACAAAGGAAAGATGTCATTGTCAGCTCCCCAGGGAACTGGGCATAGCCCCCAAGTGCCCCCTGATATCCACACCAGAGCATCTGCAGGAGGCATGTATCAGACGCAGCACAATCATACACGAAACATATTCTCCCTGCAGGGAGATGCCGGGGAAGCCAAGGGTACATGTTTCCAACAAGAAAAGCTGTGGCCACACTTACACTTTCTCCCCCTCTCCATCTAAGTTCTGAAATCATTTTCATCTTTGCCTGCATTTTCCCCATCCCTTTCCTCTCTATACATGTTTGCTCTTTGCTCACTAAACTATAACGATTTTGTATCCTTACCTCCAGAATAACTTGAGCCTCAGGAAAGAAGGTGAGAGGGTTTGGGAGCTGATGGAAGCTCTGATACCTCTAGAATCCTGTGAGAAACAGGTGTCACCTGAGGGTGAGGGTGTCCTCACACATAGTCCCAGACATGGCTTTGTCTGTTTTGTCCCTCTTTCTAGTGGCAGGCGATGGAGAAAAGATGCATTGAGGGACAATTGGGAAAAGATGGCAGCACAGTGGAGGACCAGAAATGGCTCCTCGTGGAATAACTCAATGTCCTAGGTAGGACAGAGAAGAGGGAAGACAACCCTCTCCTCCCCCAAGTCTACCCCATCCCCAATGCCACACAGATATTGAAAAAGCTACCATGATGAGCCCAAACTTTAGGCAAAGATTGTTATGAAGAAATAGAACTATACGTTTCTTTAACTCACTTTATACTTTGAGTCTTTATTGAGTGATGAAAACGGAATTTTAATCCATTTAGCCCCTCTCTGTTCTGAGGTGACACACATTCTGGAGGGCTCCCACAGTGCCGAGGTTGGTGTGGCCTGGAGGACAGGCATCGCATGAGAGTTGATTCCCATCAGATGGTGGCCAACAGTCGACCAGATAGATGTCATCTGTGCTTCCTGACTGCAGGGGCCTCGGGGCCAGCTCTTCCTCAGCTGTCGCTAGTTCTCGGGATAGCATTCCATTGTATGTATTTACCACATGTTCTTTACCCATTCATCTGTCCACGGACATGGGTTACTTCCACACCTTGGCTAGTAGGAGTAATGCTGCAATGAATGTGAGAATGCAAATACTGCCTCAAGATCCTGATTGGATTCTCTTAGAGATAGACCCAGAAGTAGGATTGATGGATCATATGGTGGTTGTATTTTTAATTTTTCAAGGAACTTCCATACTGTTTTCCATATTTGCTGTACCATCATCTTGGATATGAGACCAAAGGCACAGGTAACAAAAGCAAAACTAATCGAGTGGGACTCCAGCAAAGGAAAGCGCTTCTGCACAGAAAGACTGCAATCAACGGAATGAAAACCATCAGCTACTGGAAGGGAGAAAATATTCACAAAACATGCGTCTGATAGGGGATTCATTTCCACAATATACAAGGAACTCCAACAACTCAATCACAAAAACCAACCAGATAAAAATACTCCATAATTTTTTAAAAGATTAAGACCATTACTATACTGTAAGTGAGGCTTTTTGTCCTTTGAATTTTTGTTTTTCTTATTGAACACCTTGGGTAAAGTGAGAAACAAGGGAAGGAAGAGGTCACAGAAAAGCAGTGAATGTTATAAGCCAACAGAAGTCTATTATCTTTCATATTTTTATATTCATATTCAATATTTTTTGGGGGAAATTATCTCACATGTTTTACATTTTCTGTTCCTTCAGGTCTTAAAAGTCCTCCACTACAGAATGAAAGGAAAACATTGAGAAAGAGTGGATCCTTCCACAAAGTGCCATAATCTGAATATTTTTCCAGAAATAAATAAGATTGAACTCGAGGGAGAAAGGTGTCTCCAGGCAAACACTGAATTTAGAGCCCATTCTTATTGCCAAGCGCTAAGTATGCTATCCCTGCAGCGCCCTCAGGAAAACTGGTCTCCTTCTAGCAGCCCCCCTAAGCTCACTACCAATTGACCCCCCTTGTGAAATTCCTCCTGCACATCTCTCCTTTCTTATTGGCCATGCCTATACTTAGAAAACCCTGTTTGTTTTAACCATCTTACAGACACTAGAAAACAAAATCTGTTCTAAAATAAATTGTTCCCCAAATGGGACATCTAGAAATCATACTATATCATCTTAAAGATACACAAATCAAAGGGGGTCGAAGTGGCTCCTGGTAAGAGGCCATGAGTCACCCTCGCAGCGATCCCTGCTTCCCCAGGTAGGAATGCCTTTCCTTCCGAAGCTGCTCCTTCCCAGGCACCTGAGGACAGAGAGCACGTAGCAGAGGGGTTGATGGACACATGGCAAACCTTTCTGCTAACCCCACACCATGTCACTCACCTTCTCCTCATTTCTCTCTAACTCAAAATGTTTAATTCGAATTTTCAATGATTAGGAACCCAATTATGTCTTGGTTTCAACTTTGGGAAATGGTCACCTTGAAATTTTGTCATTTGAAATGGTCTGAAGAGTCAAAGAGATCACCGGTGAGTGTATTCAGTACCTATTCAACCACAAGTAAGTATTTTAATGCAAAAACGATGTTAATAATCACTCGTGAAAATCTAATTAAATGTTTACTTTCCATTTAATCCCAGACTTCCAGTAATAGATCCTTTTTGGTGCCATTTCTCACCCTTTTGTTTATACAATAAGTTAAACATCCCGGAAGCACCAATTGTCTTTGCTTTTCAAGGAGTTTATTATTCAGATCCATCCTTTTCTTCCCATCTGCTAATTTATCTGTATGAAAAATGCATGGACATAAAATATTTTATTGTGAAAGGAAAATCTCTGCATGATTCATATTCTCCAGCGGCTGTGGAAGGCACGTGCTCCGCTGTTGCACAGCCTTCCTCCCACTTCCGCTCATCGCCTGGGAGAGTAGCAGACCCTCTCCATGAAAAATTCATGAATGCAGACTGAGCTATAGCAGTAATGCAATCGACTTGAGAAAATTAATAAATTAGACTATGGAGTCATAAGTTGGAAAAAAAAGCTGAAATTTGCCGCTTCTTTCAACTGGTTTTGGAAACGACTTGATTCCATCTGGTCTGTGCAGACTCCTCCCAGACGTGGCCAGCATCTGGCTGCACCTCTGGAACCTAAATGGTTTCCTTTCCCAATAGGAGAAACACTTCTTGGCTCTCAAAGTCTGGCATTGCCTCCCACGTGACCCCAAATCACCTTTCCTCAAACCCTGTTCATTGCTAACCAAAATATATGATTTCCCCTCCATATTTTTTGCACCCAAATGCTGTGTCTAAAACCGATCATGCCTCAGGCATCCACAATCAGCAGACATGACTGCTGCTGCAGCACGTTTAGGTTCCCTTTCTTCTTCGCGACGTTAGATCTTCTAGAAGGGGAGAACGTAGTGTGGGGATCAGAGCGTGGTGCACTGGAAGGCTCTGGGTTCAAATCCAGCCTACGCCTGGCTATGTGACCTTGAGTAAGTTTCCACCTCTCTGCCTTTCATCTGTGTACTGAGCACGTTTAAATAAGATGGGACAGGAAAACCACCCAGCACGTACCTGACACATAAGCCCCATCCTAGCCTTCAGATGCCTTCATAGTATATTTTATAGGAATCTTTGCATCATGTGTACAACCTTTGTTCTCATCACCCACAATCCTGTTTGCTCAGTTAGCCATGTCCCTGAAGGCCCTCCCCTTGCTGTATGAGCACAAATTTAAGTCCTCTGAAAGACCCTTTAGCCTGGATTCTAATTCTCCTCTGGCAAGGACATGTGTCTAAAACAACTAAACTATAAAACAAGTGAGAGAGAAGCAGACATGTGTGTCTTTGGGACTCTTGGGATTTTAATTTATGGAGGTGGTTAAGTGACAACACAGAGGCCCATGCTATTGAAAGCATTTATTACTTATACCTCTCAAGAGGAAGGGGCACTCATGCAGGGCCACGTGGGCAGCACCAGGGTAAGTGTGCTGTTGGTCAGGGGGCAGAAGCAGGAGCCAGGGGCAAGCCTGGGCCACAGCCTTTATTGGGGTTTCCACTGGGAGGGCAAGGCAGGCCAGGGAAACAAGTTGGGATTGGCTGGGTGAGTAACGGAGCTCCAGGAGCAGTCTCTAGCCGCCTGGCGCCTGGTGCTGGGGTGTGCGGGGCAGGGGGAATAGTGTCTGGTGTGTAAGTTAGTAAAGGGATTGTTGGGAGTATGGACTCAGAGTTGGTGATCTTCGTGAGAAAGGCATCTCCTTGCTAAGCCCTTTGCCAACTCCAGGAAATGCTTACCGAGAGGGCAGTCTCTCCCCAGCCAGCACGAGCGATGTTTGAGATGTCAAAACATCGTAAGTTTACAAAAATGACATGATTCATGCAACAGGGAAAAGAGAGAGGAAATCAGTGGCATGATGTTAAAGGGAAACATTTCAAAAATGGGGAAGAATTAATGCAACTTTTTACAGAGAAACACATTTCAGCTTTGAGACTCTGTTAATACAGTGAAACAATAAGTTCCTAAACGAATCTCTCATCAGTGGCTCTAAACAACTTCATCCATAGCAATTCCTTGTATTCACACCTACACCCACATCTCTATTTCCCAACAAAAGGTCAGGCCCCCAAGCAGCATTCTCTCCTCACTGGTAGAACCATCCTTCTCTGAGGGCTTACCTTGTGTTAGAAACTGCCTCGCTCAGAGCTTTGAGCATCGGTACAGCCAGGCCCCCTTCTAGGAGCCCATCATCACTGAAACCAGTTAATACGACACAGTGGGATTAGCAAAGCCTGTCTGAGTAGGGAGTAGATTAGAAGAGTAGATTAGCAGTGAGTAGGTAAGCAGGAAATTATGCAAGTCGGTGCCTGTCCCTGGTGAGTGCGAACGGAGATGTGTTGATTGTGAAGTACACACTGGACTCCATGAAAGATGAAAATATCTCATTAAGAATTGTTGTACTTGTCCAACCGGCACGCCTCAGTGGTTGAGCATTGACCTATGAACCCGGAGGTCATGATTTGATTCCCAGTCAGGGCACATACCTGGGTGGCAGGCTCGATCTCCATGGGGGGCATGAAGAAGATAGCTGATCAATGATTCTCTCTCATCATTGATGTTTCTATCTCTCTTTCCCTTTCCCTTCCTCTTTGAAATAAAAATATGTATATTTTTAAAAGATTAATAAAAGAATTGTTATATTAAAAAGAAAATATAAATATATATAAAAATTGTTATATTGATTACATGTTGAAATCAATGATTATAATATTTGCATTTAAAAATTATTAAAATTAAATGTACATGTTTAAATTTACATGGCTATTAAATTTTTTGTGTTCCATATATGGTTTGCATTTATGACTTTAATTACATTTCTATTGAACAGTGATGATCTGACATACCACCGGCGGCCACCCCAATTGGCCCCTGTCAGGACTGGGTGAGATGGCCCCGATCGCCCTGATCACCCCAATCACCGGCCAGGCCAAAGGACTCCAACTGTGCACAAATTCGTGCACCACGCCTTTAGTTAGTTATATATGTCAATATCAGGGGAAGTCATGGCTTCTTACACTCACTGATTTCCTCTCCCAATTTGGGGCATATTTATGTGTGGGTTTTGTCCCTTCAGGCTGCCACTTAGCACATAATTTTGTCTCAAGCTTTCCTTCTGTCAGTTCTTTGACATTCACTGAAAAATTACCAGGGCTCCCAGGGGCATTTTGTCATTCCCCCTGGTGATCATTAACCAAATTGTGAGTTGGTTTCAAAAGCACATTTTTAAGAGCTCTTTTTGGTCTGGTAAGCTCACAGCAAGTTAGACAAAGCAACACCAGCCAGGGCTGGTGTTTACTGTTTGTCATTCCATGACACTGGCTTTGACCCTGAGCAGGAGATGAACCACATCCTGACCATCCCTGGCCAGGAAATGTGTTCCAACACCTGCAATGAACTAAATTTTAAGCAGAGAGACAAGTGATGGGATCAGCATATTTTTGTGTGTGAACTGAAATAAAATCCACATGTGAAGTTTAAACTCTCTATGCATAAACTCTCTATATATTTATGGATCCTATATAAAATTTAGTATTCTTCTATGTATTTTAATAATAGATGCTAACACCTTTAGGGTGCTTATATGTACCAAAGTGTTGTTCCATGTAAGCCCAAAACACATTTATGAAATGCTATGGACTTAGTGGTTGTGTTCCTCCAAAATTCCTAAGTTGAAGCCCTAACCCCCAATTTGATGGAGCCTTTGGGATGAGGTCATGAGGGTGTGGTCTTCATTATGTGGTTAGTGTCCTTATAAAAAGAGACCAGAGAGCTTGCTTCCAACCATCTCTCTCTCCATCTCTCTCTCTCTCCCTCTCTCCCTCTCTCCCTCTCTCTCTCCATCCCTCCCTCCCTGCCCCGGGTGCACAGACAACTGCCTGAAAGCCAGAAAGACAGCCCGCACCTTGGATACAACCCTAATAGCATCCTGATCTTGGGTTTCGCAGTCTGTAGACTGTGAGAAATATGTTTCTTCTTAAAATCACCCAGTCTATGGTGTTTTTTTAAATCACACATGGAGAAGAATAAGACGTGAGATGAAGTACTGTATGATTATAGTTGAAGAAGAAACTTCACAAGGTCCTTTTTCTACTGAGGAGGGTAAACCCACGTCCCCTGATTTTAGTGTCCACACATCTTGCTTCCCCTCGGAGAGCCAAGCATGGAAAGAAAACCACCTTTCCATGAAAATGTGACCATTCTCATGTGAAGCTGTTCATACACTCAAGTCAACCTGGTCCCGGGATTCACGACACCCATCTTATTGTTATTGTACTGAGCCAAGTATCACAAATGATCACAAAAACTTCCAGGAGAGTAACAATTCAAAAGCTTTATATTACCTATTTGACCAGAATTTACCTCTATGTTAATTATCATAGTAAAAGAAATGTTTTTTTTTTAATTTTTTATTTGAAGTATTACATAAGTCTCCTTTTCCCCCTATTGACTCTCCCTGGCTGCTTCCACTCCCCAGCACATGTCCCCATTCCCCTACTGCCTGTGTCCCTTGGTTATGCTCATTTGCATGCATACAAGCCCTTTGGTTGATCTCTAACCCCCCTCCCCCCCATCCCACCCCCACTTTCCTTCTTAGGTTGGACAGTCTGTTCGATACTTCTATGTCTCTGGCAAAGTTAATGCTTTTTTAATAGGAATTGGGTGGATACTGACTTTACCTTTTCATTCACTCAGTAGCAAGTTATGTACTAGACTGGAAGTGAATAAATATTTTGCCTAAGACATTCACTCTTTTTCATTCATTTATTCAATACAGACATATTTAGTGCCTACTCTGTGTCAGGCACTCTTTAAGGCATTAAGGAAACATTGATGAACAAACTAGGTAAAGATACCTGTCCTCATAGAATTTACATTCTGGTGGGGAGAGGGAGACTGATAGCAAACAAATAACCAATTAAATCAATACTTAAGTTCTGATAATGAGAAATTTTATGGAGAAAATAAAACAGACAAATGAATGAGGGGGTGGGAGCAGAGATGATCTCTTGAAAGTGCTAACATTTGAGTCAGAAATTTTGGGGGAAAGCATTTTAGACAAAGAGAACAATGAGTGCTAAGTCCTTGAGTTGGAATTGCCTTTCAGGTTCCAAGGAATAAGGAAAAAAAACTTTCTAGAGCCACTGTCCAATTTTCTTTGGGCTCAGTGGGATTTGCTTTAGACCCTAGGTATAAACCAATTTGCATGGCTGGATGAAATAACCCAGTGAACTCTGACCCATGTGCTTGGGCATTAAGGATGTCAAGTACCCATTTGGGTTTTGTTTATTTCTTCTTTCCTGTCGAATGTCATCTGTACTTGAAATCTTCCCAGGGTTGACTTTAAAAAGGAAGCATAGGTCATTCAAATGAGAGAGCAAGTAGACGGGAGATGCTGTAATCAGAGCATTAATGAGCATGATTGGATTTTGAACATCTTCCAAGAATACTCTTTGCATTCTCTTGCAACCTCTGTCGATCTGATTGATTTATGCTAGAAATTATGATCTCATGTTACAATCTTGCATGGGTTTGCTGCTGGGATACTGGTGTTCTTCAGTGGCAGTGATAATGAGCATAATGAAAATCATTAAATTACTACAGCCATTAGCAGAGGAATTTGGGGTGGGAGATCTCATTTTATTCTTATTTGTAAAAGGAAAGGTATTTGCTAAATAACTTTGCATATTTAATGATATCTCAAGCAAGTATATTTAAGTATTTATTTTAAAATGTAGTAAGCCATTTTGGCTACTGGGGTTTGTTTTTCATTATTCCATAGAGTTCCATAACCACCCTATTATTAGCTAATACCATAGGGATGCTAATGATGCACCTTACTTGGGGTAGACAAGTATCCTTTCCTTGAAAGTTTTAAAAAAGAACTAATTGCTACATTTCAATTTTAGAATTAAATTTTTTCATACAGGCCATTTTTCCCAGTGAACAGATACTATACTTATTTTTTTAAAACCAAATTGCAAGTTGCTGCTGCAGTATGTCTGCCATGGGCGGAAGTGGTATGCAATCCTGACAATCACAGAGGTCAATTAAGAGAAGAAATTGCCTTTGCCGTTGATGATCTGGAAACCCAGAGACTCAGACATACATGGGGACCGAGGCACCTTTCTCAGGCTTATCTTAATGGGAGGACAGTGTCTATCAAGTGGGATTTATGGTCCTATGTAAATACGGAAAGAGTGCTACAGATGCCTTGGTACTTTCTCAAGGGTCTACCTAGAATGCCTGGAATTCCAACATAATTTATTTTTGGGTGGTCATTGGCATTTCGGAAAATCAGGACCACCCATCATGGTGCCTTGTTAAAGAATCAGGTTGGGCTGAACTTTACCAGCATCAACATTTTTTAAAGCAGAATTTCTGTGAAATAGCCATCAAAGCAATGATGCTTACCCCAGAGCTGCTGGTGGTGGTCTACTTAGCATCTTGATTGAAAAGGCAGCATTGAACATCTTCTTGTGTCGTAAACTGGAGAAAAGAAACCATTCTTTTCAATAATTATCCAGAAGTCAGTAATACCTAGCTAGAATGGAAAAGAATCTGTTTTTGCTCTTTCAAAGGATGATTAATATTCACCAAATGTCAACTATGCATACTTACAATCAGATAAGACAAACACTCAAGAGAATTGCCTTAGAAATTATTTTGTATTAGCTGAAAGACAAGTAAAATTTTACATTCTAAGCATAACCAGAGGATTATTTAATAATTATATATATCTATTAAAGAAATATGTAAATATGAGAATATATTATAGAATCTTCACAAGTCATTTATGTTCAGAGCACTTGGAACTTTTGTTCATCATAAAGGATGTTGAGAATATTTTAGCTCAGTTAATATCATGCCTTTAAAAGAAGACATATTAAACATTTCTTTAAGTTACAGGCTGGAAAATGTTTACAAAATCAATTCAAATCACTAGAATTACTTAAATCCATCTAGATTTTCTTTTAATCTAAACCTGGCTAAATAAGAATGATGATTCATTAGGAGCTTAATTTATTCTTTGGCGGCCTAAAAGGAGATATTTTAGGTTTGTTAGATAAATATTTGTTTTATATATGCCAGGTTCATGATGTCTGCAATTCTAGAAACACTGATGTCATTGACAATGGCATTTTATCATCACGTAGACGTTTGTGACAGTATCAGAAAGGATAGAAATGTGTAATACAGCATTACATCAAATTTTGTGACAGAAGAGATCCTCATCACATACTATCGAAAGTTTTTTTAGTATTTAATTATTTAAATATTTTCAAAAGCATTTAAAACTGAGACTATTAGTATTATTCATTGCTTTCCCAGGTTGTAATGCTAACATGTCCATTCATTTGTTAATTCAATGAGTGCCCACCATGTATGAGATTCATTCCAGATACTGGACATTTGCGGTGAACAAAACAGGAAGAAACTGTCCCAACTGTGAATGAAACTATCAAGTAAGCACAAAAATTATAAAAATAGATGGGTCATCACATTGGCTGAAATGTGATGCATTAATGGCCTAAAAGGTTTCAGGAAATGACATTTGCTCTGAGAAGAATAAAGTATCAGGATAATTTCCTGTGTGGCATAGTTGACCTGCCATAACTTATTTCTTAGGGGAAATATATTCCTTAACTAAAAATCTGAACATAATTTCTCACTTAGTTTTTATTAAAGTGAAAAAAATCTACAAGTAGATTCACAAATAGGTAGATAGAATAATAAACACAAAAACCAGACACAGTGCTCTGCATCCATGTTCCTCTAATATTCTTCAGAAATAGTTCAATTAGTTGATGGCTAAGAATTAGGAAAGATATTTAAATATGATGTGAGCCAAAAGTAAAATCATTTTGGCACAATTGCTTTGGCAACCAGATAGACGAACTAAACTCCCTCCATCCAGTTAAATGACTTAGTTATATGGAGGTCCAAGCTCACTGATCCTGATGGCTTCCTAAGGATGCATTTCAATACATGTTACAGGAGCTGATTTAAAGTTATCCTATGATGTTACCAGATAATCAGATTTCCCCATCGCTCCCTGAAGAGCAAGATTCTTGGGGTACTGCAGAAATAAGAATTTCCAGAAGCCCCACAGTAGAATGAGGTGTGGTAAAAGGCTTTATATGAGTGAAGTTACATTTCTCAGCTTCCAAAGCCCCCTGCCTCTTAGGCCAGCCCTGGAAGAGGTACAGCTTGGGGTCCAGCAGAGCCAAAAGCAAGGCCAGTGTCCAGAGCTTCCGTTCCATGTTGCAGCGGGTGTAGCTCAGCATCCCAGCTACTAGTAATTAAAGTCTATTCGTCCATTGTGTGGAGTCCCACAGGGCTGTGAGCCACGTGGGCGCAGGGGAGTGCATCCCCCCGCCACAGGAGAGCCAGGTATCCAGCACCAGAGAGAGAGGCTCCCTTGTTTAGAAGTTTAAATATTCAGGTTTCCTTACAGTGACCCCTCCCATCTTTGCACTAATTTGTTCCCAGGTGTGACTGATATCAAAGTACCTTTTCATGTCACTCAGACCTTATTGGGCATGCGTCTGAACTGCCTTTGTCCAGTCCTGTCTCCCAGCCATCTGTGGGGAACAGACTTGGAGAGTGTGAAATGCAGTTTTTGGCAAAGCTGTATAAATGGCATGCCTGTGTCACCTGGTCGCCCCTTACTGCCTTCCTGTTAAATAATAACCAGGTTATTACAATGGCATCAGTGATACAGGTGGGTGTTCGATAACTCTTACCTTCAAAAGCTTCTGCTTCTTTAATTTATTGGTAGGAAAATGTGGGAGTTTCTATCAAGTACTTAGGTAATCATTAGAGTGGATCCATTAGACTCCGAGCAAAGTCCTACCCTTGATTTCAGGTGTCCCTGTGGGCCACTCTTTTGTTCTGAGATAGTAACAGTAATAACAGCAATGACTAACGCTTATTATTTTGAGATCATTATACTAATGATAATAGCAATAACAGTTTCCATTTGCTGACTTACTCTATACCAGACCCTGTACTAAATGCTTATGTGCATTTTCTCTTTTAATCATCCAAGCAACTTGAATTTTTAATAGTAGAAGCTGAAATGCGAGGAGCAAGTAAGTTTCACCATTAGGCAGACAGTAAAGGGGGACCCGGGACATGGCTCAAATTTAAATAACTCCAAAGACTATCATTCCAGTAAAAAAAAGAAAGCCTCCATCCTTCTACCCAGGATGTGGAATCTAAGGTTATACCAATCTTCTTTTAACCACAACCTAGATAATACCTGATATCTTAGTTCTTTTAGCAACTTTTATTTTGAGACCTGTTGAGGAGAGAGAAATTTTTCTCTGCCCTTCTAGGTTCTTCTGGAGGGTATAAGAATTAATTTAAATGAGACAGATTAATAGAAGAGAATAACCAAATTTAATTACGTGCATATGTATGAGTGAACTATATAAATATGAGGCCCCAAGACAAAGCAGTGGAGGTTCATATGCCATCTTGAGTGGAGAAGAGGGTGGTGGCTTGGAACTTCACATGCAGGTGGAAAACAATTGTTGGGTAAACACCTGTTTCCTGGGCCTGCAGAGATGCAGAGACAAGGAGACCTAAGAGACACGACTCTGATCTCTAGGCCTTGCAGAGTCTCCCCCACCACACACAGTCCATATTCTTTGTAGATGTCTCTGCTGATAGCTCTATTCCCAGGAGAGGCCTTTTCTCCAAATTCTTTCATGCAGTTAGGTGGAAGGCAAGAAGAAAAGCTTCCTTTCTGTTCCTTAAAAATAATCAGCCCAAATTAATCCTCATACCAAAGAGACACATAGTGGGGTGGCCCATTTTGTTCCCCCACAGAAGTTTTTCCTAGAGCACCTAGCAAAACTTAGCAGTATCAGTGGACATTCACAAAGAATAACCTAAGAATGTTAATCATAGAATTTTAGGATTAATTTTAATATTAAGCCAGAAATATAGAAAGCTATGTGAATTAGTTATTAAATTGGCTTTTGAAAATCAGAAATTCATTTAATTTATTTTTTTAATTTTTATTGAATTTCTTGGGGTGACATTGGTTAATAAAACTATATAGGTTTCAGGTGTACAATGCTATAGTACATCATCTGTATATTGTATTGTGTGTTCACTACCCTAAGTCACGTCTCTCTCCATCATCAGTTATCTCCCCTTTACCCTTTCCTACCTCCCCCCATCCCCGTCTCCTTTGGCAACCCTCAGTCTGTTCTCTGTGTCAATGAGTCTGTTTTTATTTTGTCTGTTTATATTGTTCTTTAGATTCCACAAATAAGTGAAATCATATGATATTTGACTTTCTCTGTCATAATACTCTCTAGGTCCATTCATGCTAGGATTAATTGTTTTAATGAAATGGCCTTGATCCTGAACAAGGTACTTATCTAAATAGATGGCTATCCCACCTTTGGGTGCAATTGGGTCAAGATGAGGGAGGAGTAGAAAGTAGGATAGAAATGTGTGATGAGAATTTGGGTTGAAAAGCTGGCTGAACATTAGTAGTCTGAGGCTTTGGCAAGTATCTACGTTCTGTGGACATCACTTTCCTTCCTGAAAATCAGAGATCATAATCATTATTTCATACGGTTGTCATGAAGAGTAAGGGGATATAGTAGAGATGGAAACATGTGCTATTGCATTATTTTCCCCCCAGAAAATATTTCTAAAATTATAGCTCTTCCTTGCCACTGACACTTAACTACTTGGTCTTTGGTGTTATTGTATCTGTTATATCAAATTAAAATTAGATGTATGTCAGGACAAGTAAATAACCATTTATATACACATTCATGTTAATGTTGTACTTAAGATCATGCAATCTGCAAAGCAGAGCAATTATCCAGTGGATCTGATCAGTGGAACCAGATGTGTTAGTTTCTGAGAGTGGTGTGTGTGCATGTGTGTGTATGTGTGTGTATGTGTGTGTGTGTGTGTGTGTGTGTGTGTTACACAAAGGAGGGAGAGAGAGAGAGCAATTCAGAATTCAGATGCAAGTCTCCTAATACTGTTAGATTAAAACCAGGGGTGGGGGAAACACCCATGTGTGTTTGGAGGATTTTGGGTGCCTCACAGCTGGTGCATCGCTCCCTGGTGGGGCCTGGCTGTAACCTTGACTCTGGTATGCAGCACACTAAACATGGCATGGACCACTAGCTGAGAAGTGGCTGAAGGAGATGTCTGGGCTGATGCTCCTGTCCTGGTTATCTGTTGCTGATTAACAAGCTGGGGCAGGTAAAGGCTGTGCCCAGAGCCTCCACAGTATACTAGTAACTCTCACAGTATTCTAATTGGTGAAACAGTTCAGAAAGTGTAGTAGAGCAGTTATGGAGAAGCTGAGCAGAAGAGAGACTGAATTAAGGACTATCTTCAGCGTTGAAGGTGAGGGCTAACAGGCAGTGTTGATTTTGAAATAGGAACTTGCTGCTTCTGGCAGCCAGATACCCTGCTGATGAGTTTGTCCTCCAGAGTAAGTGACTAGGAAGCGCTGTCACATGTTGGCCACGGGCCACCTCTGCCGGAGTGCGCTGTGAAGCGAACACATGGCTTCCTTCCTCCCAGCCCCATCCTGGCAGGTGGGCCTCTGACAGTGAGCCCTTGAGCCAGGAGGCAGTAGCATCAGTAGAGGCAGGAGTCAGTGATAATGACAGTAGAAGAGGCAGATTGGGAAAGCAGAATAACCCTAGGTTGGTTTTCTATTGCTGCCATAACAAACTGTCATAAAGTCAGGGGCTTAAACAGCAGAAATTTATTATGTCCAATTCTGTTGGTCAGAAATTAAACACAGGTCTCAGTGGGTGAAAAGCGAGGTGTTGGCAGGGCTCTGTTCCCTTCTGGAGAGGAATGTAGCCCCTCACCTTTCCACCCTCTGGAAGTGCCCACATATTTTGGCTCTTAACCTCCCTCCTCCAGCTCCAAAGGCACCAGCATTGCCTCTCTTTGATCCTTCTTTCTTTGTCACATCTCCCTCAACTCTGTCCTCAGCTGGGAGACGTTCTGGGCTTTGAAGAACTCGTGTGATTAGGTCTGGCCCAGGATAGTCTACCCAACTCAAGGTCATTCACTTTATCACATTTGCCGGTTCCCCTTTTCCTTGGAAGGTAACTTATTCATGGGATCCATCATAAGACTTACATGTCTTTGGAGACGATTCTCCCACAAATCCTTTAGTGATGAAGAAGCATTGTCCTTTCCTCTTGTTCCTTCGCTCACCCCACATCCTTGCCTGCTTCAGGATTTCTGGGGTACTAAGTTCCACCCTCACCCATGACCACAGCAGTAGCCAGTTTCCTGTATGGCTAATATGGTGGCCGTGGTTACCAATAATGGCATCAAGGGAAATGTGATGGGGACTCATGTCCCTGGCAGGCTGACGAGATGGTCAGAATGAATTCTCAGGCACCTGTGGACCTTAGAGAAATAGGAACTATTTGAAGAAGAAAATCTGGGGGAAAGACAGGACTTTCTTATTTGAGCATTCAGAGAGCCAGAAACAAAAAAATTAAGGAGATTAAATATGAAATACTTCTCAAAAGGTGGTGAAATGCAGGACATACCCGTAGAGTTGAATGAGTATATAGATCGTTCCTCACTGTTGCTGCTTTTAATGCCACGCTCAAATGCCTGACTTGCTATTTCCAAGAATAATGACTGAAGTACACAAATGTGCACATACACACAAAGGGACAGAGAAAATAATTTTTTAAACAAAACCTCTGTGGATATACAAGATTTAGCTTCCTCTCTCATTCCCCTGCAATAGTCTATTAACAGCATCCCATAGTATATAACACTCCGAAGAGGTTTCTTTACTGCTGAAATTTTTTCACATCCAAAGCTGTTATCAGTTATCTATGTTTCATTTGGGGAGGCTGGATCCAGAGGAGCATTCACTGGGGTGCTGCTGTGGCCTTTCTTCTCAGTGTCAGCAAGGTTGTAGTGCTTAAAAAATTCAGTGAGCATTTTCCTTGTAGCATTTATTAAATTCCATACCTGTCATGGAACAAGGAGTACCAGCATTGCACAGCCATACTCTCCTACCTGTGAAATCCGAATAATGGAAGCAGTAACACTGGGACCTAGCAGAGCAGGGGCGAAGAGGAGGAAGGAAAGGAGTGGTGTGGCGTTTTCACATTCAGGAAGGCAGCATTGATTGACAGCAGGCTGCCAGCTCCCTAAGACAGTTCATTTTCTAAAGTGCTGTTTGCAGCTCTATTTGGGGCACCAAGTAAAACACCACAATTTGAAAAGAGACTTGCATTTATTGACATGCAAAGAAACAAAGTGTCCTACAAGTATGCCATGGCCTTCTTTTCTTTTAATTTTGCATGTGCTGAGTTGATATACCCTCCTTGGGCATGAACGAACACATGTCAGAGAGAAAAGGAAGAGGCTTGATTAAACATGTCATCTGTTCCATGCACTTTCCTTCCCTAAATGCACATGAGCTCAAATTTTAAAGAGAAAATAATTCGGTCTATGTTTTGGGTTTCAAATGCTATGTTTGACTTAAACAATAAAGCAGGCCGTGTTCTCCTGCCTGGCTGAGCTTGAGTCTGACTCATGGCTGTCTCAGCCTGGACCCAGCTGCATCCAATAACTGGAATGTTGGTCTTAGTCACCTTTTATGAGAGAATTCTTGGCACCAAGGGAGAAAGATACTGGGTAGAGACTCATCACTGATGTATTTCTTCAGCAGGTTGCTTGTTGACATAATAATAAATAGGCAACATTAAAAAGTTTATGCCTGTTTTGTGGTGGGAAGTCACCTAGATCCTAGGAAACTCCATCCTTCTATCTTAAAAGGTCTGTAGAAAAACTTCAGGAGAAGGTTGAAGGCTCTGTGTTTTGGACTGAGCTGCCTCTTCAGAGAGGTGGGTCTGTGTGGACTTTAGGGATCCATTTATTACAATTTGCAAAATGTGGGTGTTAGTTACTCTGTCCTGATCCAAACACTTACTGATTTTCTTTTCATATTTAATTTTGAATTTCTCCTAGGCTAGAGCTCCCTGCTTCAGAAGACAACGCATTTGCAATCATGTTTTAAAGTCTTCCCAGAAAGAAGGGGGAAGCTTAAGTCCCTCTTAATACAAATGGGGCTCACTTCTTAGAGGTTGGCTATTTGATAAAGAATAGATGAGATATGCCCAGCCATTTGGCTTGCTCTAATGAAAATAATTCAGGGTTGGAGTCAATAGATCACAGCTTTAGTTTGACTCAGCAATTTATTAATCTGTATGACTTTGGGTAAAAGAAGAAAATGTGGTATATACATACAATGGAATATTATTAGCCTTGAACATGAAGGAAATTCTGCAATTTACAATGATGTGGATGGACCTGGAGGACACTGTGCTAAGTGAAATAAGCCAGTCATAGGAGGACAAATACTGCATGAGTCCACTTATATGAGGAATCTAATATAGTCAGACTCATAGAGACAGAGTAGAATGGTGGCTGCCAGAGGCTGGGAGAGTAGGGAATGGGAAGTTTTAGTTAACGTGTCTGAAGTTTTAGTTTAGTTCTGTATAAATAAGTTCTAGGTACCTGCTGCATAACACAGTGCCTTAACAACACCATACTATGCACATAAAATAAGAGGATAGATTGATATTCTTACCGCAATGATAAAAAGAGTCTAAATTTTATGTATTGTCTGCTCCAAGTAGCTTCTCATATGGTATCTCATTTATCCTCATGACTACTCTTTGAAGTTTATTTGGTAATCATCCCTATTGTACAGTTTTAAAAAGGAAATGAACGTCACACAGGTCACACTGTAACTAAGTGACAGGGACCGATCTCAATCTGAAAGTGTTTCAACTCTAAAGTCTCTGCTCTTTGTGTCTCATACATTATTCTTCCTGAATCACATTTTCTATGGTTATATAGTGAAGTGAACAGCACCTGACTTGTACAACTGCTGAGACAGGTAAAAATAATGCGTGCATGGTAGATGGCACAGAGGTTGAATGAATTTAACCAAATTACTGAAAGAAAAAGTGATTGACAACCTGTTATGCACCATGCATGGTTGTAGGGGCCAAGGGGCATGGTGGCAGACAATCAGCATGGCCTTTGATGTCACGGGCTCTTCCTGGTTTGGTATTATCCCATTTTATTGTTTCAGTGTGGGGGTGGGGGTAGAGTGGGGAGTGTATTAGTCTGCCAGGGCTGCCATAACAAAGCACCACTGGCTTACACAATAGACATTTACTGTCTCGCAGTTCTGGAGGCTGGAAATCCAAGATTAAGGTGTCGGCAGGGCTGCGATGGAGAAGCTGCGCTCGCTTCTGGTGCTTTGTTGATAGTCTTTGGTGTTCTTTGTCTTGTAGAAGCACCACCCAATCTCTGGCTTCATCTTTACATCATGGTCTCTTCATGTGCATCTGTGTCCAAATTTCCCCTTTATAGGGACACTAGTCATAGAGGACTAGGGTCCCCCTCCTCCAGTATAACCTCATCTTAAGTAATTGCATCTGCAAAGATGCTACCTTCAAATATTTTCACCCTCTAGGGGATTGGAAGTTAAGAATTCAGCGTATGATTTTGAGAAGGGGCCACAATTCAACCCATAACAGGGAGTTTCTCAATAACTAAATTTTGATATTCCTTGTTTGGATGCAAAAAAAATTGCTGTCAGGCCTTTGTACAGGGGTAAGGGGACAGGAGATGTTTTCACAGGAGTGAATGTGCTGGAGCTGTGCTGTGGGTCTGCAGCTCGGGGAATTGCCATAACAACCTTTGAAACAGAACCAGGAATTGGTTCCTCATGGGCCCTGAAATAGGGCCAGCTTTCTCTCACTGGCTGGTTTCTCTGGACACCAGATTGCGATTCTCTGAAAGAGACTTGGATAATGGTGCTGCCCCTGCCCCTAGTGTGAGTTTTCAGCTTCTGATCCATGAAGAGCAACCAACACCAGAGTCTGGTGTGTTCAGATGGAGCGTGGGGCTGAGTGGGAGGAGTTCATGCAGCCATTCAACAAGCCTTTGCTGACAGCTTTCTGAACACAAAGCTTTCCAACAGTAGGGTAATTAAGAAACATACTGTGGTCTTTGTCCAAGAAAGGCCAAATACTGTCCCCCCAAAATACCAAGAAGGCAGCAAGCCTGACCATGTGTTCGTCCATCTCACCTGATAATTATGAGAGGAGAGGAAATAACCGAGTTTCCAAAGCTGATTAACACTACGGACTGCCTAGTGTTCCATGCATGTTTCTCATTTCCTCCTCCTGGCAACCTGGTGAGGGAGCAAAAGGAAGTCACAAAGTTGAGTAACCCATTGAAGATCTCTCCAAGCTGTTTCCACAACGACATGCTGAAGTAACTGGCATTATGCAGTACACATGGGAACATGGGACCCTAGGTTTTGCTTTCAAAAATTTCCTGCTATTGGGCAATCCCGGGAATCCATGGATCATATCTCAACAGGCAGTGAGGAAACGCTTGCAGAAACCTAGGCCTGCATCACCGGGGGCTCTGCCAAAAGAGGAACTCCACCAGGTGCCCACCTTCCCAGTCCTCAGTAGAAGCTGAGGACAAACCACCGGGTCCTATTATCCATCCCCCTTCACTGGGTGCTATTACCCATCCCCCTTTCATCGCACGACTCATCTGTCTCTCCATCTTCTTCCTCCCAGCCCTTCCCCATGCTGTCCCTCCTGCTCCCTGTGGGTATTACATCTTGTCTTTAACAAACTCTCCTAAATTCTTCACCCCTTTTTTATCCTTCCTCCCTTCTCATCCAAAGCAAAACATATTTTTGTCCCTGAATAGCTGTTTTCACTCCATGAACCTAAGTAAAGGCCACTCCTCTCTCCCCCCTACTTAGTAAGTCAGAGTTCGGCGGCACATTTCCCAATACCCTGAAATCTCTGTGATACTCGTGATCTTAATAAATAACTGTGCTGATCAGAATTGTGAAGAGGATGTTGATTTCCCTGGTGCCTGCAGCCATGTGATTCTGGACCCTTTCCAGGTGTTGAGAGTGTCCCTTATTGTTCTTCTCAGACATCACGATGAGAGCGCGTGGGCTGTGGCACTGTTTGGTTTTCATGAGGTTTTATCCAGCCAACCTGACTATGGTGCATGTCTCATGGCTGTCACTGACATATAGAGAGGCAGCTAATTTTTTTTTTACTTTCACTTGTTTTTTGTAGTTTAAATTTTGAATTACAGTTTACATTTAATATTTTTTATATTTTAAATCTTTATTGTATTTTTAAAATTCTTTATTGTTGAAAGTATTACATATGTCCCTTCCCCCCCATTGACCTTAACCAGCCCACCCCCAGCCTAGGTCTTCACCCCCTTATTGTCTGTGTCCATTGGTCATGCTTACATGCATACAAGTTCATTGGTTGATCTTTTCCCATCCTCCTCTGCTTTCCCTCTGAGGTTGGACAGTCTGTTCAATGCTTCTGTGTCTTTGGTCAGATGTACAGGATAGTGTTTAGAGAATCATGTAATTTACTGAGTGGTCCCCCTGGTATTTCAAGTACCCACCTGGCACCATACATAGTTATTACCATATTACTAACTATATTCCCTATGCTGTACTTCACATCTCTGTGACTATTCTGTATCTACCAATCTGTACTCCTCAATCCCTTCTCCTTTGTCACCCAGCTTCATAACCTCCTCCCCTGTCACCCGTCAGTCTGTTCTCTGTGTCTATGAGTCGATAGGCAGCTAACCTAAGGGTGACGTGGAGGAACTCCCTGGCTTTGTGGAGACAAAAAGGAGAGTGATAAATACGAATGCTCCTAGTCTGACAATGAGTCAAAGTTTCTGAGAAATTTTATGTCTTTGTTTTTACTTTTGTTTAATTAAATGCAGGCTTCCCTTCTCCTCCCAGAAAGTTAATCATGTGGGCAGAGGAGGAGAGGGGAAGGCCAAGACTTCCATTTAATCAATGACATTCAAAGCCCAACTGGAGGGCCGTTGATGTGAATTGCTCAAGTACTTTTGGTGTATAATCTGCTAATATCTATCCAGTTTTAAAGCCCATGTACCAATCACACTGAGCATAGGAAAAAACCTACAGAGATTAAATAGTTTATTGGGCATAGTTTATTGGGTATAGTGTATAATATTCCAGCAATGAAGAAAAATCAGCTATGGAAAGCATTAGTAAACTTTACCATAGTTCCCTTGTAAATATTGAGATAACATTTCCTTTACTAAATAGCAATTTTCCACTGATTTCTCTACCTTATAATAATTCAATATTGAAGTGAAAAAAATTCTTACTTCTTTGATATGGAATAAAAAAGTATTTGACAAGCTTCATGCTTTTACTTTTACATACAAATTATATGTTTTAAACAGAATGGCAATGCTTCAAAATACAGTTTAGTGCATGCCAGTAGTATCTCTTAATGACTCAGACAGAATATAATGTTATACCATGAGCAAAACTCATCTGCCATAAAGAGTACAGACATATCAAATGGCTCATTCTGCGGAAACAATTCCAAATTAGTTGACTCTTATGTTACATCTTATGTGACAAACACCTTAACATTGCTGTGACTTTGAATGGACATCTAGCTTCTCAGAGAAATTTAGAAAGAAAAACATGACCAAATAAGGTTTCATTGAGAAAAGAAGTAGCATGTCTAATGATGCAACTCTTAATTCTCTGTGGGTGTTATTATTTATTGAGCTATAGTATTCTGAGTATTTAAAAAATGAAATAGAATAAAGTTTTACACTACCCTTCACTTATTGGGTCTCTCTCTCTCTCTCTCTCTCTCTCTCTCTCCATACAATTTTTTAAAAGTCCATGTAATCTAATTATCTTAAATAAAACTCTGAAGAAAGCAGCCCTTCATAAAGGAGTACAACTGTTCATTTTTCTAGGATTTGTGGAAATCACTCATCTACCTTATCAGTTTTTTTCTTTTTCACTATTATCTTTTATCTTTGTGGGTTTGCAGCATCTACATTTCCCAGCTGGGTATGGCTCCAGAGTCCAGACCATGGGTTAGGTGAGCTAGGGCCTTTGCACCTGCATTCTCTTGATGGAGTGGCCTGTGAGGGGGACACTCTTCTCATGGCAGAGGCCAGGAACACGGGAGCTCAAGTGAACACCGCAGGACCATAAGGTCTCCTCTTGCAACTTCCAGTGTCACTTCTGCCCATCTGCCATTGGTCAGAGTCACCTGATGACCCAAATCAGGAGAGTCTGGAGGCATGCTCTGGCCTTAGGAAAGCTACAGCAAGAGCAGGAAAGGGAGGGAAAATTGTGAGCAAATGTTACTGTCTTAAACAAGGAGTGATGGAATCACATTCATCCTTTTCCTGCATACCTGTAGAATTAAATGACTGTTCCAGTTCCTCAAACCTGACTGACTGTTCATCAGAATGATCTAAAAAGTTTTTAAAAATATAGAATTGACCACAGTATCCCAGAAATCTCTTACACCAAAGTTTTGAGTGTGGAAACTGGGATTTTTGGTTTTTTTTTTTAGAATGTTCTATATGCTCTTAGTGCGGGGTTGGAATCTTCTGGTCTGTATCATAAATTTCAGCACCTACATTCCACCACATTCTTAGACAACATTCACAAGAATTCTCTCTACTTGCTTTAGATTTCCTCCTCCTTTAGTTTTTTTTTATCTTAGTCTACTCTGGCTACTATAATAGCAACTTTGAGACTTTAACCAATTTATTAAATTTTACAGAAGTGAAAATTGCTAAATCTAGTGTTTGGACTCTGGCCTTCTGAGTCCAGGACACTGTCCATCAGCTTCCTTTAGAGAAAAAGAACCCCCAAAAGCTCAATATTGTGAGCCATTTTTAAAAAAGATTGTATTTTGCTCTTTGGCTTAATGGGATTAATTTTCATGTATGGTATGTAATATAAATGAATCTAAGTTCATATTCTCCATAGAGTACTCTGGTAATCTCATGTTTATATAAAAAGATGCCCTACTTTTCCATCCTTTCAGATTTCTACTCTCATTTTAAAGCAGATGAAAAGGGAAAGTAGTTGTGAACACTCACTAATAAATGTTACTATTCTGTGATGCTCACAGAAGGATTTTAGTTCCTTGTATTTCTTTCCTGTCTACTGTATATGCCCTTATTGTCATCCTTGTCCTGAACTTCTTGCTGTTGAAGAAGTGTGTTTATCTCCAAGGATAATCTACTTTAAAATTTGTAATCAATTTCTCAAATTCCAAAGAAACAGTCTAGGAACATGGATTTTAGGCTTAAGATGTTGATTTGAATGATAGTTTTATCATTAATTAGATAAGAGTTGGTGGATACGTTTCTTAACTGTGTTGATCCTGTATTTCCTCATTTCTACAATGGAATTAACTTGTTTGCTTTATAAAGCGTCAAGAGAATTAATTGGATAATGTATGTAAACTGGATCAATTAATCTGGATGAAAATTATATTGATTTCCTTCAGAGGTCGGTAAATCCGTTTCAGAAGGTGGATCATGCACAGTAAAGACTGATGATAATACTTAGTAACATATAAAGGACACTGGAGCCAATTAAACCCCAATTTAAAATACTGGCTCTCCCACCCACAGCTCAGTATTTTTCATCTGTATGTTGGGATCATTATGGAATGAAGTTTGTGAGGTTGCTACGAAGATTAAATGAAATAAAGAATGTAAAGTACTTAGTAGTCCTTGTCTATATATTGTCAGGCTGTGGAAACAAACTGGTTTTATTATTACTATTTTCACTTGAACAAAGTCTCGGGGAAAAGGAAAATCTCTGGAAAGGGGGCTGTGGATGTGAGGGCCAGTGGGAGTGGGCCAGCGAGGTCAGGGACTGCACTGCCCACCCGCTCTCCCTTCCTTCTCTGTGGCCTCATACCTGACACTTCACCCAGCCAACAACTGTTTGTGCAATGCATGAACACAACAGGAGCACATTCTAGATGATGCATGAAGTGTGAAATCAGATAATAGAAAAAAAGATGAAGTGTGTTTCAAAATATGTTACAGTCAAAGCACTTACCAAATATATTTAAGTAGAAGACGCACAGGTTCTTGAAAAGAATAACATATCGGCATTTTGGGGGATAAAAGAGTAAACGATTATCTCTGTTTTTACTTAGTCTTACAAACAGAAATTATTTCTTCCTCTCAGAGATGCTCTCTTCGTTGGCATCAAGTCTTGGCAAAGAAATGCCACCCAGGGGCCAGGCTTTGCAGTACTTATTATACCAGTTGGCCAAGGTATCTGCATTGTAATTCCATCATTGGAAAAATTCCTACAGACAGTCTTTCCTGTGTATGGTAGAGACTCTGGGTTAATTATACAATGAATGGCCCAAATAGAAAAGGCAGGCAGTTAGGAACAATGGGAATCTGTTCTCTATTTCCGAGTAAAATCAACACCAACCACCTCCCTGACTTCTGTCTATATCTGAAAATCTCCCTCCTTCAGCCAGTAACAGTAACACTCATTCAGACTCTCTTCACTTCCCCGCACAAATCTATTTCACCCTGAAATTGAGGACAAGAATACATAGCTAAAGACACAGAGGATTGAGTTGTAAAGGTATTCTACCATCGTAGTCCTGATTCCCAGGGTTTTAGGGCTAGCAAAATTAGTATTTACTGAAATCCTAAAATAATATTTATATCAATACATACATGTGTGTGTTGTGTGAATAATATTTTGAGCCTTACAGCAACTCCACCAGGTAGGCAAAACAAGTGTTATTTTCCCCATTTGTAGAAGAAGAAACAAATTCAAAATGTTTCAGTGGGTTTCTCAAGGCCAGTCATGTATTGAGTGGTGGGCCCAGAATTTGACCCAGGCTCTAGGTTCCATGTGCTTTCTTCCACTAACATAATGATCTGGAATAATGAAGACTATAAAAGCACAAACTAGTCATTAAATCTTCTCTAATTGAGATAAACAGGTAGAGTGGGTGTGAAGGTCCCTCTCTGACTGGTCGGAAGACCATGGTGAGTCCAGGGTCACTCACAGACTCTGGGCGGGTGAGGTGAGCATAAGCTATCAGGGAATGGGACACAGTTTAGCCAGATGAGGACATTGGTGCAGAGGTCAGAAGGTGGACATAGACAAAGAGCAGCATGCCACCAAGCTGTCACATCCAATCACCCAGCAAAACACGCTGTTAGGATCTTCTGTGTGGATCCCAGTTTAAAGTCACTGCCTATTGCCCCTCCAGAGCAAGCTCAACAGAAGCATTTCATTATCTAAGCTCCGTTTAAAATATTAACAACCTTAATTTTGGAAAAGTGCACCAGCCATATGCTGTTTTCTATATCAGTGATTCCTAGTCACACTGAACATTTAAATGTAAAATTCAGGCTTCCCCAGTCAGCTTCTCTCATTTGCAGTGATGAAATGGGATTCTCTAAATTTCAAAAGCATTATCCATACTCTCTTATCCTTTGAGCCAGCCTTCCCCAGCTTCTCAAATATGAATGTTCAGTCACCTTCATTTTGCTCCTGTTATAAGGAACCATTGGATCACTTCTGATCTACCACAGATAAGGCTTAGAATTAAGTCAACTTGCTTTTGCTCCAGAATCTCTTTGTTATAAAAAATATGTGGGATCCAAAGACCAGTCCTGGAATCAATGCTGCCCCAGATCTTTCTTCTTTACTGTATCAGTTAGCTGCTGCTATATAACAAATGAGCCCTAAACTTAGTGGCTTAAAACAACTGTTTATTAACTTCTGACTCTGTAGATCGATCCACTGGGCTCATCTGGCCTCACTCATGTGTCTGCATTGGGCAACTGTTGGGCTCATTTACACATCTGGCAGTTGACTGCTTCATGGCTGGGGGTTGGTTTGCCGTTGAATGGATTCCTAAATTCTCTTCCCCATGGCCTCTCACCCTCCAGCAGGCTAGCTTGTGTGGTGGTCAGATACCAAACACAGGTCCCAGGTTGTCCTGTAGTTCTGATGGAGCAGCTATAAATCAAGGTGCCCAGGACCCCTCACAGAAAGAACTCAGGGAAAGACTTACTTGTGTTTATCAGTTTGTGATTTAATAAAGGATATGATAAAGGACACAGATGAATGGGCAGATGAAGAGACACATAGGATGAGGTCTGGAAGGGCCCTGAGCACAGGAGCTTCTGCCCCCTGGAGCTGAGGAGTGCCATCTTCTCATGTATGAATGCTTTCACCAACCCAGAAGCCCCTTAAACCCTGAACTTTGGGGATTTGTATAGCCGTATCATCATATAGGCATGATCAATTTTTAATCAGTTTCCAGCCCCTCTCCTTTCTTCATTGAATGAGGGTGGGGATGAAAGTTTCAAGTTTCTAATCATGGGCTGGTCTTTGTGTGACCAACCCCCATCCAGAAGCCCACCCAGTCACCTCATTAGAACAAAAGACTCTCCTATCACCAAGGTCAAAGTCCAAACATTAGTAGGAACTGGGGATGGATATATACATTCTCCTATTGTCTTTAATGAATCCTCAAGATAATTCCTGGATATAAATAAATAAATAAATAAATAAATAAATAAATAAATAAGGACTCCTTGTGGCTTTCAGGAGGCAGAATTTCTTTGGCTTTCTCAGAGGCTTAGGAAAGCATAGAGAAGATGTCACAGCCACATGCCCGGTGGTCATCCTCTATTGAGTTAAGAAGATTGTACCAAGTCTACTTTATTACAGGTTAAAGGGTGTGCTTTCCCCACTGTTACAGAATCATTTGTGCAGAATCACTTTAGTCAGACCAATCACCTGCCAAGAAGAATGACCAAGATGGACTGCTCTGAGCAGAAATTATGGTCTGTAATGTTTGTTTTGCTTCATGTGCAGAAACAGCCTCCAGCTGCATCTCGCTGAGCCAGACTAAATTGCATTTGATTCATGGACTTTGCTGCAACGAGCCTCGATGACAGTATGGCAGGGACCCAGCCTTGCCATCCTTTGGTTCCCATGGCATTAAAATGGTGTGCAGTAAGTTAGATACACTGAATCTTTCTGTATCATTGTTACTTGCACAAATTAAAATATAGGACTTTCAAATCAGAGAAATACCATTTTACACACACACACACACACACACACACACACACACACACACACACAGAAAATTTTAACACTGTCTATACACGTTGAATCATTGCTTCATCTTCAGAGAGTGTTTTATCTAAAATTTATTTTGCTCATTAGTTTATAATAGTAATATATTAAATATATCATGCTACATGCTTTCGAATCATTAGTTTCTTAAATTTCACAGAAGTCCTCATTTAAGTAGATACCATTAACAACTAATGGCACCGAACTTGGGGAGGTTAAGTAACCTGCCTAATGTCATACAGCTACTAAGTAGTCATTAGAATTTGAGCTCAAGTGGTCGGAATCCATTTAGAGCTGCTGCCCATCCCACCTTACTGGTTCTTCTCTCCCTCCCTCCCTCTCCTCTCTTTCTCTCACCTTCCTTCCTTCACTTCTCTCCTTCCCTTCCTTCTTAATTTAACTGGAATTTCTTGGATACCTATTTTTATATATATTTAAATACAAAGAAGTATAAACTTTAGGCTCTTAAAGAATTTATAGACAGAGAACCAAGATGGTGGATAGGTAAATGCTGGTATTCACTACCTCCACAACAACATCAAAATTACAACTAAAATACAGAACAACATCATTCAGAACTACCTGAAATCTGAACGAATGGAAGTTCCTACAACCAAAAAACCAAAGAAGAAAGCACACTGAGACTGGTAGGAGGGGCGGAGGCATGGAATGCGCTGGTCTGACACCCATGTGTGTTGTGTTTTTAATTGAGAGGGATATCTAGGCTGCAGATGCCTCCTGTGAGGAGCAAGGGGTCCCAGCCCCACAACAGATCCCCATTTTAGGGTTCCAGAGCTGGGAAGAGAAGTCCCCATAACTTTGGGCTGTAAAAACTAGCAGGAACTGTGGCTGAGTGACACGGTTCCTATTAAAGGCTGGTGCACGGAGTTACCTGGACTCTGAGCTCTAGCTCTGGGGCAGTGGCATGGGGACATCTAGGGACATGAAGGAAATGGATCTTATGGCATCAGAGCAAGAACACAGGGGTGGCTTTCTCCCAGACAAGGGTGCTCACAGGGGTCATTGTTCCTATGCCGAGACCTCCCCTGTCACAGAGCTGACTGGTAGCCATATCTGAGTTTCCATCAGCTTAGCCCACATTGTTTGCTCCACCCTGGTGTTTCCCTGACACCCTGCCACATCCAGTTTGCAGGCCCTTCCAAGCTGTTTGCAGCAGCTTTACCATATGAATGGCCTGTGGTGGCTCAGGCTTCAGACTTTCCTAAAATCTCTCAAGCAAGCATCAGCTGGCATCAGCATGCTCCATACCCATCAATAACATGCCCAAGATCTGGCACTAGCACCAGCCTGCCTTGCTTCACAGCTTAGCCTCGCCTGGGCACGTCCAAGCCCAACATAAATAGCAGCCATCTGTAGATCGCTCTGTAGCTTCTGCTGGGTAGCCCCAGGCAGTGGCTGACTTTGCACCTCTCTGGAGGCCCCAGAACCAGTACACCTGGTGGACAGCTTCAGACCATACCAGATATACTACTCTACACATCCACAAGTGACACATGCAAGGGGCAGAGTCAGTGAGCACCAAAACTCTGCTGAAGCAAGTCCTGCTGCATAGGGGTGTCTCCTGCACAACAGTTCTTCCAGTGTTGTCTCAGCTGGTCCTCACAGCTAATTGGCCTGGAAGAAGGAAAAGAAAAGAAAAGAAAGAAAAGAAAAGAAAAAGAAAAAGAAGAAATATGAATAATAAAATGGCAATAAATACATGTCTATCAACAATTGAATCTAAAACTCAAAATAAATGAACAAGGAATCTAACAAAATAAACTGATGAATAAAATAGAACCAGAGGCATGGAAATATGGAACAGACTGTCGAATCCCAGAGGAAAGGGGTGTGTGTGAAGAGATTAACCAAAGAACTTATAAGCATATGTGCATTACATATGGACACAGACAATAGGATGGTGAAGGCCCAGGGCAGGGTGGAAACTGGGTAGAGAGGGGCACTAGGGAGAAAATGGGGGTATGTCTGTTATACTCTCAACAATACTTAAAAAAATTTTTTAAGTTGGTCTGACCTGTGGGGCCACACTAACCAGGAGCCATGGAAATAAGGGAATCCTGGGAAATGTACCTGAAGCTCAGGTAATCATCAAAATAAAAGAATTTATGGTCAAGTGAGGAAAATAATTATGTATATAAAATTTGCATCAGAACATGGTGAATGCCTAATGAATTAGAATAGCATTCTAATATAATGCATAAGGTATTACAGGGTTAGAGCAATAAATTTCCATGAGGTCATATTTAATGTTAGTTTTGTTTACCACTCCAATCTGAGAACACTATTTGAACCTGTCAGTTGTTCAAAAAATACTTGCTGATTGAATTACTGAAAAAAGTCTAACAAAAGAGATGACATTTGATCTGACCCGTGTCTATAGTAAATGTTCAAGTTTCAAGTATTTAACTTAATTATTAGACACTTACCTAGCATGGTGTATTACAATGTGCCAAGCATTCTTTTTAAAAAAATATGTTTTTAAGCCATCCTATATAATAAAAGCCTAAGATGCTAAGTGTCCAGTCATCCATTTAACCAATCAAAGTGTAATATGCTAATGATATGCTAACTGCTCGCTATGACTATGGGCAGTCAGTCAACCTGTCAACCGGTTGCTATGACATGCACTGACCACCAGGGGGACACACAACGCAGGAGCTGCCCCCTGGTGGTCAGTGTGCTCCCACAGGGGGAGCACTGCTCAGCCAGAAGCCAGGCTCATGGTTGGTGAGCACACCGGCAGCGCTAAGGATATTCGACTGACAGCTCCCAGACTGCGAGGGGGCACAGGCTGGACCGAGGGACCCCCTCCCCACCCCCCACCCTGAGTATACAAATTTTGCACACCAGGCAGACAGAGAAGCCGCACAAATGGCCACGGACCTGGGGAGCCAGGACAATGGAACCCTTGAGGTCTTTCACCACCAATGAGCTTCCAATTTCTAAGCTGGCACTCTGTATTGCTGAGCTAAATGTGTACCTGGCCAGGATTTTGAAAAGCATAAAGAAATCCAGTGGGAGATGGAGAAGATGTGAGCCTCCCCACCAAGGTGAGTCGGATCAGAGACAATGGGTGCCAGTGTTGACCTTTTGGGCATACAAGCTTTTGAAATCTGATGCATAATATCTGTGGGGCCACACTAACCAGGAGCCTTGGAAATAAGGGAATCCTGGGAAATGTACCTGAAGCTCAGGTAGATTAGCATGAACCAAATCCCCTGCACTATATCTATTGCAATTTGGCATTCCTGTACCCTTCTTTTAACCATTCTTGATATAACTTCCAGATTAAGACAATGGCAAAATGATGCTTCTGTCTAACATTATCCACATAAAAGGATAAAAATTCTGTCTTCTAGCAGAATCATAATTTCCCTTTGTTCATCTTTAACTTGTAAACTTATATTTAAGGTTAATTACTATTGAAACTTATTTTTCCTTCTGTTAGCTGATAGAAATAGAAGAAGAGAAAAAGTAGTTAAGATATGCAAAACTATATTCCTAATTTCAGACCTACTCCAATCACTGTCATATCTCACGGGTCACATAGCCCAAATGATGAAACAACTTGCTTCTCTTGTTCCAGACTCCATTGACCTCAGACCTGATCAAAAGGAAAAGCTTTCTTCAGTTATTAGGCAAATAGGTCAGAGTAGAATATCCAAATGAGGTTTATTTTGCATGCAACATTCAAAGAGGTACAACCAATGCTCTTTCTTTGGTGGTGGGAGGGGTCAGATGCAGAAATTTGTCCTTCATTCTGGAAGGTATATTTCACTGGGTTCCTAGACATTTCATGAGGTGGCCAGACTCAAGTTTTGTGTAATTTATTTCCTGTCCACTGGTTGCTTAGCTGTTTCTAAACCCTAGCTATTTTCACATCCTTTCCAATCAGCTAAATATTACAAATAAAATGGATCATATGATACCCCCACTGAAGAATGGAGAGGCAATTAAGGTTCCTGCATTCTAGATTATGACATAATGAAGGAGACTTGACATAGCCTGATGTAAGATGGTGATGAAGTATTGTCATCTCAGCCAGCTGAAAGGAGACTGCTTCTGATGGTCGCTAGTAATAGGTATGGAGCGAAGAGCATTTGCCAGATCAATAGCCCCATGCCATATGCCAGGGGATATGTTCATTTACTCTAGTAACAAAACCACATTTGAAAGAGCAACTGTGATTGGAGTCACCATCTGGTCAAGTGTATGAAAACCCACTGTCATTTTCCAAGATCCATCTGTCTTCCATACAGGCCAAATTGACAAGCTAAGTGGGATGCGGTAGCAATCACTACCCCTCTCCAATTCCTCTAGGAATGCAGTATTGTTTCTGGTCTACCAGCTAGGCAGTTCTAGTGCCTGCCTTCCACTTGGCTTTCCCTAAAATGACAGCCTTTACTCCACAGGTTAGGAAACCAAAGTGGGTACTCTGCCAGTTTCTGAGCATGTCTATTGCAATCATGCATTCTGGAATTGGGAAATTACCCACAGGGTGAGTTTGAAGATTCCCTGGTTCACTGTGAGATAGATCTAAGCCTAAATTCCATTGACCTCAGACCTCTATTCACCTCTACTGGGACTGGTGCACCACAGTGAAATTTTGGTCTCCAGGAACTAGTTTAAGATTACAGTCAGCTGTCTTTCAAGAGTCTGATTATTCCCTCATATGTAATTCACAGTAACCCTGGTGAAGGCTGCGCACCTCTTTGGGGGAAGTCTAGAAGAATCATCTCAGAAATTGTCATCATGGAATAGAGCTCCTCCTTAAGGGCTCAGCCCACTGGCGGGAACTGCCAACCCCCACTCTGAAAGAAGCTAGTTTTGTTTGAGTTACTATTTACCATGGGTGAATAGTAAAGCTAAATATTGTGAAGCTAAATATTGACTTGTTGATCTATATGTTGTAAATGATTCTTGTTCAGAAGAGATGTAATAGTTTTCTGACCAGTAGAGAAGATAACCCCAAATGTCACTGCTTCATTGCACCTAGGACACTAACTACTTGGATTAACTATGGTTTGGTTCCATAGCCCAACTTGCTTCTCTTGTTCCAGACCTGATGGAACAAGAGGGACTAGACTCTGTGAAGCAAAATATTGATTATGGAGAGTATTAAAGATGCCCCCCCTTAATTTTGAGAGTGTTACAGATGTCCCCCTTCCTTCCATTGACTCCTCTACCCATTTCCCACCCAACCCCAGTCCTTCACCACCCTAATGTCTGTGTTCATGGGTTAGGTATATCTATATATATAAAAGTCTAAGCGATCATCCGACTGTTTGACTGTCCGACCAGTAGCTATGATGAGCAAAGACCACCAGGGGGCAGATGCTCAACACAGGAGCTGCTGAGCTGCGGTGATTTGGCAGCTGTGGTTCTCGGGTGATGCACCTGAAACTAGAGAGGAGGGAACCTGATTCCGGGCGGTGTCACTCAAGAACCACCCTCTTGCATCCCAGGACCCCTTGGGGGTATTGGACTGCCGGTTTTGGCCCGATCTTCACAGGCCAGGCCAAGGCACCCCACCTGCCAGAGGGACCCCGCTCACTCTGCAGATGACTTTCGAGTCACAGCGCCAACCCAGGTGCTGCCGGCCCGGGGAGGGACTGCGGGAGATTGGCTCCAGGGCATGTCCAGCCCATCTTGCCCAGTCCCACCCTGCTGGCCACCTTCTAATTAATTTCCTTTCAATGTGCACAAATCCGTGCACCAGGGCTCTAGTATCCATGTAAGTTCTCTGGTTAATCTCTTCCACCCCTTCCCCCTTCCCTCTGAGATGTCAGTCTTTTCAATGTTTTCATGCCTCTGGTTCTATTTTATTCATCAGTTTATTTTGTTCATTAGAATATTTGTTGGCTTATTTCACTTAGCACAATACTCTCCAGGTCCCTCCATGTTGTCTCAAAGGTAATAAATATATCTTTATTTTTAACAGCTGCATAGTATTCTGTTGTGTAAATGTACCACAGATTTTGATAGCTACTATGGAAAACAGTGTGGAGTTTCCTCAAAAAATTAAAAATGGAACTGCCATTTGACCCAGTGATCCCACTTCTAGGATATTCTAAGAATCCCAAAACACCAATCAAAACGAATATATGCACCCCTATGTTCATGGCACTACCTACTTTTCTATCTTGCACTGCAATGTTATTTCACGATTCTATTCTTTATTTGCTATAAATACTCCCATATGTCCTATACTCCTTTGAGGAATCTTTATCAATTATTAATTTCCCTCCTTACTGCTGTGAATAAATCTTTGACGCGGTTGTAGAAAACTCATATTTTTTAACTGAAAATCGTGACAGTTCTCTAATGGTTCCAGCATTGGACATGGTGAGCCTTTCTCCAACAGTCTGAGCCTGCCCTGCCAGACTTGAAGGAAAAGCAGGAACAGTAGAGCTGAACCGGCTCCATCACCTGCCCCCAAACGTCAATTTGTGCTCCGCTGCTGGGGAAGAGAGAAACAGGCTGTGAGCAACGGTTATTAACATTCTCAACTCATGAGTCCCCCAGACCTACCGAACCAGAAACTTGGAGGTGGGGGTCCAGCAATCTGCCATTTGAGGAGCTTTTCGAGTGATTGAAATGCAAGCAAAAGTTTCAGAACCTCTGCTCAGCATATATCCAGTGGGGAATCCAAGTACCTGTTTCTCAAATGGGTGTTTTATACAAAGATCAGCCTCTTTCTGCACGTTCCCTGGGAGAACCCGTCTTCAACACCTCACACTGTCAATGGGAGATTCTCAGCTTGGTCTTATTTTATGTGTGACTTGCTTATTCTTCATAATTTATGACTTAATTGGCAAGTTTAGTTAGATTTTACTACAGGATTTAATATTTAAAAGGAGGGTCAGTCCTGGCCCCTGTGGCTCAGTTGGTTTAATGTTGGCCCATACATCAAAGGGTCGCTGGTTTGATTCCTGGTCAGGGCACATGCCGGGGTTGCAGGCTCGATCTCCAGTAGGGGGTGTGCAGAAAGTAGTCAATCAATGTTTCCCTTTCATCATTAATGTCTCTCTCTCTCCTTCTCCCTTCTTCTCTCTCTTTGAAAAATCAATAAAAACATATTTTTAAAAAAATAAAAGAAGGATGAAAATTAATTCAGGAAAGTGGTGTGGGCAAGCCAGACAGTTTTCTCCCTGCCCTCTGTTGCTGGGAATCCCAGTTACATTCACAAAGGCAAAGATTTAGAATGCATCCCCTCCCCCTCTCCGATTCCTCTTCTGTTGGTAATTCATTTCCATCCAGGCAGATGACCTGAATGAGGAAAGTGCAGCGAGGAAATTAAACCGCAGTGTCAGAATGTGACACAGATGGTCCTGTGCCCAGTACTTCATTCGATAACGTCAAGCGCTGTGGTGGGCTTTCTGGAAATGTCTGCTTCATGATAACCTATTGGGTTTGTCCCAGATAAAGCTGAAGAGGGAGTGAACTAATGAGACAAGCAGTACAAGTGTAGGCAGCCATATGGGGCTTTCTTGCCAGAGATCACTAGGCAGGTAAAGCCTTCCCTCCAACCATAGTCAATCCACATGTGGACTCATAGATTGCTGGGGAGGTGCTCGCTGTGTTGACACACTTTTCACTTTGCAGGACCAGGCTCATGCTGATCTGGGCTGCTGGGAAATCAGTTCTTGTCCTCTTGACCCATTCTGACACCTGGAGGGCAGGGGAGCTGCCTTTGCTGCAAGGCTCAGGACTGTGACACCGCCTGTGCACGGAGCTGCAGCACCACCTCAGATGGGCGCCGGCACAGGGACCGTGTCCTTGTGAGATCATTTCTCTCCATCATCAGGACTTCTCTTTTCATAAAGCATTAAAAACACATCTTCTCTGGAAACAGGAGGCCTCATGGAATAAACATTTCAAGAACACAGCTTCTTTCCCGGTAATCATCTCTGTGAGACTATCAGTTTGGTTCACTGGGGAGTCATCGCGAAGGTAATTTTGGATTCGTCGTGGTTTCCCCGACATCCCTGGGAGCATCTAAAACTTTGTCTGACAGGCAGCAGATGTGTCAGACCAAGGCCCTGACTGGTCCACAGTGCAGTTCTCCTCGAGTAGGTGCTGCCCAGGAGAGTCTGACCTGGAGCCACTGGTCCCGGGGGTTGTCTGGCCTCTGCTTTCTGTCTTCAGTGCCAGAATTCACCACACAAACTGTGTTATACAGATGAGGCAGGTTAAGCCCTAGATATTTTTATTTTTTAAAAAACCTTTATTGTTGAGAGTATTACAGATGTCCCCCTTTACCCCCATTTAGATATTTTGATTTAAATAAAATGAACAAAGAATGACAGCTTATTTATTAATTTGCAAGAAATGATACCTACTCATATCATAGTTTCAAAATATTTATGCTCATTCTTTGATGAGTACTAGATTGGTATTATTATTACATGTTATTAATACAAATGATTATTATTTTAAAAATAGCAATAAGTATGATTCATTGGATACTTATCATACCCAGAGGCTAGTCTTACAAATGGAATGGGGGATATTTTGAAAATTGTTCATATCTTTCTGAGCACCTGGCCCTTATCCAATAGTATCTACAGAGCCAGAGTAGAGACTGTAATTCATTGTGCAGAAAGAATGCTACAAGAGAGATTCTAACATTGAAAGTACAATCTACAGCAAGATGATGGTAGTCTTCAAAACTTTGAACATCTTGTAAAAGAATCTTTATATTTCTTTATCTTACACTTTAGTCACTCAATAGCCAGAATTGGCAGGCTAGACCTAAGGCTTTCCTATATAATAAAGAGCTAATATGCAAATGGTCATCATGCCCTCACACCCTTGTGCTCTTGCACCAGGGCCGGGGGACCTGAGGCCACACCCCCCACCCCGACACCGGGGCTGGAGGACCTGAGGTCGGGCCGGGTATCTGAGGCCGCACCCCCTGCCCCGGTGCTGGAGCCGGGGTACCTGAGGCCATGCCTCCCACCCAGTGGGGCTTGACTGGGGACCTAAGGCTGCACCCCAGCCCGATGCCAGGCCAGGGGACCTGAGGCTGCGCCCCCCCCCACACTTCGAGGCTCGACGGGGGTGGAGCTAGCCGGGTCTGGGTCTTGCTCGATTTCAAGGTGCAGGCGGGTGGGCGAGGACTTGACTCTGGGTCCCGAGGCGTGCCCCAGACTCTGACAGGAGGGACATTTTCAGATACATTTTACTAATTTTCTTTCATCTCTGACACTTCTATTATAGAGAAAAGGAAAATAGCAATATTAAAATATTTCCTCTAATTAATTCCCTTTTAATGTGCATGAATTTCATGCACTGGGCCACTAGTATATATACATAAAAGAATATTATAATAGTGATAGAGGGAGGGCAGCAAAGGGTTATATATGTGCGTAAGATTAGTGAAGGTCATTCCAAGGGCAGAAAGAAGCTCTAGCTGCTGCATCTTAAAAAGTTCTGGAAAGAGATCAGACCTTGGGTTTGGGAAGCAGTTACACCAGCCCTGGGTCACACAGCAGGGGACGCTGAGGCTAGCCTTCCTGATCCACCTTGGGTCACGTGGGTGGTATGAACAGGACACAGAAGGAGCTGAGCATCAGGTGGGGAGGAGGGGAGGTGTTGAAAGGTGGTTCCCCATCATAATTGCAGAGTGAACCACCAGTCAGAGAGATCTAAGGTTTGCATCTCGCCCTCTTGGACTATCAGCCTCTGCTCCAGTGCTGGGGTGTTCTTAAGAGAGAGTTCCTTTTTGTTGGGATAGCCTGGTGGTCACACTTCTCCAGTGCACACCTTACTGCCGTTAAGAATGATGGGAAAGTTATCTGATAGTCAGCCTTCCTTCCCCTTCAGAGAACTGAAAATCCCTTCCTTTCTCCTATTTTCACACATAATACCATTTTTCTTATTGCATTTGTGTGTGTGTGTTTTTAAATCCTTTCCTGAGGATATGTTTTTATTGATTTTAGAGAGTTAGGGAGAAAGAGAGAGAGAGAGAGAGAGAGAGAGAGAGAGAGAGAGAGAGAGAGAGAGAGAAAAGAAACATTGACTGGTTGGTTGCCTCCGGTACCTGTCCCAATTGGGGTTAGAATCTGCAACCTGGGTATGTGCCCTGACTATGAATCACAGCGGCAACCTTTTCGTGTATGGGGTGATGCTCAAACCAACTGAGCAGCAGGCCAGGGCTGCATTTGTTTTTATAACATCTCTCCATTTTGGCATAATTTCAACAGTGTGATAGCGGCATTTGTACAGCTTTGCCATTTACTGTATGTAAGGCCTGCTGCTTCTGACTGCACCGAGGAAAAGGCCTTTCCCCTTATCTGTAAAATGATTCAGAACCAGGCAGCGGAATGAGTAACTTCTGGGAAGGTTTCCGTGCTCAACATAAACGCTCTAATCTCATCAGGGCACGTGACTTCTCACTGGCCGGCCAGCAGGGAGCCCTGCTCTGTCCTGGTCCAATTTGCTTCCTGATCTTAGTTTTTCTCATCTTTTGTCTTAAATTCTCCTCTTCATGCTTCTTTGTGATCTGAATCTCTGTGTCTGCTGATTGAATATATGACTTAAGTATTTAAATACTTGATTTTTTAAAAGTCTTTTTCAATTTTTTGTATTACTTCTCTTATAAGTCTGTCCTTCCTTTTCTTTTGCTTCCATTGTAAAGATGGGAAATTTGGAGGCTAAACGATGTTATCCAGGAAAACCTGGAGATATACTGACAGCAGGAGTACCTGAGACCTTTCAAATCCTCTATCTGCCTTACTTGACACTTCCCTTAACATTTTATCACTTAAGCCACGATGAATAAAACATGAGATTTACATTCAAGTCATTTGCATATCTCCTTGCTCTGAGGAAGAAAAACAGCCACTCAGATTTCTCTCTCCTTGCTCCATTGTGTACAGGGACTAGTAGACACAACTGAGATGATAATGAGATTCTATGCCTGATGGGAATAGAGTAGCAACCCCATGGCACCATGTTCCCTTGAACTGGACTCACCATGACCCAGGCCACTGGTCCATTTTGCTGTGTGATGAAGGCAGGAGTCAGAAGATCTTGGTCAGCATCCATTCACTTTTGCTTTGTTTCTAATCTTTGTCCTAATGCTGACATTTTTGGCTATGACCCTTCTGCCCCTGTTTATTTTGCATTTGGGGCTATTTTTATTAAACTTTTTTTAAGTCCCTAGTTTTGATTTCTCATGGAACTAGACTACTATTGCTATATCCTCATCATTATGAATCTCAGTTTGCCTACTTAAAACACAAGGATAAATAATAGCTGCCCAACTAACATCTTTGTTTTCAGAGTCCAATAAAATATCAAATTATTTTCATAAAAATATCAAAATCATTCAAATGGCTATTAGTGCTACTCCTTCCACCACCACCACTGCTATCACATCTAAAACTGGTGAAATGGCCTCACTGGGGCCTTTAGGTCACCCACGTGCAGCAATATTTGACACTTAGGAGGTGCTCAGTGATTGCAGGCGAATTACATCAAATTGCAGTTTGACATTGACTACTTAACCTCATGTTCTGTGTTTTTTTTTAAACCAATTACTTTTTTTTTTCTATATCACTTCTTCTAATTAGCATTTACAACAGAATGTATGTTTAGAAACTCTGAGAGAAATATTATTTCTTCCTTTTTCCTTTTATTTTATTTTATCATGATTTAGTTTCTCACACAAGGTTTTGATGTTTGTTCTGAGGCAAGGGGAATTGTGAGTAGGTCTATGAATCCGATTCCGTGAATCTGAGTTGTTAGGATCAACACAAATTTCCATCTTATTTAGGTTGTTCAATAATTATTGATTCCCTATCATACAAAAGATATTAGCGGGGCCAGTGGAACAAGGGGCTGTTGTAGAAAGGCCTAGGACAGGCTCACTGAGGATATTAAAAGTACAGGGCTAGAAAGATACCTATGAGCCTTCTCAACACTTACTTTGATGGTAATGTATTGATAAATGAACTAATTATGGTAATCCATCAGTGAATATACCCATTTTGATTAATTAGTTGATTGAATGCAGCAAATCAACTGGTTGATTGGGGCATTATGAAAAACAATGCATTGAAACCAGAGTCAGAGCCAATGTGAGGGGAGCCTCCCCTACTTGCTAGGGTCATAGTGCCAGGACTGCTGCAGTGATGATGAGTGAGCCTTTACATGAGCTACTTTGAAGAAAAGCAACAAAGTTGACAATAAAGATAAAATCATTTAAAAATATTAGTGTCAAATCATCAGTCCCATTTTTATATTATGTTAGTGTCTTTTTACATCTTCCTATGATAATTTGGCAATGAAAATAACATAAAGAAGTGTAATTCCTGAGCTAACAAACTGTCCCATTCTTAAATTTTATATGTAGTTCTTTCTAAATTAACTATTACATTTTTTATCCTCACCCAAGAATATGTTTATTGATTTTTTTTAAAAAGACAGAGAGGAAGGGAGAGAGAAAAAAAATATCCAGTGGTTGCCTCCCATACAGGGATTGAACTCACAACCTTAATATGTGCCCTGACTGGGAATTGAACCTGCAATCTTTTGGTATAGGGGACTATGCTCCAATCAACTGGGTTTTTAAAAAATTTAAAGTATCTTTTGTGGTAGGAAATATTTATACTGTGCCCTTCATGTTATCATATTTGGTTGAAGTTCATATTTCAGTCCTCCAGAGAAAGGAGGATGGAAGAAATATTTCTAGATTGTTTCTCCCCTTCTCTATTCTTCCCCAGGGAAACATAAATGGTTCTCCCATGGATACATCATTTCTCATGATTATACTTCCAAGAAAATATCAAAATCTGGAATGTAGCTTTCCATCCAAGCTGTGTTCTCCATATTCTGTTTATTAAAATGTATGTATTCATCTTATTTCTGTTGATTACCAGTTTTACTTATTGAATGGTTCCTAATCCAGAAACACAGTGAGAGAAGTGTAATTATGTATAAGCTCAAACTCAAAATATCTGTATTTCTGCTGACCTGCTTTCATAAGAAAATTGTCACATACTGTATACTCAATCAAAATATTTTGATTAAACTTATCCTAACTGATTATATTGTCAATGGGAGAAAATTGATATAAAGTTATTAATACTTAAGCTAACTGGTATATATTTAGCAATCTTCATAGGTTGTTTATGAAAATTTTTATAAAATATTTTAATAGATATTTCTGAATATTTGCTTCCACATGTTCTTAGCTGATACAAATGTCATTGGCAAAATAGTCTTATCTTTTGATGTGTGTATGTGTGTGTGTATACCACAAATTCTTTATAGGTAATCTTTCAGTGATTCATTTTACATAAATAATATTCCCATTTCCTAATTTAAATCCATTCATGTGACTACAGGCTGCCTGTTAGAATCACCTAGGAATCTTTGAGAAAATACTCATTACCAGGTTTCTCTTCTAGAGATTCTAACTTAATTATTTTGGCGAAGGGTCTGGTTTTGAATAGTTTTAAAAGTTCTTCATGTATCATATATGTCAGGGTTGAAAACACTTCTCTATACAGTGGTTTCGGAAACTAATTTTTCAGGTTTCATGTCAGATTCACCTAAGAGCAGATATCTACAAAAATACAGACTCAAGGGCCCTAATTCTGAGGATTACAATTCAGTAAATCTTGGGTGTGGTGTTTTTGTTGATTCCAAAGTATGGTCAGGTTTGGGAACTTTGGCCTATATCGCTTCATTCTACTTAGAGCTACTTTTTAGCACCATGGACAGCGCCCAACTTACAAAACATGGCTGCAATGCTAGAATTTTGTACTTTTTGGATGAAAAGGATCTTTGATTAATAATTTTAAAAAATACCAGGTTTTCCAGATGAGAAAAATAAATCATACAAAAATTTTAACATATTTTGCAAAGGTCACACAAGCAGGATGAAGAGTGCTGATGGCCTTATTGCTCATCATTCCTCTCATTTCTCCATCTACTGCTGGGTTTTCTTCATTTTGTGAAACACGCAGTGCCCTCCCACAGCCCCCTTTGCTTTGTAAACTCCTCACCAGGTTCCAGTGTCACTTCCTCAGGACACCTCTGGGGACTCAAAGTCAGATACTGTTGTCATATATCCTCATAAGCTTCTATAGATCAATGTCCCAACACTTCACATCTTTTATCTCGATATGAAATTATATAACCAGCAGTGTGATTATTGGACTATAGTTCTCTTCTAGCAGACTCTGAACTCCAGAGTCTGTGGCTGTTTTGCTTATCTTTGTGCCCTTTCCCCTCAGCACAATGCCAGGCATGTATCAGGCATGCCATGAATATGTGTTTAATTGAATTGATCAGCAACCATAACATGATGGAATTTTATTTGTCCTGATTTAAAATCTAATGAAGTTTCTTGCTCATGCTATTTACTTTTGACTTCCGTGTGCTGTTTATGACCAATACTAACATGTGTGAGAGGGTCTTTTACTATCAAATAAAAGTTCTTTATGCCAGTAAGCTGTTTGCAGTTTTCAATTATGCATGAGTTATAAGAAAAAAATGTACTGGCTTGTCAAGAAGCAGAGAAATTTTGGTGTTTCTATTCAGGAAACTGCAAGATACATTTTTATTTTTCCCCTATAGTTATATATAGCACTCTCTGTGGAGAGATAGTCAGATATAAAGATATAGATGTAGACATAGATATATGATATACTCTTCTTCCTATTCAACAGTACTCACAGTGTGAAGAATGATGCGACACAAATATTATTAATATGCTAACAGAAATATATTCAAATATTTACATTCTGTCTCTAGGTTCTCTCACAGATACACGCATAGCTTTTCATATCAGCATTGTGATGATGCTTGGAAAATGTGTAGGTCTAATTTTGTAGCCTTCCCCTTGAACTCCAAGCTGCTTTATGTTATCCTCCTACCTGCTCAACTTCCCAACTTGGATGTCTAATGAAAATATGTAATTGAACACATAAAAATGGATATCTTGTCATCCACAAATTTCTGATTCTCCCCTCCCCCCTCCTATCTTTCCTTCTTCAGTAAATGGCACTTTAATTCCTTGAGCTGCTCAGGGCAAAATAATACATGAAACCAAAAAATAATAGTCATTTAAAACTCCTCTCATTTCCTCAGCTCTCATTTCTTATGAAGTGGCATTTGCATCCCCTTCAAAAAATGTCCTGCATCGTACCACTTCTTACAGTTTCCACTGTCTCAACTCAGTCCAAGCTAAACTCACTTTCTCACTGACCTCTGAGCTTACTCTTGACCTTGACATAGCAACCACAGTGGGTAGGTAATCAGACCATGGGATTCCTATGCCCTGATTCTCTAATAACTTCCCAATTCACACAGCACAAGCACCAGGCCTACAAAGCTAATACGTCCCCAGACAACTTTGCCATCTTAGCTTTTCTGTTCCTCCTCTTGCTCACCCAGCTCAATTGCCTTCTTGCCAGGAATGTCCCATTCCTGCCTCAAGTCCTTTGAAATTTCGTTTCTTCTGCTGGACAGATTCTTCCCAAGTCACCATCTTCCCATCCACATTTCTTTTCACAGGTCACCTCTCCAAAACAAAGCCTTCTCTCCTAGGAAACTTTTGGAAATTAGCGTGTCTGTTCATTTCTGCCCCTCTAAAATGGGTTATTTTACATTCAAAATAATTATTATCTGACAGATAAAGTTTGACAAATTCTAGCAAAAGGAACCCCAAAAGGAGATATAGGCCTTCATTACTTACAGTTTCCCTTAGGAGCTGGTGGACCTGGGATAACACGAGTACTTCTAGGGCCTTTGGAAGTGGTTCTCAGTGGGAGTATGAAAACAATATAGACAATTTATTTGGAAGCAAAGAATGCAGTGTGCACTCCGAGAGGCCGAAGTTCTTAGACAAAAGTAATTCTGTAGGTCTTTGATGAGATGACTAAGGCATTATTATATTATTTGTATGTTTCTCAACTGTTTCCTATGAAATTCAGTGATTTTTTTGGTTTATTTTTCTTTTCCAACTTTGTCATTGATACTTTTTCCATGTGGAACCCATAATACCCAAGTAATTTATATCAACAAATATTTTTTTGAATATATCGTGTAGAAACCCATTGCTCCTGACTAAGCCAGGGATACAAAGATAACTTAGAAAAATAACGAATCCTGTGTGATTCCACTTACATGAGGTACCTATTGTTGCCAGGAGCTGGGGAAGAGGGCAATGGGGAGTTCATAGGGACAGAGTTTAAACTTTACAAGATGAAAAAAGCTCTGAAGATGGTGATAATGGTTGCATGACCTGTGAATGTAATTAATGCCGCATTTTAACTGTGGTTAAAACGGTAAATTTTATGTTTATGTTATAATAATAACAATAAACTAAAGAGATTGTCTCTGCCTTCAAAGAGCCCATTGTGTAATTAACATGACATGTGAACCTCTATGACAGTGACGGACCAGACTTGGGTTGCTCTGTGGGTCTAAGGTCAGTTCTACTAGGTCAGTACTGTGCTGATTGGAAGCCATGGCCTTGACGGAAAAGAGACAGTATCTTCTAGGTCAGGCATCTCAATCCAGCTAAATATGCCCTCGATAAAATGACTTAGCAGAGTGAGCTCAGAGGTCAGTTCTCTGTTCATGGAGACGGGAGTGCTGCTCTGCCCAGTAGGGCTGCTGCCAGCTCAGCTGGGATGCTGACCATGTGTGAAGTTGTTCTTGCTGTTCCTGAGGCTCTGGATTGCCTGTCCCTTCCAGCAGGGTCCTGTGGGTCATGCAGAAGGCACAAATGAGGCTTCTGTTGGGCAGTGAATGTGAAGAGCCTTCGGAAACCATCCCATCAGGCTTTGATTTCGGTTGTTTCTTTTTCTTTTTTAATTCAGTCAAGGCAGAGAGGTTTGCAAAACTCTTCAGATAAGATGACTGATGGTGATTGTTTAAATCCTGCCAGGGTTGCCGCAAACAACTAGGAAAGGAGACGTGTTGCCAGGGAGGTTAGGGAGGAAATATGTATGTGAGCATAAGACTAACATGGGAGAAGTAATGGGCAGAATTAGTAGTAATGGATCCCTCAAATAGAATCTAATTTAAAAGGGCTTAAGTGGTGCCCAGGAATGTTTGTGTTAAAAAGAACACCAGGTTAAGGTAAAAAGAAAACCTACTGGCTTGAGATGAATGGTCAGCAATAGCCTGCACTGACCACCGGGGAACAAGACGTCTAGAGAGTGAGGTCCTCATTTAAGATCACTGGAGGGAGCATTATCTCAATCCGTTGAGGTTCTGCTTCCTGGCAATTGTAGACAGTTTGGCTCAAATAAACTCACAAAAGTTCTTACAGGTTTGCATGTTTTTATGTTAACATTACTTGGCATAGTCGTGGCAGAGTTCTAAAGAAGCTCACCCAGGAACATTCCTTGGACCTGGACTTGGTGCTAGGATCCAGCAAAGGGCCCATTGAGCCCACTGGTTCTCCACCCATTGGGTGAACTTGGGAAGTATTGTTTATCAAGAAATTGCTGTCTTGGAATGTTATATCTTATAGAAAAGCAAAGTTTTTATCAAAACTATAACCACGCCACTTTTAAATTTTGTCATTCACGGATAGTCATTGCTTTACTCTGATGCATTTGTAGGTATATTACATCTTTACAAAAATCAATGAAAAGGATTCTGATGTACTCTAAATTGCAGGCTTTTAAGGAGGTTATATCTTTGAACTGGATGAAGACTTATAGGACTTCAAGGAATAACTGAATTCAAAAAAACTACGGGCAAATAATCAGGATAAGTAAAAATAGTTATGGCACTAAATGAATCAAGAATAATTATTCTTATGGCTGTTTAAAATATTGTTGATTTTTAAATCTTTTGTTTCCCAAATATAAGGACAACTAAAAGGCAGACATTTTACATTCATTTCACAGTACTCCCAGGAGACAAAGATTCAAAGACTATGGCAATCCGGAGATTTTTGTCCATTGGGAAATACGTTAATGAAAGACTCTCTCCAACAGTGTTGAAAGGACCTCACCTTACCAGGTACCTAACCACGAATGGACATCTGCCCCTGTCTCTGACACTTGCCTTCATCTCAAGGGTGAGAAGACGCTGACTACAAAGGAGGTAGACAGCCATCCCAAGACGTCAACAAGGCCTGCATGCTCACAAATTGATGCTGCTCAAGCCTTGTTCTTATATCACCTAATTGTTATTGATTGAATGTATATAAAATAATTTTTATACTGAAAACAAAAGATCACTGGACCCTGGAACTTCACGGAAAACCTACTGCCTTGTTATGAATCGGGTCTATCAAGCAGCAGTCAATCATGTCTATTGATTGGACTAATTGATAGAATCAATAGGCTATTTCAACATCATTGAAACAGCATTTTTAATCTCCCTGTTTCTTGGCCTCTCTTACATTAAAAAATTTTTTTTTCTAAATCACTGGTAAGGTCACTGAGGGGCTTTGAAAGCAGTATCATTCGGGGGATGGGGGCGGGGGGAGGAGTAGACAGGTGTGGGCTGGGTCCAGAATCTGTTGCTTATCTCGGTGCAGTTGCCACCACCATCAGCACCATGACTGTTACCACCTCCCGTTTTCTAGCGCACGTAGGCACAGGCATTAGTCTACGTTCAGAACAACACTCTCGGTAGGAGTTCCCACTGTCTTTTGCAGGTAAGTGACTTATAGCTCAGGGAAGTCATGACTTGCCCAAGATCACACAGCTAGTACGTGACAATACAGATCAAAAGTTGCTCCTGACAAATAGTGGACTTCCTCTCCACCCCAATGCTGGCTGGATCACTCGAGAATAATTTATTATCTGCATGTGAATTTCCTCCTTTTCCAAGTGGAATTAATATCTCCCAGTGTCATCATGAGGATCAACTGACACAGTAACTGACTTGTAAGTTACAGGAAACGCTCGTATCCGGTGTAGCAGATGGCCTAACTCTCTTTCAATCCTCATGCTGTATTCCTTTCATACATAGCAAAGACATTTTCATGGGGTTACGGACTCCCAGATTGTGCCTGCACACGCCCCCACTGCTTCTACACCTGGCACCTAAGTGTGGCCATGTGCCAATGCGATGAGAGCAGAAGCAATCTTCCTTTCCTAAGGCAGCTGCTCAGTGCCCTTTTCTCAACACCCTCTCTGCCCCTTTCTGCAGCCACCTGCCTGGGGATGGTGAGGAGAGATAGGTCCCCAGGATCATGGACAAGAGCTCATGTGAGCCCCACCAGACATTTGTGAGAGAGAAATAAACTTTCTTCCTCAAAATCTTAAGTGATATAATGTATCTGATAGATATTGTTAACCACTGAATATTGTAATATTATTATATGTTATCTTGTATTAGCCATTGATAATGTTGCATATTTTATATAATACATGATATTACATTATATATAGATACAGATAATCTGTAAATCTATATACACACAGAGGGACATGGATAGAATTGTTTTGAAAGGGGAATGGAAGTGAAATATTTTATTGGAAAATTGATTTTAGACTATAAAAATTAAAAAATTGATTTCAGACTGTAAAAATATCTATTCCAGACACTTTGATATAAGGGGGAATCTATAACTGCATAAGCCTAAGGCTATAGCTATTTTAATTTTGTACATGTTATTCTATTATTTTTTAATATGAGTTTAAAAGATGTAGTCTTCATAAAAATATATTGCTGAAAACATTGAATATTCCCTTGGGATGTTAATCGATGCTGTAAGAAAAAGGATTTGGTAAATGTACCAGTACTGATGGGATTCAGTGGCACTCTTGTTCACAAATACCATTAGTGACTTTTCTAATTCATATAACTCTTTTGAAAAGCAATTTGGCATAGGCATCAGGTGCCATGGAAATAGTTAAGCATTGTCACCCAGTGTCCTATGTTCAGAATCACAGCCTAAAATAATCCAAAATCTAACTAATTTCATGCAAGTAGACATGCTCGTCTCATCTTTCTGTGCTGTGAAAAATATAGAGTAGTAACATGTTGATCAGACAAAATCGTTGACTTTAAGTTCAGTGGTTAAGTATATTGCAGTCTAGACATTCAATTGAAGACTTGCCAAACCTACCTTGTCTCCTGTCTTCACTTCCCCTACTCCCCTCTGTGCGGAGAAGGCTCTGTTTTTACCCTTTCTCACCAAGATGTCTCCTCTTTAACCCTCAGATCTTACTTTGAAAATCATTTCTTCTAGAATGTCTTTCCAAAGCTCAGTCCTGTGTTAGGAATTCTTCTTATGAGTTACGAAAAAGATCTTCTTCGTCTCTTTCCACAACACGTTTCACACTGTATTGAAATGTCCTGTTTATGTCAGCATGCCCTCCCACATAAATGGTTAGCGCCCTGCAGGAGAGGGTCAAGTGGTGATGATTACATCAGAATCCATCACAGTATTTCATATTTTATGTAATTGAGTTCCAGTGTTAAAACATTCATGATGAAGACACATTACAAAGCAGAATATAAATTCTCTACATACCATAATAACTGCTTAAAGTAGTATTTTTAAAACTGTGCCCAGTGAAACACTAGTTATAAGAGGCAGTCTATGGTCAAGAAAGTTAATATGTTTGGCATATTCTGCATTCTGCATGCCCTTGCGGGAGCTGCCCATTTCTATTGGTGTAAAAGCATAGTGAGGACTTTTACAAAAGAACCCGATTATTCCTTGTTTAACTCGTTATTTTTCAAAATGTATTTCACACCAGAACCCCCTTTCCTTGTAGAACCGACTAACATCTCAAGGAAACAGTATTCTCAGGAACAAATTTTGAAGACCAGATTTTTTAAATGATACTTAAAAAGAATAGAAGGAAATGTGTAAACGTTTTTAAAAATTATAGTCTGGCTTATGTAGTTTGGGGATAGTTTTTTTTTTCTTTTTATGTGAAGCTTTTTGTTACAGTGTTAATTCTGGCATATTGTTAATTATTTTTATCATCTAAAAACACTTTTATAAGGATTCAATATTTTTGTTCCCATTACCCTTTCAAAATGAATCAATATGTAAATAAATGTGAATGCTCATATATAATTGTCCTTGACAACAAGCAGCTTATTTCCCCCCAATTTTTTATTGTGGTAAAATACACACACAACTTAGCATTTTATTAATATTTAAGTGTGCAGTTCAGTGGTATCAAGTGCATTTGTATTATTGTGCAACCTTGCCACCATCAATCTGGAGAATGAGTTTCCTTTTATAAAATGGAAACTATGATTTTGACTACCCTAAGTACCTCATGTAAATGGAATCATACATTACTTGTCTTCCTGTAATTGGCTTATTTCCTTAGCATATTGTTCTCAAGGTTCATCCATGTTGTAGCATGTGTCAGAATTTTCTTCCCTTTTAAGGCTAATATTCCATTCCATACATCTCTCTTTTGGTTGCTATTTGCATGAAATATCTTTTTACATCCTTTCATTTCAACCTGTGATTGAATTCTATGATGTGTTGGATTTAAAGGGAGTCTCATGTAGACAGCATATAGTTGGGTTATGTGGGGTTTTTTTTAGTCCTCACCGAAGATATGTTTCTATTGATAGAGAGAGAAAGAGAGAGAGAGAGAGAGAGAAAGAAACATCAATGTGAGAGAAACATCCATCAGTTGCCTCCAATACCCACCGGGACCAGGGATCTTTCTTCCTTTCTTTTATTTTAGATAATCTCTTCTGCTTTTCTTTCTTTCCCACGTTCCCTTTCTTAGCCATATTACAGTTTTTCCAACTTGGCATATTTCCACCTAATTTATTTCCATTTGGAACAATCTGGCCTCTGTTATTGTCAAGCCTCTTTAAATAACTTGTCCTGTCAGATATTTATAGATGGCACTTGTTCGCAAGGATCTAGCACTGAGAAGGTCACCCTGGCTTTTCGTTCCAAAGTGAAGGAAGGATAGTTAAGAGCATCGGTTGAGGAAGACTGAGTTGGCCTCATAAGTGAGTAAGAGGACGTTATGGCAGAATTGTTTCAATGATGTCAAATGGAGATGACGAGAATCATCTGAGCTTTACACCTGGTCTTATTGTTGCAGCTCAGCACGTGCTTATGAATGTGCATGTTGCATGTGATAGAGCATTTCAGGGCTGGTCTGCCCTCCTCACCAGCTGGAAGGCCCAGGCCTGATCTCATTCCAGACGTCAGTTGACTCAGCTATGAACTTGCAGGTTGGAGCTGGACCTTTAAGGTCACTTGGTTGGAGGAATGTGACATACTATACTTGCTATTTTATCTCTGTAAGGGTTGTATGTCTGTGTCATTGCTCCCAAGTACTCTAAGAATGTTTTGCATCGCTCTTCCTAAAGAAAACACCCATGCTGAAACCGGTTTGGCTCAGTGGATAGAGCGTCGGCCTGCGGACTGAAAGGTCCCAGGTTCGATTCCGGTCAGGGGCATGTACCTGGGTTGCGGGCACATCCCCAGTAGGAGATGTGCAGGAGGCAGCTGATCGATGTTTCTCTCTCATCGATGTTTCTAACTCTCTATCTCTCTCCCTTCCTCTCTGTAAAAAATCAATAAAATATATATTTAAAAAAAAAAAGAAAAGAAAACACCCAACTGAAAGTATCTGAATAAAACAACGGTGCTCTGTGGTTACACGTTTGGGGCTGAATATATTCATGCTCTAGCATAGCATAGTAATAATCCGCTGTATTATAAAGCCAAGAGAGAAAAGCTGAGTATCATGTAATTTTTAAGAAATGGCAACAAATGGTACAAAAATGTGCCCAGCAGTCCAGTGAAAATAGATGAGAAAAGTGTACAATAATTATTGAAAGGGAGCTGCACAGGACCTCTCTGGAGAGGAAAGAGCCAAGCAGCCATTATAATTTAGCCAAGGACATGAAATACACATGGACTTTTACCGCCACAGGAATCACCTACGGGCTGGAAGCTGTCAGGCTTAATGGCACTAAGTGAGGAGGCGAGAGCAAACGCCCGGAACCGGAGCCAGGTGACACGGCTTCACAGTCACGCTTCTCTCTGATGCTTCATGTTTGGTAGGCAGACAAGGTTGCTTCCCCCGAGAAAGCCAGAGAACTTCACACCTCACAACGACAGTCATCGGTTCTGGGTGTGACATTTAAAAGTCCATGGAGAAACGCAAATATGCTGAAGGATAAGACAATTGAGCATTTCCATCTGAACTGCTTTGGCACAGGAGACAATCGGTTTACTGAAGAGATCATTTAAGAACGAGATCCCTGGAGAGTATTATGCTAAGCAAAATAGGACAGTCAGAGAAAGACTAGTATCACATGATCTCACTCATATGTGGAATCTAATGAACAAAATAATCTGATGAAAAAAATAGAACCAGAGACATTGAAGCATTCGGCAGACTGAAGTATTTCAGAGGGAAGAGGGAGAGATTAACCAGAGAATTGATATGCATATATGCATAGTCCATGGGCACAAACAATAGGTGATGAAGGCTTGTGGGGGAAGGGGTTGGAGGGAGGAGGGGACCAGGTGGAGGGGTCAATGGGGAAAAAGAGGGGGCATCTGTAACACTTTCAACAATAAAGGTAACATGGACTACAAGGATTAAAGGAAATGACCAAACAACCAGGATAGGAGAAAGATTTTGTACATCAACACAAATTAGATCACACAATGAACTGTTCAAAATAGATCAATTTCTGTTGTCTATACATTACAACATACAGTTAGAACTGCTTATTTCTTTCATAAACTTCCTGTTTCTCTACCTGTTCCCTAACGTCTTGGTAAAAACTATTAGCTGTGGCTAAGGAGAGGTCCTCTGTTTTGGCTCAATCTGAACTAATTTTTGTAAATTTAACTCAAATTTTGCTATGGAGATTAACTCTCTAAGGTGAAATATGAGGAAAATTGTATTTTTAATAAACAGTGAGCCATAGAAAAATTCTAAGTAAGCCAATTTATTAATAAGCCATTAACTTTAATTCACAAAAACATATTACAATGACAATGCTATGTTAGATTAACTTAATAGGGTCTTGAAGGTCCTGTCTCGGCCAAAGCATGCTAGGCAAAATACTGCTGCGGTACCATTTAAATGAAATTTCTAATAATTCAAATAAATGTAAATTACTTAAGAATATGGGTTCTTCAGACTAATTGCCAGGATCAAATCCTACCTTTGGCAATAAATTGCTGTGTGTACTGGGGCAAGTTACTTAACCGCTCTGTTCCTCAATTGTTTTGTTCTGTTAAAAGGAGCTTATTTGTCCCTGCCTCGTAGGGTGGTTGTTGATGTTAAATGAGATAATGCACGTAAAGCGTTTAGAATACTACCTGGCACAGAAGAAGTCCTCAATATGTGTAAGTACCAAGACTATACTTTAGTAATATATCCATTGAGATATGCACACTGACCCTTCTATTGCATTATGCCTACATATTATCTAGAGTTTACGTACTGACCAATGTAAAAATTCTCCAGCATAAAAGGAGGTAAAAAATGAATCTTAAAATATTTAAAATTATCTACATTTCATGAGTTTCAATGAGTCAATGTTTTCAAAGCCTGAAAAAGAATAAAATCATTGGCTTCAAGCCCTTATGAGTTAGCTTTTATAGAATGAAAATTACACTGACAACACTTGACAGTGATTAAATCCTTAGGCATGTGCTCCTTGTGGTCCATCCGATGTTCAAAAATGGGATGCTCCCTAATTCCCAGCACCTCTGTTGGTGCTCGGCAGATATGAATCACCTCTGTTTTTCATGGGAGAAGATTAAGGGGCGTTTAGAAAGGTGAGATGATTGTAACTGCAGCAAAATGTATGACTTAATGAGAGTGTGGAAATATAGGACAGCATCTGGTCACCAGGGCGGGCATAACAGCCCTGCTAAGTAACAGTAGTGATTCAGAAACCTGCTTCCGAGTGTCCCTGGGAGGCCTGCTGGGGAGACCCTGCTTTGGGTTAGCAACCTATTTGGTGCAGGCTGCTGTCAGCAAAGCATCCAGGGGCTGATGAGGCGAGTGGAGGGGTGAGTGAGCGGAGCTGGAGCTCTCTGATGATTACACAGGAGCTTTGCTGAAAGAATCTGTGCTCTTGGGTCAGGTCCAGACAGACATGAGTCGGCATCCCTGCAGGGCACAGCGTGATAGTGGTGTCAGGACTTCTGCCTTCAAAATGCTGGGCTTGATCCTGGCCCCATCATCCCTTCCTTGCTCTGTAGACCTTAGCTAATAATCTGAAACATCTATGTTTCAATATACTAATTTAAAATAATAATACCTACATAATAGGGTTGTTATGATGGATAAGAAAAGTAATAGCTCTCTCTCTCTCTCTCTCTCTCTCTCTCTCTCTCTCTATCTCTATCTATCTCTATTTCTGAGAGCAATGATGTTTGGCAGAAACTAAACACCTAGGATCTATTACCATTATTTATGGACACTCCCATCAAATCTCCATTTTTCCTAGGAAGCTCCGAGAAGTCAAGGTTTACAGGATCATAGGGTCTTGAAGGCCCTGTCTCAACCAAAGCAGGCAAAATACTGCTGTGGTGCCCTTTACATGAAATCTAATTGAAGAAGCTGCCCCCCTGCAAGGCTGTCCCCGTCTGATCCTTTTAATCTATCCCAGCTATTAGACAGAGCTCTGAGGACTCCAGGCAGGTAGCCACTGAGAGCTGTGATCAGGAGACTGACTCTGGGGGGGCTTCCACCGTCCCCGGCAGGAGCAGCTTTCTGATTCAGTGAGCCCTCCACCCGGACCACGAGGTGGGAGGAGCATTGTTGTCATTGGACTGGCTGTCCAGCTATTGACTGCCTGTCCAAACCTGCCCTTTCGGCAGACATCAAAGCACTGAGGGTCGATGAAGCCTTCTGTTATTTTCTCCAAGTGGAACGTTTTAGCGTTTGAAACAGACTCATCTTGAGCTATTCCGGCTGGGGCTCTGTGCCTAAGACGGAGGTGAGCAAGGCAGACACAAAGCAAATTGGTTCTGATCGGTATGAAGCACATTGACTTTGGTTGTAATAAACAACAAAACAACAGATTTTGATAATCATATTGTCCTTATATGAAGGCAGGAAAATATAATCTGCTTAGCCATATTCGAACTCGGGTACCTGAAATGAGCAGGCATTCCTAACGATAGGCTGCTATAGGCGTTAAAAAATTCCACCAAAAAAAAAAATTCCACGAAGCAATTTAAGCTTAAATGATTAGATTTTTAACTCTATAAATATTGAAGACAAGGCAAAGATTCTCACTACCCTGGTACTGTAAGTGATGGCAATCAATCCCTGGAAAGTAGATAAGGGCTCAGGCCAAGATGCTAGAAAGGATCAATATGGTCTCCTAGCAACAGACCTGCATCCTGTAGCATCTGGAACCTCTCAGTCTCTGACCTGACCCAGTAAACCACACAGGTCGCTCCCTGCCTTTCCATAACTCAGAGAACTAACTCGGGATGTATCTCCCCAAGACAGAGCTGTCCGTGCTTAGCAGATAACTCTGCGGGGGGATGAGCACTAATGCAGGCAGCAGGATAGAGAGCCAATCAATAGCATCTGTGGCAACCGACGCTGAATTTGACCTAGATAGCACTGGATAAAATAAAACTGGAGATACAGAGAGAATCAGAGGCTATTGCTCAGCAAATTCACGTAGTAGAAATTAACGTAAGGTGAGAACCATCAGCTCTGGAGCCCCATCCCATTTACTTTGGGTTGTTATTCTAATCAGCATGCAGCTATGTCATTTATATGGTAACCAAATTAATTTTTCATATATAAAATGCCCAGCTGTTCTGACCTAAACCCCAATTGATTTTTAATTCTATACTTTGCTTCAAATTTTTTTACATAACTTTGTTTTTATACCCACTCATTTTCTTGATCATCCCAAAACACTAGACTGTTAGGTCGCTGAAGGAGGAATGCACGAGGCCAGAGTGGTGAGGACCATGTCATAAAAATAAAATTGAAGGTCCTGAGATTTTGGGGACCAGCAAAGGCTTGACAATGACAGCAATCGTTTGTCACACAGTCCCTAGGAATTAAGCCCCAGAGCGAAGATGATTCTTATTTCCCCATAAATACATCACAGTACTTGGTATCAAAACAGTCATTTCCAAGGAAAAGAATGAGCTATGGGACCGAGTAATTACACATTGGGCAACATAATAGTTGCCTTTACTTTCTCTCTCTCTCCCTCTCTTTTTGCATTGATTTCCAAAGAGAGTTGGCAAATGCAAATTACAAACATATCGAGTGTTTCACAAACATTCCACACACTTCCAGGGCAGCTCAGAGCCAAATGCAGAGTCCAAAGTATGGTAAATAGAATGTGAAACCACCTTTCAGAATAGATGATAGAAAACACAGACCTGCTTCTCCCCTGGACACGATGCTCCTACATCGTGGCTACTCACTCTGAGTCAGGCCACATCTCAATGGTTGCCTTGTCCGTGGTAGGTTGCCCTGAGCCAGACTTTTGCACCCTGAGCCACAAAAGAGGGAGGACATGCAATAAGTGAGAAAACAGGTTTAACGGGACTGAAAAGGAGCCCACCCCAGGCCCTTCTAGCTCAAAAAAAGGCAGCCATGGCGGCAGCTCTTCCAGTTGTGGCCAAGGATCCGCGGTTGACTGGAAAGGGAAGGTCTCTCCCCAGGCAGTGGAACAGCAGGCAGATCTAATTTGGCCTTATCATTAGCAATAAACAGCTTTATTGGTGCTGCTCTACTCTCTTGGCTTAGAAATGGATTTATTATTTAAGTAAATAATAGTAAAACTGTGAATTCCTATTTTTTGGACTAGCTGATCTGTTACCACAAATACATAGCAAGCATTTAAAATGTTACTAAAGGCACAGACAAAAAATTAGGGGAAATAACAGACTTTTTTTCTGTATCATGAAAATAATTTTAAACATGTAAAATTCTATTTAAAAAATTCATCCTTAGTTTAATTAAATACCCAACATCATTCACAGTGGAAATAGGGGAGAAGAGAAAGGACATAGTCCCTTAGTGTGACATGGGACTTGTGAGCATGTGAGGGGTGTGTGGTTTTTTCTCTAACCATTGAGGTTTTCATAAATTTATGGCCCCTCTCACCCATTCTGGAACTGCATGAAGGACCCACACTCTTTTATCTTCTCTGACGGACAAAGACTGATTTCTTATTTATAGTCAACAAATAATTATTGAGCAACAGGCACTGTATTATTTTGAGGATGTTGCATAACTTGGCGTATTTTAGGAATTTCTGTTGACTTCCATGAAGTCGAATTCTGTAGAAGTCACCCTGGGGGCAGACATAATACCAGGCATTTCAGTTCCTGGGATCCTGGTCTTCTTGGCCTACTGTCCTGACCTAAGCTACCATTCTCTTATCACCTCGAACCCTTGATATTTGGTGAAATATTTTTTATGGTCTTAGATTTCTTATTAACTGAACCACTAGCAATTTATCCATGACAAATGGAGAGATAATGATTTTGTTGGTAGAGAGAGAACATGATAGAGTAGAATGAAAAGCATGGCTGGAGTATAATAAGATAGGGAGGGGGAAAAACAGATCTGGGTAAACAAGAGGTAAAAATAATAATGCTATAATCAGAAACATAGAGTAGATAATCCTGAAAGTATGGGAGGGTGGGGAGAAGGGAGGGAGGGAGAGAGAGAAATGCACAAATAGAATTTCCTCTTCTCTCCCCTGCCCCCTTATATCAACTCCGATTTAGTTAACAGATGTTGCAATCTCTCCCTAGCAACAGCCTCCCATTGGTCATCCAGCCCCCATGAGGTCCCATGAAATCCAGATCTGCTTTTTACCTGAACACAGCCCCACCACTACCTTCCTGATAAGCAGAAACAGCTCCAGGGAAAAGCGGGAAAACCAATTCCTTTTCCCAGTTAGGGCCTAATGATCTTCCCTAAGGGTCTACCTTATCAAATATACCCAGACAGAACCAATCTCTTCGTACCAATTAAGCTCTCATTTTTGGAAATAAGACCAATAAAAACATTACTGAGTTATTGGTTGCCTCAAATATAAATAGGAATATGCATAAACTCAGTACCACATTGCAGACACATCTATGGAGAATGTCCTGGGGCAAAATCTCCAGGGACCCCTGAGAGCCCAATTCAAAGTTCAGAGGAGACTTGATGGAGCTGTCTCCACCAGGACTTAGCTGTCAACACTTTGAAAGGAAATTTTCATTTATTTATTTATGTGTTTATTATTATTATTTGAAATTTTCCTTTTTAAATTACAGGTTCACACAGGAGATCCCATAGCATAAAGTCAAGGCCAGAACCATAGAAATTTTGAAGGGAATAATTTTAATGTCTTCTAGCTAGTTAAGTTTTACTCAAAAGAGAAAAGAAAAACAAAACTCTATTATTCAATAGCAAATTGAAAGATTGCTTAGGACTCAGCTCACTTTATCCATTCAACAAGGGGGTGGAGGAGGAAAGGGCCTAACCACTTTAGCTTCTTTTTCAAAGTGCACTGTTTCTGATCATTGTAAGGAAGGTTTTACTGCCTGGCACACATGTGCTCTTCTCTCTGTGTTCACTGGCTCTCCCGAGACTGCAGCCTCCAAGAAGGAGTCTAAAATGGAAATAAATGTGAAGGCGAGTTAGTATGAAGTGAAGGTTAACATTTCCTTTCATTGTAATGCATGATTTTTGCTGATACAATGAGTGTCCTTGAATCTGGGCCAAGGGAAGTATTTCTTCTAGCCCATCTCTTTAGGGGTGAGGACAAGCTACAGACGGCCATGGTGTTTGCTGCATTTCCAAGGAAAGAAAGTGTCAACAGCAAAGAGATACCCTCACTCTCACCCCTCCCAGTGGGACATCTGGAATGGGAATTACTACAGTGCCAACTGGCATTCAACTGGATTGCAGCATTCTCGTGTGTTGCCAGAGTCTCTTAAAAATGCATCTTCCCACAAAATGCCACTGTAGCCTTCGGTTCTGAACATCACTTCTAAAGTACTTAAATCGTTTCTGACTGCTATTGTGTGAGACAGAAATAAAATATTTCTTTCCTGGGACAGAACCTTAAAGCATTTTCAAGTGGCTTTGGCTGGAACTTGGTTTTCACTTCTCCGGGGACACAGCTGCAGTCTGGAGGTCACGCTGACCTCAGTTTTCAATAAATAGACAACAGTGGAAAACCCGCGTGTCCAGGAGTCAGGAAGGGTGCAGCCTTTCCTAAGATAAGCATGTGGAAGTGATGTTTAATAGCTCTCACGATAGTGATCTCATTTCCTCTGGGTATTTCACCAGAAGTATAATTTCTGGATCATACGGCAGCTCTGTTTTTTTATTTATTTATTTTTTTTGGCTGAACCACTTTACAATCCCACCAACAGGGCATGAGGGTTCCCTTTTCTCCACATTCTCATCAGCATTTATCTCTTCTCCTTTTGATGATAGCCATCCTAACAGGTGTGAGGTGATATCTCATTATGGTTTTGATTTGTATTTCATTAATGATAAGTGATGCTAAGTACTTTCTCATGTTCCTGTTAGGCATTTGATTATCTTTGTTTTAAAAATGACTATTCAGGTCCTTTGCCCATTTTAATTGGATTATTTATGGGGTTTTTTGGGGGGGGAGGGTGTTGTTTGTTTGTTTTTGCTATGGAGTTGTATGAGTTCCTTATATATTTTAGATATTAACGCCTCATCAGATATGTGGTTTGCAAATATTTTCTATCATTCTGGGGGTTGTCTTTTCATTCTGTTGATAATTTCTTTTGGTGTGATATCCAAAAACATCACTGCCAAGACCAATGTCAAGAAGCTTTTTCTTCTATGGTTTTTTTTCAGAAGTTTTATGAATTTAGGTCTTACACTTAAATTTTGAGTTGATTGTTGTGTATGGTATAAGATAGGAGTTTAGTTTTATTCTTTTACATTTGAATACTAAGTTTTCCCAACACCATTTATTGAAAAGACTGTCTTTTTCCCATTGAGTATTCTTAGCTCTACTGTAAAATATTAATTGACCATATGTACATGGGTTTACATCTGGGCTATCCATTCTGTTCCATTGGTCTATGAATCTCTTTTTATGCCAATGCCATGCTATTTTGATGACCATAACTTCATATTGTAGCTTGAAATTGGCAAGTGTGATGTTTTCAGCTTTGTTTTTCTTTCTCAGGATTGTTTTGGCCACTCGGGTTCTTTTGTGCTCCCATATTAATTTGAGTGTTGCTTTCCTATTTCTATAAGAAACAGCATTGGTCCTCAGCTATATCCTGCTGGAGGCCCATGTGTGGGATCCCCATCTGGGTGAGCCTACAGGCTGTGTCTCAATTGGGCAGGGCTGTAGACTGGAAGGGCTTGGGGGCTGGGCTCCTCAGTTTGGTGGTTGGTAGGCTGGGCTCTGAGATGCCCAGAGACAATGTTTAGACTCCATGGTGACCCAGGGCTGGAGGCTCTGCTCAAGGGTTGGGCCAGCTGCTGGCTGGGCTCTCAGCAGGGCTGTTGGATGAGACCCACAGTCAGGCTATCTGGCCAGGGTGGGCGGGTCAATAGTGTGTGCTCCATGGCCAGAAGTCAATTTGACTGGGAACCCAATAATAATCTGTATTTCAGTTAGGAATCTTTTAAGCATAAGAAATCTAAAAAAATGAAAGTTTTTAAAGGAATGGAAATGTTTTCTAATGGAAAATTAATTCCATTATACTTTAGCTTTTAAGTTTTAATTCCTTTAAATTTGTAAATATCAAGCATCAGTTTACAAAATGTTTTCATGCACAGCCTCATGGTCATTTTCTGATCATATTGCCAAGAAATAGTGAAGGAAGAGAAAATCTAGCCATTCTCTGTAAGGCTCTCTCCTGTCTTGGCAATGTCATCACCAAACTTGCAATATCAGGAATATAGGACCAAGAGCACATGCACTGGCCACATGAACAAGCACTCATTTCTGCTGAGCTGGAAGTTGTGTGGCGTTAAGCAGACCTGAAGTGATTGGTGTCAAGTGCAACTGTGGGAACCGGATCACTCTGATGGTTACAGAAGGTGCTTATTTCAAACCCAAGGCCCAGAGTGAGCAGGTCAGAAAGTCATTTATTTTGTAACTAAGGAGAACAGACAGTTGATAGAGAGGGCAGGGGCATCCTATAAAAATATCCCACAAAATTGCACTTGTAAAGGTTGAGAAAGAGCCCAATACCGGCCTTTGGCCACCTCCACAATGGATGACAGTGAGTGAGGCCAGAGTGAAAACTGTGTTGTGGTTGGGAGTAACCAGGACTCTACCCCTGAAACCTCTTAAAGCAGCGGTTCTCAACCTCTGGGTCGCGACCCCTTTGGCGGTCAAACGACCCTTTCACAGGGGTCACCTAAGACCATCCTGCATATCAGATATTTACATTACGATTCATAACAGTAGCAACGTTACAGATATGAAGTAGCAACGAAAATAATTTTATGGTTGGGTCACAACATGAGGAACTGTATTTAAAGGGCCAGAAGGTTGAGAACCACTGTCTTAAAGGAAATTGAACTCAGCAGACACTGTTTATTTTATATTCACTAATGTCATTCCATGTTATTTGCTGATTTTATACAGAATTAAATCCCCTTACTTTCTGGACTCTCATGTGTGTCCCCATGTGTCCAGTTGTGTACCATCCCAGCAGATCAACCAGGAGATACTTATGTCCCCAAGAACATGCCTGGTCTCTTCCCGGGAGACAGAAATGTTTTCATCTCTAAGTGGGGAAGAATTTATTTTGACATTTTGACTAATTAAGGGCAAGATGAAGATTATCGGATATGAAATGCCTTTTCCACAGGGTAATTCCTTTTATATACAACACTAGAGGCCCAATGCACGAAATTTGTGCATGGGTAGGGTCCCTAGCAGCTGCCAGCTGCTGGCCCAGGGTTTCCTTTGTTCCACACTGCCCCCCCTCCGGTGGTCAGCACACGTCATAGCAGGTGATCAAACTCCCAGTCGGTCAAACTCCCGAGGGGACACTTTACATATGCAAATTGTCCCATGGGCATGAGTTTGACCAACCAAAAGTTAGATGTGCGCTAGACACCAGGGGGTGGCGCGGAACAAAGGCAGGCCCTGTGGCAGCCAGCAGTGGGGGGAAGGAAGGCCCTGGCTGACAGCTGGGGGAAGGAAGGCTGTGGTTGGCCCTGATTGCCGGCCAGGCCTAGGGACCCTACTCGTGCATGAATGTCATGCACTGGGCCTCTAGTATATAGATAATACTAGATACCATGGATAGAATCCTCCTACCCTCTTCTTTGCCTGGCTTGCTCTCTAGGTGTAATTATAAATTCATATTATTTTGGGGGGTGGGTCACATTTGCATATTGGGAAGACCTTCTGCTTCAAGCCTGGATGGAGTGGGGATGGATTTACTCACAATTAAAGGTGGGGAAACAGGCCTGGAGTACAGGCTGGGAGGACCCAGGAGCCCTCGGTAGAGAAGCTGACTTTCTAGGGCACTGCCTCTCCCTCTTAGTGTCCCAATGCCAAGTTCTTGGGCAGAGCCCCTTACACCAGAATCCACAGCTTTACCCTAGAACACACGCTGACCCCAAATGCCTTAGACATGCCCCGCCCCTCTGAGTGAATGGGAATTGTTCCAGGCCCTCATTCCTCAGTGAGCATCCCAAGGTGAGCCCAGGCGGCACCTCCAGGAGCAATGCCCACAGCAGGGGGTCTCAGGGCCCAGGGGTCCCTTTGGGAAACAGAGGGGAGACTTTTGCTCTCAGAGGTCTTCTTGTTTGGCAGATTAGTGATGTGGTCTGTCCAGCCACGGGGGATAGAGACAAGATTGCGAACAGATGCTCCGCCCCCAGGAAGCACAGATGTCAGGGATAGCTGCCCTGGCTGTTCGTGCTCAACTCTGCAGACACTGAGCTGGGTCCTCCTTTGAAGGAGAGTTTTAGAAAATGGGGTAGAAATACAACCTTCCCCTGAATTTGTATCAAGTGCTTCATAAATCGGCAGCATCTCGTCTAGCAACTTAGAAGAGGCTCCAAGGGGGTATACAAAGTGAAAGTTGTTTTGGAAGAAGATGGGGGCAAAGAAGCTATTAAGAAAAGAAGAGGAAAGGAAAGCTATTAAGAAAAGAAGAGGAAAGGAAAGGAAAGGAAAGGAAAGGAAAGGAAAGGAAAGGAAAGGAAAGGAAAGGAAAGGAAAGGAAAGGAAAGGAAAGGAAAGGAAAGGAAAGGAAAGGAAAAAAGGAAAGAAAAAAGAAAATAAAAGAGAGGATTATTTTAGAATAAGACTTGTTTTGGGGGGAAAGGGACAGCAAAGGTTTTGATCACGCAGGTTGCCTCTTCTTGGGGGTGGCGTGGAGAGCACCATGCCACGCTTTGCCTTACGGTGCTTGACCAGAAAACGTCAGACTGGTTCATTAAGATTATGTTTCTAGGAAAGGTTGAAACAACAATTAGGGCAGGCATTGAATTTAGGTGTTTTACCATCAGTGACACCATTTAGGGCCTGTGGCTTTCTCTTTAAGAACCAATGTTGTGACTGGATCAGCCCTTGTAGTTCTTACTATGATTGCAAGACACTCACAAAGACCAGCCCAGCCACCAGCTTAATTATCAATAGGATGAGACCAGCACAAAACACTTTTGATCTCAGGCTCTGATTCATCCCTTCAGTTGCCAGCTTTCCTGATGGCTTGAGTAGTAAGGGTCTGCAAATGTTGAATAACTATGTGGTACCACTGAAACAAATCTAATAATGTATAACGGCTATATTTTAATTAAAAAAGAAAGAAAATGATTTTTTAAAAAACCCTCAGGAAACATTAGAGAAAAAGGTTTATTACTTACAGGTCCTGGAAATTTCATGGCATGCTGGGGGCACACAGTGAGGTCGCAGATAGATAAAGATAGAGAGGGTGATGGCCTGGGGTTGGACTATTATTGGGGTCAGAATGGGGGCCTCAATTTCACAGGGTCACTCTGCATTGGTGAATTAAAAATATGAGAGGGAATTTAAAGTTGAGAAAAGAGAAAAGAAGCAGCCCAAATGGTCTTTATGGAAATGAACCAAGAACTTCAACAAAGGAGCCTCAGGGAGGAACTTGGGGGCTGGCTCTTTAGCCTCCTGGCCAGCAATGTGCTCTTCAAGATAGCCAGCTCTAGAGTGGATGCCTCTGCAATCAAAGCTGAAGTCAAGCACTTGAATTACCAACCAAACAAAAAAACAACAACACACACACAATAAAACAGTCCTCAGGGTTTACACTACAGACCAAGTACAGTGGAGAATGCATGAACTTATAAACCAGAGGAGGGGGATTAGGTTGGGGTCAGAGAGCCAAGAGTTAACAGCAGAAGAAGGGTGGAATCTAAATGAAACAGGCAGGAAACAGACCACAGAAATCCTGGAATTTACCTGTAACACCAATAGTTCACCTTTAGAGGCAGGACATCAATCATGTATAGGTCAACTGGCTATTTTTAAAGGTCAGGATGGGGAAAACGGATCTGTTCACATTGTTTCACTATTCCAGTTTACAAGCCTCCTCCTAATATTTGAGAGGCCCAGGGCCAGAGTACAAATAGAGGCGACATATAAAAAATTTAGATGTTTGAAAGCTACATAACAAACAACCAAGGTGTTAAAATATTTTACTAGTATCTTCTTATTGAACAATATACCGTCCTAACAAAAGAGAGAGAAACATCCATCGATATGAGAGAGAAACATCGGTTGACTCCTGTATGCACTCTGACTGGGGATAAAACCCAAAACCTAGGTACGTGCCCTGACAGGAAATTGAATCTGCGACCTTCCACCATACTGGACGACACTCTAACCAACTGAGCACTCTTTTAAAAATATAAATTAATGTTTAAAAGGTAACATAAGTCGTTTCCATATTAACAAGAAACTAGATTTTAGAAGGAATCTGCAGAGCCATGAAGATACTGGGCTTCCTGGGGACAGTGAGCAATGGGATGCGCAGAGGTGCAGTGGGTAGGAAGCAAAGGGCTGGTGATTTCCTCTGAGTCCAGGCTGCCATCTTGAGCTCCAGTTGAGCAAGGTTTCCAATGAGTTTTAGCAAATTCAAAGATGCAATAACACTGAGATCAAGACCAGAGCTCTGTAATCTTTTAAAAGATCCCCACTGGTACAACCAACCAAAAACAAATAAATAAAATGCTAGCCCAGTTTGAGGAAACATGTTTGGGATAAATGGAGAGTTTCTTGTTCTCCCCTCTCTGCACACCAGTCACTGATTCCTTGTCTCTGCCTGTCCTTGTGCTCAGAAGAGTCTAATATAGGGGCAACAGTATTTGACAGAGATGTTCTTCGTCCCAATGACTTTTCTGACTGAGCCAGATTCATCCCCGTTTTGTAATGGGGGTAAGGTAAAGCCAGTGGGGTGTATGTGAGCAGAAGTGATTTGCACAAGAATGTGGTGTTGTTTGCGAATAAGAGCTCTTATGGCATAACATGCTGAATTATTTTTTTCAAATGGAAGAGAATCTCAATCACAGTATTCTTATTGATTGCTTGTAAATGTAGGCTATTCACCCTCTTTGGGTTACTGTGAGATCAGAAGTGGTCGCTATTTGAAAATGTCAAAAGCGTGACCTCAAAATATTACTGATGGATAATGTTGAAGAATGACAGGCATGCTTTCTTTTTCTTTCATGTCCTCATCTGTAAGACCATCTTCAAAATGACAGATTGTGAGATTGTAGTTAGAGTCAAATGTTTGCTCTTTGGTTATAAACCTAGCTGTATACTTCAATATGGCTTTCATATTTTTAAAGTGTTTCACACACTTCATCTCATTCTATCTGACCTGGGCCTATGAAGTCAACTTGGAAGTTATTTGAGTGGCTTACCCAAGGTTATACAGGCAGTAAAGGACAGAAGCCGGATAGCAATCCAGGCATTTTGAGTTTGGTGACTTTCTATAACAACAACTGATAATTGAAGGACATCTTCTTTCAAAAATATCCCTCCCCCAAATAGCATTTGAACTTATAAATTGGTAAAAACTCTTTAAAAATGCCCTTTCCTCTGTTGAGTCAATTCTTTCAGACACATGGCGTTCTGAGTTCCACCATCCTTTCTCCCAAGCTTTGATGATCCAAGATGTGACTGGTGAGCTCAGGCATGTTCCTTTGGTCTTGGTGTCTTAATCCAAGTTGCTAAAGATTTTATCATTGAAAGTAAAAGTTTCAACTAACCTTCTTGTATCCAAATATCAAAATGTAAAGAAGGCTCAAAAATATTATGAATTTTCTTCACTTTTCTATCCATTTGTAATCCCCATTCCCTTCTTTTTGCTTGTAGAGTCTTCTTCCCTTTATCTTAGAAGGACTCAAAGAAAGAATGATGGAGAGGCTGCAACTGGGGCCACCCTAGGTCCAAGGGAAGTTAGAAGGTGACTTCATTTAGGGTGTGGCTCCATCACTTCGTCTCACACAGCTGCTGGGTTACCACTGCAAGAGCATTTGATGTTCAAATGTTTCAAAGTAGGTCATTTAGTACCACACTAAGGGAAAAACAATTAGGATATTAAAATTGTCTCTGGTTATAGCTTTTAAGAATCTTTCCTATTTTCATCCAACCTCTTTTTCAGTACTGAAATACCAGGATGGAAAGAAAAATAAATTCAAGTAAAATTTTAAATTTACTTATCTATAGATTTGTGATAAATAAATAGTTCTTATAAATACTACAAGATATAACTAATTGACTGACTGTAAGGTTCTAGGGGAACATGTTACTATGGATTAGTCACATTATAACATTTATTTTAAAGGTAAAGTTGAATGTCATGTTTTCATGTCTTAGTTTTAAAGCAAGGTGGTAAGGAGTGACTATTTGCCTTCACCTTCCACAGATTTATGTGAAGCTCCTACTGGGTCCAAAGCACTTTCATGGACCTATGTGGACATACATGTATCCATGGAAAGTTGTGATAAAGCCCTAAATTCATCACATTTCCAGATAAAAATAACAGAGCTCTTATTCTGAGGGCTGCGCCTAGTCTTGTGCCAGCCAACAGAACTGATAATTAAAAAAAGAAATCTAGAAGACAAGGCAGTCCCATCAAATTTAAGTAAAAACTAGAGGTCACTTGGGGTGTCCACTCTACATGGTTGAGGACACTTCACCTGAGACTCAGAGCATCGCTGTCTCCCCACACTGATGAGAAGGCAGCGAACCATCAGGCCCAGGAATCATGGGAACTAGCTTTCCTTCAAAGCCCACAGAACAGCTTGTAGAACTAAATCAAGCTAAGCATATGCTTCATCCTATTAACCTTTTAAAATAACTTCTGTTATTTAAATCATGGAAGATATTTCTAGAAAAGGGCATATCTTCATAGCAGTTATTTTAGTTTATATTTCCCTCACAACCACCTACTAATTGTTATAGTCGTGCTAAAATATAACTTTGAGTTTGTGTACTAGAATGCCTCCAAAATATTGTTACCAATTAGTCATTCCTTTCTCCTAGTCCACAGCCAGTTCCCTTTTTCTCCTTCAGGCTTTCGTATAGTTTTATCTCTGATGCAAACTTGCATATAATGCTTTCACAAGGCTGCTGTTTGGGAATTGGACTAGCAATTTCTTGTACTACTGAATGAAACTGCAATAGCATTTTCTGTTTGTTGACTTTCTGTTTCTGGGTCTACAGCATTTACAGTATTCACCAAGATGTATTATGAAAGGGAACACTTAGGTCTCTACTGCAGATCATCTTATTGAATCAGGCACTGTGGAAAATTCTAAAAGATTCCCAGTCAACATGTATGCACGCGCAAGAATTGATTTTCTTTGTGTCTGAAGATACTGCTACTAATTCTATTGCCCTGTATTTCTGAGTGAGGTTGAACAGATAAGTCAGTGTGGCACTGTTGGCCTTATTTTTTCTCTGTATGAGTAAATCATAGTTTGCTGTGGACAATGTTTGTGAGGTCTGAATTATTAACATAAAATTAGTTTTCCTTTTTAATGAACTATTCCCATATCTCTCTTGAAATTCTCCTGGTATTATATTGAAAATACAACTCAAAAATAAGGCTTTGTTTCCCTCTCTTTAAATAACTGATTAGAGATTGATTTTCTCTCTCTATCTCTCTCTCTCTCTCTCTCTCTCTCACACACACACACACACACACACACACACACACACAAACACACACATTTTCATTTAGATTATTGGTCAGGCAAATCAAATAGATTTCAACTTGCTCTTCAGTCCAATTGATTGATAATGACTGATTTGAGATTCTGAAGTCATCTTCAAACATAGCAAGAAAGGTGGTGAGATCCATTAGCAATGCCTACTACATATGCACCAGTGGAAGGTGTTGAGGATTGTCCAATGGGGAATGGAGAGGAAATGGAAAGTGTATACAAGATTTTAAAGGGTTAGTATTATTTACAATAGCCAAGATATGGATACACCCCGAGTGCCCATCAATAGACAAGTGGATAAAAAAGTTGTGGTACCTATGTAAAATGGAATATTACTTGATCATTAAAAAAGAATGAAATCTTACTATTTGCGACAACATGGATGGACCTAGAATTTATTATGCTCAGTGAGATAAGTCAGACAAAGAAAGACAAACACCATATGATTTCACTTACATGTGGAATCTAAAGAATAAGATAAACAAAATAGAAAAGACTCATAGCTGCAGAGAACAGACTGATGGTTGCCAGATAGGAGGAAGGTTGGAGGCCTGAGTGGAAAAGGTGAAGGCATTGAGAAGTACAGTTTGGGAGTTACAAAATAGTCATGAGGAGGTAAAGTACAGCATATGGCATATAGTAATAACTAATATTGTAATAACTATGCATAGTGCCAGGTGGGTACTGGAAATATCAAGGGGAACACTTCATAAAATATACGACTATACAACCACTATGCTGGACAACTGAAACTAGTACAAAATAATATTGAATGTAAACTGTAATTGAAAAATAAAATTTAAAAATTATATTTTTATAACCTTGACACAGATTCTCAAAAGAGAAGGAAAAAATAAACATAATTTCAGATTCTGCTAGAAGCCGATCCACCCTGGCTGCTTGAGGCAGTCCCTGCAGGGATGTTTCAAGGGACCTTGAAATGGAGATGAGAAACGCCCTAGCCTTTGGAATGGAATGGATGGGATTAAGATCAAATAGGATAAATGCAGATGTAAGAGGACAATAGGGGGAGGAACCTGGCTAGGAGAAGAAAGGTTGTTTCCCCAGGTGAGGATTTTTATCAAAAAACCCTTTAACTGAGTGCCAGAGGGGTGGTTGGTCGCTTTGATCTTTGCTTGGAGTGACCTCCTTCAGTTACTTCCTTGTAGCTTAGTGGAACAATAGAGTAACCTTTGAATGGAGATGGGAAGCCCCCTGGCCTTTTGTATAGAATTGGGACCAAATAGTATAAAAACAGATGTTAGATGACAATAAAGAGAAGAACCTGGCTATGATGATCACCTGAACACTGCCTCCATGTCTTTCCTTCCTCGCCGACTCCGTCCTCACCTTTGGGAACCCCTGGACCCACTGGGGCTGGACCCCAGCAAGATTCTTCCCCTCATGTTATAAATAACTTGAAATCTCCAGAACATATGACTGAAAACCCTGGGGGGTCTACATGGGTGGCAGCTATGACTTGGTTTTGTGTGAGATTGGCTTTGGATGACGGAGGGAACTGATGAATATGGGAAGCAAAGACCAAAAACTTCCCTTACTGTTGGGTTTATGAATATGGGTTGTTTTGTTGATTGAAGGACAGGAGATCAGAAAGAAGACTGAAGAAGATATTGTAATTTGGAGCCTAGAAATCATTGTGAGGATATGTGTCTGTGAGTCAGCTTTGGAAAGGCATAGATAGTCCATCCTCATGGGATCCCGTTGGGTATTATGAGATTATGAATCTTCTAAGATTCTATGGGACAGATAAGTCACTATATTCTTGCCATAAGTCTGAAACCCTAAAGGGCTACAAGAAATGCATGATAATTGATTAATGTTAGGATTTGAAATCAACAGGATGAACACTAATAAGATGGTGATCATCATTTGTGGACATGAATTCACTGACACTGTAACCAGTGGCTATTGGAGCTGTTTGCCATGGTTGGACTTCTTGTTGACCATGGTGGCTTCTCCTCAGTCAGATTTTTCAGTGAGCATCCAGATGTCCTTCCCAAGACTGCGACCAGATGGAACTGAGAGCCGGGGAGTAAGTGACCCCAGCAATGCCAGCTCTCCCTGGTTTCTCTGAATGGTACTGTCAGGCTGGCCTCCAGAAGTTTTGTTCCAGTGAAAATATTTGTCATGCTTGCAATGATTTTCAAGTCTTAACAAAACGTTAGCATAGAAAATTACTTTAGGTGTTTTCCTGGTCTTTTATCTGTAGCTTATCTTAGCAGCATTTTCTCACAAGGAAATATTTTAGATCTTCTCATAAATTAAAAAAAATTAAAATGTTCAGTTAGTTACTCACCTGTTTTATCATTAAGTCTCCACCAAGATGGGGACTAATGGACACAGAGCCAAACAAGATAGTCATAGGCTGGTTGAAAACATTTAATTGTCTGTATTAATTGCTACTTAACATAGACTTCTCCAATTTACTTAGCAAAATCAGTCATTTGAAACACACTCGAGAACATGATTTTCTGTTATGCTAACAATAAAACATCCTGTCACTGTTCCAAATATGTAAAAAACCATATTTGACAAGTTCTCTTGTTGTATCCTGCTAATTTATGATGAATATAATAACTACTTGTCTTGTTATCCAGTTCAACCCACCCACATCGCCCTGATCCTAGAAAATCTATTTAGAGATAAATTAACTATGAGCCAGGATTGAAGGCACTGGAGTTAGTACTTGGTGTGGATTTTATGCATGGCTCCTGACTTCTGCATGCAGGGCACCTATGTCATTCCTGATGTTTATATTTTACTGACCTAAATCATGAAGCTAACTTGTTTTTTTTTCCCTCATAAAGTGAGATTGGCTGTGGCTTCATCAAAATTCTTCCTATTCTGTAAGACAAATAACTATATTTCCATCTTTGTTCTATTGGCAAGAAAAACACACACATGGCAACTGGAAGCTGTAGCAAATTCATTTGTGCTGCTCTTAGACCAGCATAAACCTCCCATTGGGACTGGGAGGGAGAAGAAAAGAAATCCACAGAACTGGCTTCCTTTACTTCATTAGTCTCCTTATAGATTTTATTTTACCCACTAGTAACTATTCTTGTTTACCTCTCTGCTATCTGTAAACTGTACAATTTTTATTTAATTTATTGGGGAACATCCTACTAATAAAGAGGGAATATTCTAATTGACCCTCATGCCTTCGCAAAGATGGTGGTGCCCACAGCCAATAAGGAGGGAATATGCTAATTGGCTGCCCCACCCTCAAAGATGGCAGTGCCCACAGCCACAAGATGGCGACGCCCAGTCCCCTCAACCCCACCGGGGCAGCAGGTGCACGGTCCTTTCAGCCCCCCCAGCCCCCAGCCACCCAGGGCCACCAGAGGCTCAGGTAACTAGGGCCGGCCGAGGCTTACACTGCCAGCAGTGGCAGCAGCAGAGGTGTGATGGGGCATCGCCTTTCCCTGATCGCCAGGTCGCCTCCTGCCCCTGAGGGCTCCCAGACTGTAAGAAGGGGCAGGCCAGGCTGAGGGACCCCCCTCCAGCTCACAAATTTTCATGCACTGGGCCTCTAGTTGGTTAATAAAATTGTAGTTTTCAGGTGTACCATTCTACAATACATCATCTGTATATTATATTGTGTGTTTACCACCACAAGTCAAGTCTCCTCTCATCACCACTTCTGGTAATATATCCAAAGAAATCCAAAACACTAATTTGAATGAATATACGCACCCCTATGTTCATTGCGGAACATTTGGAAGCAGCCCAAGTGTCCATCAGTAGATGAGTGCATAAAAAAGTGGTGGGACATTTACACAATGGAATAAACTGCACAATTTTGATAAGAGGATTTCAATTTGCCTGAAGCACATGGATACAGCTTCACTGCTGATGGAGGACAATGCCCACAAATGGCATTTAGTGACTTATTTAAAAATCATTTGCTGTGAAATGGAATTAAGAGCCACTTAGGCTGTTTGGACACTTGCTATTATTTTTCCTTAGCATGAAAATTGGAGATTGCTTAAATGTCACCCTACTTTTAAAGACATGGGAGGCTGTCTCTGATGCTAGTATTTGTTAATATTACAGATTCATTGATGGTGGTATTATCAGTCATCAAACATTCAAATTAGTGATAAACAGAAAGCTGCATATTGTGATAAGATAAAAAGTAATTATTTAAAATAATGACTTCATTCTTGTTGTGCATCAAGTAATATAAGTTCTTTATTGATGTAATCGTTAAATTCTTACAAAAATCCTACGAGGAGAAATTCTTAATTATCTCCATTTAATAGATGAGCAAATGGAGACGCAAGCAGATACATGACTTATTCAAGGCTGTGCACCTACTGAGTTGTAGAGACAGGGTGGGACCCAGACACTGCTTCCAGCGATCACACTCTTCAACCATCAGTCTGTGGCTGTCAGTCATGTCTAATGAGGCCACAGGAAGGTCACCACAATGTGTGTTTTCAGGCTTCTTTGGGGGGCTTGCATAACAAGGGAAGCTTTACTAGACTGAATGAGTTAGGCTTATCATCCCTTTGGCAGGAGAGTTATTATTACCTTTCCAAAATAATGTGGGTTTTATCATATATACACACATGCATGTGCATACACACACACACACACACACATATTATGTCTATATATTATGTCTATATGTGTTTGTCTTAATATGTGCGTATATACATATATTTTTGTCAATATAGATATATCAGAGAACACAATAACACCAACTTACATCTATTTCGTATTTATTTAGTGCTAGGTAATATTCCAAGAACTTTACCTTATTAATCTTTACCACATCTGTACTAATTTGGTGTTTTGATTTTCATTCTTATCTTAAAGCCAGGGAAACGGAGGCTCAGAGCAGTTTCATGACATGCACAATGTCTTATGATAGTCAAGCTAGGTTTTAAACACAAGCAGTCTAGCTCCTGGGTCCAATCATCCAACCACTAGTTTGACTACAATTTCTACTTCCTATAATATTGGTAATTAGTGATGGATCAGAAAGCATGTGAAAAACCTACAAGCTAATTTCTCAAATTCAATGTCTCCAACCTGTGTAATGCATTTTTTCAGCTGTGAACTTGCATATTGACTATGACCACTATGCTAGTTAGTGTTCAAAAACACTACCACAGTAATAAAGCTTGTCGTATAACAATTCCTGTTGTGCAGAGAACTGAAGATACATGTAAGGAAGATCAGACTGCTGTTAGTGTCTGTTCCAGCAGATCAATGCAAAGGTCGATGAGAAAGAGAATGTGTTAGCTAATAACTGGAATGGTTGCTATGCGTTATTTTTTGTAACCAAGGAGAAGTTTGGCTCTGCCATTGCATCTGACCTTTTAACTGAGCCTTTTGCAGAAATTGTATTTGAAAGCAAGTGGTTTTTCTCCAGTAGCTACATTTTCCTCCAGTGTCGGCAGCACGCTTTTAGGCATTTCTTCTGACTGCTCTTCAACCTCAAGTGATTTCCGCTCACCTGTCACCGCTCACAGGAATCCTGCACTTTGGGTCAATGCAGGAGGGATTTCATCACATCCTGAGATGCATGGGCGTGTGGGTTCTCCTGACAGCCAAGATTTATCACTTGGTAAATATAATTCTCTTGCCTGTAGGTACAATGGTCATATTTTCTGAATCAAAAAACTGCAGCTGCATCATCCAGTATATAATTCTGATAATAAGATGAAATCTATAATATTAGACCTGCCCATAAATTCTATGCCACATGATTAGGAGGGCAGTGTGAGCAGCTGGAAGCTCCCACGGGCAATTCTTGACATCCTTGTTTGCTTTCTGTAATAGGAAAGGAGAACTAAAGGGAGGAAATGGCTCTCCTAAAATTTGGGCTGAATGGCGATCACATCTCTCTTCCCTCATCCTCCCCTGTCCTTTTCTTTTTCTCACAATTACTGAGCACGCTTTTGTCAGCAGGAACTTTATTAAGCGCAGGTGGACTAGAGATGAATATTATACTACTTCTTAATTCACAGTGTAGTTGGAGAAAGATATCTAATATGCCATTAAAAGATAGTGTTCCATGAGGAACATGGAAGAAGGAACACAAGGTCAAGTGGCATTTGAGAAACCGAGGTTAAATTGGCTTAAACATTTGTGGAGGGAAAGGACGCATATACTAGTAAACTCCAGGAGTAGGTCAACCACTTCAGGGAAGGCCGATTCCAAGAGCCCTGAACTTGGTTGGCATCTCCTTCCATCTCTGAGTTATTCTTTCCTCTCTACTGGCTTCATCCTCAGACAGGCTTCTTCTCTCTAGAGACAGCTATAGGTGTAGACCTTGCAGGCCTAGCAGAGATGGGATTATCTGGTTGATAATTCCAGAAAAAGTCCCAGGCTTTATGTTTATTGCCATAATTTGGTTACAGGTCCAGTCCTACGTCAGTCAACAAGGGTGCATCTGGAGGTGAAAAAGTTTGTCCCTCACACTTCAGTACTGACACCCACCCTTCGAAAACGGTTCTAAAAACACAGGGCCTCTCAGGGGTTACCTTTGAAGAGCTGAAGCAATGGAGCAGCCTTCACAGTGGAGAACCATGTCTCCCAGCAAAGGTGTCCACTCATTTTTCTGCCTCCTCACTTACCACACGGCTTTCTAGGACTGAGGTTGAGTCTATCTGTCTTTGGCTATCTATTGATACATTGATTACTCCATGGACTATATAACTGTTTTTATTGAATCAACAAAAAGATAAATAATTATATATTGATGGCTTAGGAAAAAAACAAGTAAAATATTTATTTATTAATTTATTTATACTTTTAAAATCTTTATTGTTGAAAGTATTACAGATGTCCCCCCTTTTGCCCCATTGACCCCTTCTAGCTCACACCCACCCCACACCCAAAATATTTTCTTTTTTAGTAATGTTGTTATATTACTAATTGTATATTTGTAATTTTTTAAAATTTTATTTTTCAATTAAAGTTTACATTCAATATTATTTTGTACTAGTTTCAGGTGTACAGCATAGTTAGACAATCATATACCTTACAAAGTGTTCCCCCTGATATTTCAACTGGCAACATATATATTTATTACAGTATTATTGGCTATATGCTGTATTTTATATCCCCATGACTATTTTGTAACTACCAATTTGTACTTCTCAATCTCTTGTCTTTTTTACCCAGTCCCCCAAACCCCTTCCCCTCTGGCTACCATCAGTCTGTTCACTGTATCTATGAGTCTGTTTCAATTTTGTTAATTTATTGTGCTCTTTAGATCCTACATGTAAGTGAAATGATATGGGATTTGTCTTTTTCTGACTAATCGAGCATAATACCTTCTAGGTTATCCATGTATAAGCAAATGATAAGATTTCATTCGGTTTCACGGTCAAGTAATATTCCATTGTATATATGTATATATGTGCAACATCTTCTTTATCCCTTCATCTATTGATGGGCATTTGCATTGCTTCCATATCTTGGCTATTGCAAATAACACTGCAATGAACATAGAGTGCATATATTCTTTCAAATTAGTTTTGCGCTTCTTCAGATATATTCCCAAAAGTGGAACTTCTGGGTTGTAAGGGTATTTCATTTTTAATTTTTTGAGGAAACCCCATGCTGTTTTCCTCAGTGGCTGCATCAATCTGCATTCCTAACAACAGGGCACTAGGGTTCCTCACCAACACTTCCTGTCTGTTAATTCATTGATGATAGCCATTCTGAAAGGTGTGAGGTGATATCTCACTGTGGTTTTAACTTGCATTTATCTGATGATTTGTAACACTGAGCATCTTTTCATATGTTTATTGGCCATCTGTGTGTCCTGTTTGGAGAAGTATCTATTCAGGTCCTTGGCCCATTTTTTTAATTGGATTGTTTCTTGTTGATTTGTATGATTTCTTTAAAAATTTTGGTTATTAACTCCTTATCTGATGTATCATTGGTGAATGTTTTCCTATTCACTGTCTTTTCATTTTGATTGTGAATTTGATTCCCACTTTTCTGTGGAAAAACTTTTTAGTTTGATGTATATTTATTTTTGCTATCAAGCCCCTTCTACTCTCTTTCTACTGGTCTTTTATTTGATTAAAGCAACAATAACAACAATCATAATAAACTTTATTTGATAATGTAACCTAGTATGTAGTGAAAAAATAACATTTTGGGAGAAAACAGATAAAACTGGAGACACTTCTTGATATGGGAACATTAATATGTATTAATATCTTTGATGTAACATTTATATTTGCTTTCTGTGGGTAACAGTAATAACAGTGATCTATGAGTATGCTAGTAATATTTCTCAAATATTGAAAAGAAAAACACATTTTTAATTCTTTCTGGCGAGAGCAGAAGGTTCTCTTTCGTGTCATTTCAACCATGAGCATCACCATGTTTCTTTTACCCAGTTCCCGATCACAGCATCATATGGATGGAATGAACTTTGCAACATCTTAATAGCCATGAATTCCAGCAGAGCGATACTTACATTGTTTCAGAGTGATGAGCATCTATCTGCTTAGCTCTAATTTTAACATACTCTAAAGAATGAAATTCCACAAATTTGTGCCGTTAACCACTCTGTGTAGAACAGTTCTCATCACTTGTGCCTTCCATATGACTCCTGCTGCAGTCTACGTGGATCTTATTTTAAGGAGATACAAAAACTGCTTCTATCTGATGTCAAAACTATCAATTAAGAGAGAAAAGCTCCTTCTAATCATGCCTTTGGTGTGAAATAAAAGTAGAGCTCTTTTGGCAGAATTTACCTGGGCGTTATGTGTGGAATGTGTGTGTGTCTGTGTCTGTCTGTCTGTCTGTCTGAATAGGTTATGAATTCAATTCCCACTTTCTTTTTTTTTTCTTTTTTTTTTATTGCTTAAAGCATTACAAAGGGTATTACATATGTGTCCTTTTTTTTCCCCCCTGCCCTTGACAATACCCCGGCTCCCCCTACCCCCCAGTGTCTTATGTCCATTGGTTATGCTCATATGCATGCATACAAGCCCTTCAGTTGATCTCTTAACCCCCTCCCTCCTGCCCCCCAACCCTCCCCGGCCTTCCCGCTGCAGTTTGACAATCTGTGTGAGGCAGCTCTGCCTCTGTATCTATTATTGTTCAAAAGTTTATAATGGTCTCTATTATCCATGAATGAGTGAGATCATGTGGTATTTTTCCTTCATTGACTGGCTTATTTCACTTAGCATAATGCTCTCCAGCTCCATCCATGCTGTTGCAAATGCTAAGAGTTCCTTCTTTTTTACAGCAGCATAGTATTCCATCGTGTAGATGTACCACAGTTTTCTAATCCATTCATCTACTGATGGGCACTTAGGCTGTTTCCAGATCTTAGCTATGGTGAATTGTGCTGCTATGAACATATAGGTGCATATATCCTTTCTGATTGGTGTTTCTGGTTTCTTGGGATAAATTCCTAGAAGTGGGATCACAGGGTCAAAGGGGAGTTCCATTTCCAGTTTTTTGAGGAAACTCCATACCGTCTTCCATAGTGGCTGCACCATTCTACATTCCCACCAGCAGTGCACAAGTGTTCCTTTTTCTCCACATCCTCTCCAGCACTTGTTGTTTGTTGATTTGTTGATGACAATTCCCACTTTCATCTAGCTTGCAAGGGTAGTAGACGTCATCATTCAGGTTTCATTGAGTGCTTGCGGTGTCCCAGGTACTCTTCTAACCAGGCAGACAAAGATGATGCTTTCATGAAACCTGCATTCCTGTGGGGAGAAACCCACTAAACAAACAGATAAGGAAATGTTTATAATATCAAAGAAGGTGGTGAAAATATAGAGGGAAAATGTAACAGACTGTGGGAGTTCCCAGAATGCCAGAGAGGCAGTATTCACTCTCTGTGCAACAAAACCACAACTTTAGTGGCTTAACACACATTCGTTACAGTTTTCCTGAGTCACGGTTGCAGGCCTGGCTTCACTGAGTTCTCTGCTTCAGTCTCTCAGGGCTGCAGTTGAGGCGTCCACCAAGGCCCAATGGAGAAGAATCTGCCTCCAGGCTCACTCATGCTCTCGGCAGAATTAATTTTATTGTGTGTCAAAGGATTCGTGACAGCTCTCTTCCTCAACATTAGTAATACAAAAAGATTCTAGAATGAGCTGGCCAGCGAGACAGAGTTTTATATGATGTAACATATTGTGACAGTGATAACTTGTCATCATTGCCATCATCGGTGTGTTAGAAGCAAATCACAGGTCGCTCCCAATGCAAGAGGAAGGGACTAAACAACATGGTAAATACCACGGGTGGGGATCAGGGGGAAAAAAGTCTACCTGTCCCAGAGGCACTGAACTTGTCAATAGAATGGTTAGAGAATACATCATTGTGGGGGTGATATCAGATCAAATGCTTAAGGGCAATGGGAGGCAGCAAGGAGGCTCTCTGCGGGGCAGCCTCCCAAATAAAGGTGCCAACACCCTGAAGTGGGACTGTATTTGGCAGATTTGAGAAATAGCAAGGATGAAGACAGGCTGGAGCAGAGTCACAAGAAAAAGAATAGTAGAAAAAGATGAAGTTGGAAGACGAGATACTAGGAATGGGATGGGGGAGAGGGGAGACGGTGACCACAGTGGGGATGAGTTCCTTGGATTTTGTAGGCAATTGTAAGAATTTGACTATGTATATATTGATTTCAGAGAGGAAGGGAGAGGGAGAAAGAGATAGAAACATCAATGAGGAGAGAGAATCATTGATTGGCTGCTTCCTGCACGGCCCCCGACTGGGGATCGAGGCTGCAACCCTGGCATGTGCCCTGACCGGGAATAGAACTGTGACCTTCTGGTTCATAGATTGACACTCAATCACTGCTATGCTGGTCGGGCAGAATTTGACTTTTATTGAGCAGAGTAAGATGGGAAGCTAATGGAGGGCTTAAAGAACAGGAATGACAATCTACCTTATCTAACTGCTGGTTGAGAACAAGCATAGAAGGGCACATGTGGAGGCATGGAGACCAGTTCAGAGGCCAGTGCTACAAGCCTAGTGGAGATGACAGTGAAGGTCGTTAGAATTGGTCAGAATCTGCATAAAATCTGAGGGTAGAGCCAACCCTGTCCCTTAAATTATCTTTCTCCATTCTGTAGACAAAGTAGCAATTTCAGAGTTTGGTGCTAAGCCTGCACTGTTCCTCTAGTCCAGCGGTTCTCAACCTGTGGGTCGCGAACAATGAAAATACATCCTGCATATCAGATATTTACATTACGATTCATAACAGTAGCAAAATTACAGTTGTGAAGTAGCAACAAAAATAATTTGATGGTTGGGGGTCACCACAACATGAGGAACTGTGTTAAAGGGTCGTGGCATTAGTCCCTTCCTTGAGAATGTGGAACTGCATTAAGACAAGACTAGTTTAATATCCATGAGTAACTAAACGACAACCTGTAAAACTCAGGAGTTGGTGGTAGCTATTGCTTACCATGTTGCCTAGAATAAAGAGAAAAGATTAAAAAAGAGGGTGAAGCAGATATATAGGAAAAAGTAGTGGTTGACTAAGGATAGTATTCAGTGATTATCACCTATTTTTATTTAAACCCCTCATGCAAATGAGCATCAATTTACTCAACCCCAAGGATGTTAGGAAATTCTATTTTTGGATAAGTAAAAGAAAATTATAAAATGATTTTTTTACTATCAATTTACTCAACCCCAAGGATGTTAGGAAATTCTATTTTTGGATAAGTAAAAGAAAATTATAAAATGATTTTTTTTACTATCAGCAATACTTTGTTTATGAAATATTGGTCAGTTTCAGAAAAGGAAAAACATTTTGTGGGTGAGTAAACATTTTGGCCAAAAAGATTTATAACAGCATTTTCATAGCTTTCTAATATTTACCATTCATTCACAGCATCTTTTTTGATTCTTACCAAAAATCTTGAAAATTATAGTAACTAACAGAAAACATAAATTTTTATAAGATCTTTGGTAGGTATATAGGTTATCATTTTCTTTTTCAAATCACATAGTGACGTATACAGAGACTAAGCTGTTTTCTTTCAGTTTTGAAATCCTAAAATGATGAGGCAATTCCATGAAGTTCCAAATGATTTTATTCATCTGGATTGTGGCCTCTAAACCTCTATAGTATAGAGCAGCGGTTTTCAACCTGTGGGTTGCGACCCTTTGGGGGTCGAACGACCCTTTCACAGGGGTCGCCTAAGACCATCGGAAAACACATATATAATTACATATTGTTTTGTGATTAATCACTATGCTTTAATTATGTTCAATTTGTAACAATGAAATTGGGGGTCACCACAACATGAGGAACTATATTAAAGGGTTGAGAACCACTGGTCTAGAGTCTATTGTTTCTAAAGTCTATTGTTTCTAAAGCCTGCTCCACTCTTAAGCAAATGTGATGGTGGTAATTCATTAGGATGGTTTTATTTTTGGTACCTGTGGTACCTAAATAGCTAATTAGATGTCATGGGAAGTATCAATAAAGGGAAGATTTCACTTCCGAAAGACTGTTGGCATATCAGTCTCTCCCTTCATGGAGTCGTCATGGTGCAGGTATAAATGTGCAACTGGCTTAAAGAGCACAATGATTCTTGTCTTGTTGCCGTGTGGCCAGATGTGGGCAATTATATTTTGTCTGTGTTTAATAATGTGTTGTTGACTTACTAGTCCGCATTCTTCTCTGATCATTAATTTTTATAAGATTTTATCCTTTGAATCATCCTCATGTGGTATGTTATAGCAGTGCTTTCTTGCCACTACATATTTTAAGCTTCTTAACAGAACACAGAATCATGTTGTTCCCATGGAAACCTTCAAACACTGCAGAACCACAGCCTTGGTTTTTTGACTTCTATTGTATGCGGACCCGTGCCCTGTAACAGGCTACTCTAATCTCCAATGCCCCTCACATGAGGATACAGTTAACCTGGAGGCCATTAGAGTTCATTGTTTTTTATTTTGTTATTTGTCCCTTGGCTTGATTCTTACTATTGTGGTAGGAAAGAGGTAGACTAACCCATTGCAATGAACCAAAACACAGATTCTTCTTGAACATGAGCAACTACTGGGGCAATTTCTATAGTATTTACCATTCATTCACTCAGCTGTTATTTACTGAGTAGCTGTATTAGGAGATACACTATTATAGGAATTGGATTTACAGTTGTGAAAGACAAAAATCCCGACTTCATGAATATATTGATAAAGAAACTGTTAACGTAAAAAAACCACTGAAACCTGTAAAGAATTTTTGTGAGTTTATTTGAGCCAAACTGTTGACATATGCCGGGAAGCAGAACCTCAACGAATTGAGATAATGCTCTAGAGAATGGAAGGGTTACATTTGTATTTATACATTGCAATCAAAGGAGGGATGTAGGTGGGTTACATGAAATCCATTGGTGATAGATTAAGGAGGTGGGATAAAGCAAAGCGGGAGGGCGGGGGGAACCCCTGGGACTTGATAAAAAAGAAAATGATGGACACATGCTTAGGTGGGTACAGGAACAATTTACATGATAATGAAGGAATTTGTGGTATCTGTCCTGGCACCCAGCACATTTGGTTGTGCCCTAGGGGCTCCAGAAAAAGGGAAGTTACAACTTACACAGACATTTCAAGTGTATGTTATCATGGATGCAAAAGACAGATAGGTTCAGTTAAGGGAAAGCTTGACTTTGTCAGTGAAGATACCAGCCTAGGAGGTAAATGCCCACCATAACTGCTTTTAGTTAAAGTTTAATTTCAGACCATCCTTTGTGGTTACTTTAGGTCTCTGAGTTTGCAAGACTGCCATACAGGCCTTCCCTGAGCTTGTCAGGTCAGCATGTGGCCCCTTTCATCCGTAAATCAAACCAAGCAATGAAATTGAAAGTCATCAAGAAGGAGGCTGGCTATGTGGCAGGGGTTGTTATTTTCATTAAGGTCATCAGAGGACACTTCTCTTGAGTAGAGGCATTTGAGTAAAGGCTTGATTGAAGTGAGCAAATGAGTCAGGCAAATACCTGAGTGTAGTTCATTCTAGGAAGAGAAAACTGCAAATGCACATGCCCTGAAGTGGAACACATTTGGTATGCATACACTTGAAATACAGCAAGAAGCCAGCATCCTAGCACCTGGTAACCAAGCAGGCCAGTTAAGTGATGTGGAGGTGGAGATAAGAAGATGGATGGGGGTTGGGGAAGAGATCATGTAATGTCTCATAGGCCACACTGACAACATTGAATATGAAGGACTTTGAGGAGTAATGTCATCTAATTTATGGTTTCCAAAAGATTGCTCTATTTGTGGTGAGAACAATCAACTGTATCAAGGCAAGAGTAGAATGCCAATTAGAATGTGCTGCAGTCACTAGGGAGAGAAGATAGCAATAGAAGGAGGTTGAATGCAGGGTAGATCTGAAAGACAGAGCCAATGGGACTTACTGATGTTTTGAGCACAGATTGTGAACAAAAGAAGTTGATGAGTAGAGTATTGTCCTGAGTAAATAGGTGAGCGATGGTGCCATTTACTGAAATGCGTAAAGCTGAGGAAGAATGGTTTTGCGGGGAGGTGGGTGGGCCAAGAGTTCTGACTGAACATGTTAAGTTAGAGCTATCCAGTGAGACGCCCAAGTCTTGAATTTAGAGAAGTTTGTGCTGGGATGTAAGGCTGTGATTCTGGGAGACACACCTTTAAGGAGATGATGTGTATAAATAGCTGAAGCTGGGAATGATGCATTGAGGGTTTCTAAGGATATCATTCCCCCCTTATACATCAATTGACTGAGATGTTTCAGTTATCGATTGCCACAATAATGCTGCATTAAAAGCAACCCCAAACCTCAGTGATGCACAACACGGAATTTATTGTTCACATATCTTAGGTCTGTTGGTGGTTAGCTAGGCAGCTTGGCCGGCCTTGACTGCACTCACTCACATGTCTGCGGGTTGGCTGGCTGTCAGATGGAGCTTCTGAGGTGACTCAGCTCTGCCCCATATGTCTTCTTTCATTGTCCCCACATATGCTGGGGCTCTTGGCAGGGTGACATCAGAAAGACAAAAGTAAGTGCACCCCAAGAGCAAGCCTGTGAGAAGCCTCAGCTTTCAGCAGACTCATGATGGAGCGTCAAGGGGCAGGTGCCTACCTTGCCCACAATGAGCATTACAAAAACATACGGAAAAGGTGTGGACACGGGGAGGTGAAGAATTGGCTCACTTCTGCAATCCATCACACAGGCTAACACATTCCAATGAGTACGTCTCCTTACCTAAAGCGAAAACATCCCGTGAAATGTCTGCTTCTGCTTCAGCCACACCCTCTTGACTGGCTCAAGCTTTTCTTGAAAGTACAAAAAACACGCTTTGAAAATCATGTAGTTGTGTATTAAAATTCCAACCCATCTCTCGATTCTCTGTGATGACTTCAACTACAGGGCCGCATTGTAATGTCTACTTTGTTAAGGCTGTTATAAGGATGAAATAAGATCTAAAGTTCCTAATGTGTAGTAAGCACTTGATAAATGAAAGATGCGACCACTGTTAGTAGAGCAGGTACTGTTAGTATCATGAAACACAACAGTTAGCCAAGGCAGTTTGTGGCCCCAAGAGTAAAGTCATGCAACCTTGACAAGATGAAATCTCCAAATTATAAATGTTTAAAATAAAAACGCCTTTTACTTCCACATGTGAGTTACTCTCTGGTAGTCACTGACGCTCAAGGTTTATCTTTTTCTTTTATGCTTTAAAGTAGATCCTTTCTGTCCAGGGACAGATCTGTGTCTGGGCCAGAAATGTATCTTGTGCTTAAATTCAATATACTGTGTAGTAATCTTTTTATTTTTTAATGTCCATAAATATCAGATGGTACAAGTCATTCTGTAACTCGCTATTTTTCATCCAAAATTATGTCTTTGATATCTACCCTTTAAAATTATTATATTTATTGAGGTGATATTGGTTAATAAAATTATATAGGTTTCAAGTGTACAATTCTATAGTATATCATCTGTATATGGCACCGTGTATTCACCACCCAAAGTCATCTTCTTCCAGCATCATAAATTTAACCCCCTTATTTAAAATTCATCTTTCACATTTATATATTCAAGTTTTTGTCACTGTTTCAATATCAACAAGGATTATACTTTAGAGATGATCTGTCTTTTTGCTTTAGCTTAAATACAACTGGCTCACAATTTAGATTGTGTTGGGGGAAACATGAAATGATCTCTCTCTTATAATCTCTAGCACCTGCACCATGGCCAGACAGAACTGCCAGCTCAGAGCAGTACCTCACAATATTAGCATCAAGTTTTAAGAGAAGGTGATAGATTGTATTCTTTTTCTGATCAATGTGCTTCATAATTAATAACCCTCATAATTAATAACACAAAGTGGCTTCATAATTAATAACTCCCATGAAATGCTTCAAAAAATGCCTAAATCAAAAGGCAACGTGGTCAAACCAATCTTTTTTTTAAAAAAACCCACAACACAACACGAGTGATAGTGAGTCAGTCCAGATACTACATCCAAGTTACCTGATCTCTCCAGGTAAGATTGTCCAGCTGCCAGTTAGCCTTGGTCATGTATGCTGTGACTAAGGGCTCATGAGAGCACAGGAATTTTCCCATTTTTCCTCTTAGATGTGAGCTCCAGGGAGCAGGAGCTCTCTCTGCCTGTGTGGCTCATTCTTCTATCCCGAGAGCCTGTGCTTTTTATGGACCCAGGATCATTGGCGAGAGCAAAATATATATTTGTTAACATATTTGTTTGATAAATATTTTCATGAAGGCCCTTTCCCACATGCTTTGTCTAGTTCCTCTAGGGTTAGCCTGGATTAAAATTGTTGAGAAATACACAATGGGAAAATGTAAAGAGAAATTTATTGCTTAATATTTTTAGAAATAATTGTACAACTCTATCCTGTCCCCCCAATAACAAATTTCCTGTGCTGCTTTAGTAAAAAGCACTTCAAGGCTTCCCATGATCGTTAGGATAAAGACCTGAACCTATAATGCGCAGTAAACCATGTGGCTCCTGCCAGCCTCTGCCTCTTCTTCCCATCTCTGTCTGGACCCCCAACCACCCTGGTTGTCTTTCAGCTTCTTGGAGGAACTATGGTCCTACCAATTCACAGCCTTTTCCCTCTGCCTGGAATGCTACTGGGACATGCTTAGTCACCCTTCTGATCCCAAGGGGAACTTCCTGGACGAAATTAATTCTCCAGTTACATGCACTCACAGTGTTTAGCATTTTCATTTTTAGCAGTTCTTTCAGTTGATATACTGGTATATAATTTGGTATGATTATTTGATTTCTGTCTGCCTTCCCTACTATACTGTAAGCTCCAAAAGAATATGGGCTGTATCTGTATTTGAGCAGGCCAATATAAGAGTGAGAATAAGCAGAAAGAGGCAGTTAAAAGCAACGATCTAAGGATGAGATAATGGTGCCCTGGATGGTGAGAATGGAGAAATGTGAACAAATGGATACTTACTTAGGAGATGGGGTCAATAAGCCTCAGCAATTGGTTAAATGTGGGGATGAGAGGGGGAATAAAATGTGGCCTAGATATCTGGATGTTCAATACTTTTCACTGATACAGTAAACAGATGAGAAAGAATGGGTTTTCAGGGAAAGATGAGCCCAGCTTTGGGTATCTTAAGTTTGTGGTTCTTATACTAATATAAGAGGATGTACAACAGGTAGTTGAGTAAACCATGGATATAAATGTGTGAGAGTCACCAGCATAGGGAATAGTTGAAACCTTGGAAATTGCTGAGACTACTCTGTAAAAGTATATATACAATGAGAGAAGACAGGCCAGAACAAAATTTGGGGCACACTGATATTTATGGGAAATGCAGAGAAGTAAGGCTTGCCAAGGTGAGGAAGAATCTAGAAAAGAGAAGTCAGCAGAGTAGAGTTTCAGAAATTTATGCATGGGAGACTAGTTGAGAAAGAGGGAGTGTCTACAGTGTCCGCAAAATCGGATTCCTAACATAGGGATCTATTGCCATCTGACTCTGTGATGGTTGATTTTCAAAGTGGCCAAAATTTTTCTACCCAAATAGATTTATACCATGAAAACAGAAGATATACTTCAAAAAGTGGAGATCAGGAGTATTATAAATGGGAAATTATATGACAGGAGGTATACCAGTAGAGTATAAAGTAAAACACTTCAAGTTTGAGGTTTGATAGAAATATTGAAGTGAACATTAGTAACTAACTCACCAGGCTATCCACTTATAAAAACATTGGCAGCACTCATGGTGATTTTGGTAGTGAATATTTATTTTATTAGATTTTTTTAAAAAATAGCACAGATAACTTTATTGAACATTTTGGGTGAAAATTGTCATTCCACTTTCTATTATGTGTAAATATAATGTCTCGTATTTATTAAGTAAATATATTTTAAAGTGGTATGAAAGCTCCATTTATCAGGATCTTAACTTTCATCTAGTTAATCTTCTGGTCATTTGTTCAAATTAAAAATACATTCAAATGAGCAACTATATGCACCAAGCACTAGGTTCTGTGAAATGAAACAGGAATTCCTGTCGTTTTATTTATTTACTAGTGGCCCGGTGCATGAATCCATGCACATTGAAAGGAAATTAATTAGAATATTTTAATATCACTATTCACCTTTTCTCTATAATAGAAGTGTCAACCAAATTCATGATCAACAATGACAGAAACACACGTGTGTGATTGGCGCCAGTGAGAGCCTTATATGTATTGCACATGCGCCAGTCAACTTAGCTTTTTATAGGTATAGAACAGGGGTCCTCAAACTTTTTAAACAGGGGGCCAGTTCACTGTCCCTCAGACTGTTGGAGGGCCAGACTATAGTTTTAAAAAAACTATGAACAAATTCCTATGCACACTACACATATCTTATTTTGAACTAAAAAAACAAAACGGGAACAAATACAATATTTGTATTTGCATGTGGCCCGCGGGCCATAGTTTGAGGACCCCTGGTATAGCATAAACTTGCTTAATTAGACCTGCTTTCTGATTTAGCTAAACTTTTTCCAGCCCAGTGAAGCACCCCAACTTCTCTTTCTGGTAATTGTCAGCAACACAGCAGTATATGTCAACACGAAGGAGATTATGATTGTAGATCACGCAGGGAGAAAAAGGGTAAAATATTTAACTGTAGCAGTGTTTGACTATATTCTGCGCAGTGAGAGAACCTGAAGTCATTTTCAAGGTCCACCATTTCTTACTTCTTTTCAGTCGGGTCAAGTTTCTAAGCTTTCTAAATCTCCATTTTCTGGCTAATGAAAAGAAAATAGGATTCCACTGAGTCTCTTATCTACCTACTCCAGGATTTCTGTGAGGATCAAATGAGATGAGGCACGGAAAACGCTTCACAGACATTTGGTTACAGTGTAAAGTGTTTCCACCTGGCTATAAAGCAAGTTGTGTTCCTGGGATAAAGAAATTCCAAGGAGGCTAGTCGCTGCAGAGAGGAAGCTGGGCGTTGCTATGTGACGTCATTACCTGGACAGTCAGACACTTAGCATATTAGCGTTTTGTATATATAGATTTTTTTTGTTAATCCTCACCTGAGGATATTTATTTATTTATTTATTTATTTATTTATTTATTTATTTTAGGGAGAATGGAAGAGAGAGGGCAAGACAGTGAGAAATGCCGAGGAGGAGTCAACAACCAAGGTACGTGCTCTTTGGTCCAAAGGCCGATGCTCTATCCACTGAGCCAAACCAGGTAGGGCAGGAATTCCTGTCTTTGAGTTTACATTCTGATGGGAAAATAGGCAATAAACAGTCAACATACAATATAAGTACATTACGTATTATAAGTACATTATGTCTTAGGTTAGGACAGTGGTCGGCAAACTTCGGCCCCTTGCGTGTGGCTCTTCCCCAGAATACCACGTGCGGGTGCGCACGTACAGTGCGATCGAAACTTCGTGTCCACACTCAAGGGGCCAAAGGGCCCCATGTGGCTCATGAGCCGCAGTTTGCTGACCACTGGGTTAGGAGGTGACAAGTGTTATGAGGAAATAGGAGTAGAATAACAGCAAATAAGATTGCCAAGGGCAAGATGTGGGTTGAAATTCATCTAAGATCTAGGCATTTGCAAGACCTATTGCATCAGACATTCCTTACCTTAAATAGGATACTCCCAAAGTACAACACAGGAGTGCCTAATCCAAGCTAGAGACAAATTTTGGTTAAGGAAGACATCCTGTGGAAGATGGCACCTGAGCTCAGTCTCAAAGATGAGAAAAATTCATCCAGACAGAGAGAGGAATAAAGTGCATTTCAAGATTCTAGAAAAACAATGTTGGTTCCAAACTGAGCACCTCTCCATTCCATATTAGGTGAAGGCAACATGACCATTACCAGTCAGGCTCTTTTATTTGCATGACAGAAGGTCAATTTTGGCTTTTGCAAAAAACATCAATCCTTCTTTAATCAACAAATGAGACTCTCTTCTGCAGGCCAGGAATTGATTGTGATGAAGCAGTTGTCAAGGTGTCTGAAAACATCAATTTTTTTAGCCCAATGAACATGTCATATTTCTATTTCTCTAAACTAGGTCTTCAGAAATTGAGTTATGCAGACCACATTATCATAGTTCCCTTCAGAGATGCCACTGTTTTGATAATGTGTTAATATTAGAGAATTTATCTGAGCAAAATGTATTATCTCTTGCTAGCCAGTTTCACACATTCTTTATTTAATTACTTGATAATTCTTCAACAGGAATCCAACACAGTAAGTTGTTTTATTATTTTGCTGCTAGAAAAATGGAATATCCAAATTTATTTCAGCAATTTCTTCTGCTTTTAAACACTTAATATCTGCTCAATCTTTAATTCCTAACAATTTTACTTTCCCACTTCTCCATCCCCACTCTCCCTGTTCTAGATATGGTCTTAATCAAATCTTAGTATTATAATAAAAATTAATTTTCTTCATGGATGCCCTGAAAGAATTTTAGGGACTCTCAGGGATTGATAAAGTCATGAAAAGTTATCTTTTATATAATTGCTGGAGGAACGCAAATATTATTTCAGTTTATGCAACCATGTGCAGAAGTTGCTGAAAAAGTTGATTTTTCTAATTTCTAAGCTGAAATCTGTGATCTTCATGGATTTTCACATAAGCCAAGTAAAAATGCTCTTAATACCCTGTTATTTCAGTTAAGCTCAAATCTTTAAGCAATCAGCAAATTCTGTTTATTCTACTTCAATAAACAGATCTGATACATCCATATACTGTCTCTCTACCTCCTCCTCTAGTCACCAAGCTGCAGTATCTCTCTCCTGAACTATTATTTGTTTCCTAAATATTTTCTCTATTCCCACATTTGCTCATATGAAATGTATTCTCCATAATAGGGCAGAGTGATCTCTTAAAAATATAAAAAAGATTTAATAATTTTTCTGAAAGCCCTCCAGTGGCTTTCTACTGCCAATCAAACTCCAAGTTTCTCACTATTTCTACCTAATCTGACCCCTGCTTTATTCTCTGATCTCATTGTGTATCCATCTGCCTTCACTATTTACTTGCCAACCATACTGGTCTTTCTGTTCCTCAGATTGACTCCCCATAATCTAGAAGAATGTTTAGTTATAAGATGCTCAATAACTAATGGTTGAAATCGTAAGTACATTATTATGCAGAATTTGGCAAAGACAGAACCTTAATGTAATATGACCTCATATTAGCAGAGTTCTGTGACATGGAACCAAGAACAGTGCCAAATAGTCTTGTATTTTTTTAAAATTTTCTGTGTATGTGCCAAGATGTCATCTACAGACAGTACCACTAGCATTAACTACCATGTTTGGACTGTTTAGATCTATAAAGTCTAAACCTGCACTTGCACACACAGGTGAAAATCTGATGAAATCTCTAAGTGCTCTCCTTTAAAATAAAGCACATGTACAAGACACTTGAAATACAATTTCAAGAAATTTATAGACACCCAGCTCACATATGGACTACAGAGAAAGTCTGTGGACTTTAGGATGTCTTAATGCTGCATAGTAATTGGAAGACAAATTGTACAACAGCTAGGCCATTGCTGAATATCTTGGGACTTGAGAAGATTACAAATACTTCCATCGAGAACTGGAGAGAAATTCAAGATCATCTAAATAGAGATGATTATAAAATACTAAAGTTCAGAGATTATATTCAAGCCCCAACCTTCCATTTTCCACATAAGATATATGAGGAGCACTATGGTTTCTAAGTGAGTCACTGTCAGGTTCTAGATCCTTTGGCACCCACACTATTTGCTCCACCACTGTCTGCATTTATGCTATTACAACATGAGGCTCTGTTTGTGTTGGGGGGTTTTGTCAGAAAATGAAGTAAAATTGGAAACTGGAATAACTACTACAATTGCCATATCATCTACAGGAGTCTTGGCCTCAGATGGACCCCACTTGCATAATTTCTTTAGACCTTGGCCCCAAATGTGTTAGGAATCACAAAATAATTCTGTCACATTTATTCTAGTATATATAGGTACCACATAGACTTAAGAGAAATACTACAAAGGCCTAGAAAAATTATGTTTATATTTATACTTCTATAACATGTCTCAAATATATGTCCTAAATATTATATGTGCATGTGCAAATACACACACATCAGATTACAAAGAAAAGTCATGAGTTTAACACTTTAGTTCACTCTTTTCTTCCTGATACTGCAAAATTACATAACTGTTTCTTGTTGAAATGCATAAAAATGACAAATAAGTAAAAGAGATATTTCTATCAAGTACAAATTATGTGGTGAAGAATTTCAGGCATTCTGCCATTGATTATAGATACATAGCAGCTAAGGACATTAATTGCTGAGGAAGCATTTATTATGTTTCTATATCATTAGAGGTGCTTTGCTTTGGAGCACAGTGTCCAAAGTCCATTTATCTTGTGCCTCTTAGATGACTGCATTTTAAATAATAATTCAACTGGGAGATTAAAAATGGCAGTGGAGTAAGTGGATGCTGCACAAACATGTTCCCAGGACCATGGAAATACAACTAAAATACAGAAAAACTTCCGGAATAATCTACTGAAGACTCTTCCGAGAGAACCCTGGTAACCAAGGATGGAAAGTGGAGACTGCATAGAGACTGATAGGAGGGGTGGAGGCACAAGGCCAGGCTCCCACAGACAGCAACTGAAGTTCCAAAGAGATATCTCAGCTGTGGGGGGTTGCCACTGAGAATTCTGGGGTTTAATCCCCAAGCTGGACCCCCGGCAGAGAGCACCATAACTGAGAAGGGTATCCTCACAACATCTGGCTGTGAAAAGCAGGACCAGTGTCTGCCAGAGAGAGATGGCTAGAAATGCAAGCACCCTCTTAAAGGGCCAATGCACAAAAGTCCCTGAGCAGCCACTCATCTTGTGCTCCGGCAAAGGGAGAGCAGAGTGGACTGGAGCTGTGTGAGTAGAAGCCAGGATTGGGGGCTCTGGGATTAGAGCCCAGAAGGCAGACACCCCAGTTTCCTGTGCTGAGTCATTCTCTCACACTCCAGAAGTCACGTTTCTCATGTAGTCATTTGCTATCCAGGAGGTTTGGGGGGGGGGGGGCGGGAATATAGTTGACCCACTATTGGAAAACACCTTGCCCCACCTTGTGGAGTTCCTGAGGCCCATTAAGAGACTGAGAATAACAATTAGCCTCCAGACAGAAGCAACTGCCCCCAATCCTTGTTGAAAACACTCTTGCCACACCTATGGACGTTTGCCTTAGGGCTATTCAAGACTGAATCCAATCAGCCTGCAGGCAGAGATGATTTCTGGAGGCTTTGAGTCTTTGCCTTATCTAATTAGTCAGAAAGAGCATTTGACACTGTTCCTGCACTAGAGATTGAGAGGTGTAGCAGATCTACCTAACACATAGTCACAAACCCAAGCAGGCAGCCAAAATGAGGAGACAAAGAAACAATTTCCAAATGAAATAACAAGAGAATTCTCTAGAAGATAAGATAAATAAAATGGAGATAAGAAATTTATCTGATATAGAGTTCAGAATAATGATAAGATACTCAACAGCATGAGAAAAGATATAGTAACTATGAAAACAGAAATAAAGAATGACTTTCACAAATAACACATTAGGAGGAATACACAGCAGATTAGGGAAAGCTGAGGATTGAATCAGTGAATTAGAAGACAGAGTTTTAAAAAATCACTCAATCAGAGAACCAACAACAACAACAAAAACAATTTAAAAACCAGAGGACAGCCCCAGCCAGCTTGACTCAGTGGATAGAGTGTCAGCCTGCAGACTGAAGGGTCCCAGGTTTGATTCCAGCCAAGGGCACATGCCTGGTTGTGGGCTCAATCCCCAGTAGGGGGTGTGCAGGAGGCAGCCGATCAATGATTCTCTCTCGTCATTGATGTTTCTATCTCTCTCTCCCTCACATTTCCTCTCTGAAATCAATAAAGAAATATATTTAAAAAATAAAAAAAACAGAGTACAGCTTAAAGGAGCTGTGGGAAAACATGAAACATATAATATTTGAATAGTATGTGTGCCAGAAGAGGTAGAAAGGGAGAAATGGATAGAGAACTTGTTTGAAGAAATAATGGCAGAAAACTCCCCTAACCTGGATTGGAAAAAGTCACACAAGTTCAGGAGGCACAGAGAGTCAGTAGCAAGAAGAACCCAAACAGGCCCACATCCACACATATCATAATTAAAAGGCCAAAAATTAAAGACAAAGAGAGAATCATAAAGGCAGCAAGAGAAAAGCAAACTGTTACCTACAAAGGAGCTCCCATAAGGCTGTCATCTGATTTCTCATCAGAAACTCTACAGACAAGAAGGGAATGGCATAAAGTACTCAACGTAATGTAAAGCAAGGATCTGAAACCGAAATTACTATATCCAGCAAGGATATCATTCAAAATAGACAATGAAATAAAAAGCTTCCTAGACCAAAAAAAAAAAAAAAATGCTAAAGGACTTCATCACCATCAAGCCAGCATTATAAAAAATGCTAAGCCCTAACCAGTTTGGCTTAGTGGATAGAGCATTGGCCTTCAGACTCAAGGGTCCCCAGTTCGATTCTGGTCAAGGGCATGTACCTTGGTTGCAGGCACATCCCCAGTGGGGAGTTTGCAGGAGGCAGCTGATCGATGTTTCTCTCTCATCAATGTTTCTAACTCTCTATCCCTCTCCCTTCCTCTCTGTAAAAAATCAATAAAATATATTTTTAAAAAATGCTAAAAGGGCTGCTGTAATGAAAAGAAGAAATACAGAGGGAAACCTAGGCATACAGAATTAAATGGCAATAAATAAGTACCTATCAATTAATAACCTTAAATGTAAATAGATTAAATGCTCCAATCAAAAGACATAGGGTAGCTGAATGGATACAAAAACATGACCCAACTATATGCTGTCTACAAAGACCCATCTCAGATCAAAAGATTCATACAGGATGAGAGTGAATGGATGGAAAAAATTTTCCATGCAAATGGAAAGAAAAAAAAAAAAAAGCTGTGGTAGCAACACTCATATCTGACAAAGTAGACTTCAAAATGAAGGCCATCACAAGAGTCAGCAAAGATCACTACATAATACTAAAGGGATCGATCCAACAAGAGGATATAACCCTGATAAACATATATGCACCCAATTTAGGAACATCTAAATATATAAAAATACTTCAAGGGGATTTTAAGGGAGAGATTGACAACAATACAGTCATAGTATCGGACTTTAACACCCCGCTGACTTCACTGAATAGATCTTCCAGACAAAAAATTAACAAGGAAACAGTGACTCTAAAGGACACACTGGATCAGATGGATTTAATAGACATTTATAGAACATTTCATCCTAAAACTGCAGAATATACATTCTTCTCAGGTGCACATGGATCATTCACAAAGATAGACCAAATATTAGGGAGGGCAGGTGGGTGGGAATTAATCAAACAAAGACTTGGGCAGGGTGGGCTGGAGGGAGAAAGAGAAACATGTAATACTTTCAACAATAAAGATTTAAAAAATTATTCAACTGGACTTTGGGGAAAATAATAGAAAAAAATAAAATGACCACTAGGTAAGCAATGCATATATTGGCTGCTTGACTATTTTTCCAAAGCATTTTTGAAAAACCGGCATTGATGAAGACATGAATAATGATATTTTCCTAACTGGGTGGTTTACAAAATGCCTTTATCCGCAGCTTCTCATTCAACCCTCACAACCATCCTAGGTGATAGGTGGTAGTTATTTGTTCCTATCTTAAAGATACATGTAAGTTGTTGTCGTTGAATGGTTACAGATCAGGAGAACATTACAAAAAAATACAATGGCTAAACTTGTGGGACTAATAAAATGTCAGGACAAGAGAAAGGCGTGAACTTTGAATGTGCTGTGTAAGTGTAGATCGTTTTTTCCACTGGGAGGCACTAGCTGAAATGTATTAACTGCCGAGGACTCTGCCACTTCAGAACCTGATTTTTTTCTTTCTTCACATGTATTCACCCACACAGACTTTGCTTCTTTAGATCTGGATAGGCACATGTGAAAGGCAGATGGATCAGGAAAAGAACTAATTAGGACACTGTAATTATATTCCATTCCTTCTTCCAAATGATTACTTCCCATCTTTGAAGAAAAAAAAATCCCCCTTTACAAGGGCTCTTGCTTTGACAGAAAAATAAAGAAAAGAAAAATATTTGCAGCCTCTCAGCTTCTGACCTTAAAGTCAGCTCAGACAATTTCCAAGTCATTATTTGGGGAAATATTAATGCAATTAATTGCTTTTAGTGGAAAGCACATGGTTGAAATTTCAGCCAAAACTTGAAATGTCATGCTCTAATTTGAGACTAATTTAAGAACAACAATAATAACAAATGATGGATTATAATTTACTTTGATATTTAGGTACTTTCCATTCCAAGAATTCATTCTCTCCCACATGTGGAACTTCCTTTTATTAAAAATAAATACCTTTTGGGATGACTTGAGAAATTTTTCCAATGACCCTATGATATATTCTAGATTATACAACTTAAAATAAAACAAAATCCCCCTTTTCATTACTAATAAAAGCAGATTTGCTTAAAATATTCCAAACAAAAAGTAACATTATATAATCATTGTAGGAGTTTTTTTTTTACCTTTTAATATTAGTAGTAAGTAACGCAAAGCTATTATAGGTCATGTTCAAAAATGAATTCTGCAGTCCCACAAACTTTAGATACTGATAGGATATTCCTGGCTCTATAAAGCAAGTGGAATCTGACTGGCTTGAATTGTATTCTCAGGACAATGGGATGTCACGTGGGACATTTACACAGGGAGTCCTCTAACCTGATTTACACTTGGAAAGACCATTCCGATTGATACTAATGTGTGAAGGAGGGATTCTGGGGAGTGGGGCGGGGAGGGGGGAGAAGAGTGGCAGCCAAGGAAACACAGATGAGTGGATCAGCCTCCATTTGGACAAGTTAAAATTGACCCGCGGTTAAAATAATAGGGAGACAACAGTGAGTGTGTCTGAGAATGTGGCAAGCTTCTGAATTTAAAGACACAGCATTCAATCAGCTCCAGCCACCTGTCTTACAGGAATATACATCTTATTTATCTTCAGGGTTGTCAGGGTTTTTTTAATTTAAAGAGAACGATGTAAAATCTTTTGACTATCAAATGTTCGCAACCAATTCAAAACTTGTTTAGGAAAACATTTTGAGAGCTAAACAGAACATGCCTCTAGGTTGGATTTGACCAAAAGACTCATCCTCAGGGTGGAATTTTGGGGTGTTCTTTAAATAAAAGAATACTGGAAGACATTTTTTTGGAATTTTTCCAGGACACAGTTCTGTTCTGCTACTGGGGTGTGCATTGTTTCAGATTGCTGTGTTCTTCGTGTCTCTGTTACCTGCTTCTCCACTTGGGCTCTATAGAGCATCAGACATAGGATCCCCCTCTGACCTACTGCTGATGAACAACAGTCATTGACAAAGATAGAGCAGAATACAGAATAGAGAGCAGAACTCTCTATTTTCATTATTTTTCCTTCCTTCCTACCAGAGTTTACAAACCAGAGTTTACAAACCAGTAATTTACAACAATAAACTATTTTAAAAAAACACAGTTCATACGTATGTTTAGGTTGGATTTCTAAACTATCCGTGCCCTTGCTATTGAAAGAGAAATCTAGAGGACAAGTGTCAGCTAAAACTTAGGGAAATTATGTGAGAAAGTTGAAGCAACATTGGTTTTATTTCTGGCTTTTATGCAAACCAGAGCCAAAGATCTCAATCTTCTGAACGATATGACAATCTAGGACTAACTTATAAATTACTTATGAACTGAGGCAAGCTACGCCTCACTTATCCTTACCCATGAGTGCCTGAGTTAGAACACTGACAATTAAGTGTTCAAAAATGTGTACCGACTATGTTAGATTTCTCAAAAAACTCAGCGGCCAGCTGTGCTGACCAAATTTCTTTCAACAGTAAATATCTACTTTTGAGATACCAAATATTTTTTTTTAAATCACAGTCTTTTTAAATCTATTTTTTCAGGCTAAACTCTTGAAGTCACACTTTGTCCTCTCATTCTACTTCTTAACCCACTTCTAGTTAATAAAATCCTATTGGTGCTGATTTCCATGTGTTTATCTTGGGTCTCCTTCTCCTCATCCGCCGTTCCTCACTAGGGTAACCCATGCCATCCTGTCCTGCCCAGGATACCGCAGTGGGTTACCATTTGGTCTCCATGATTCCACTCTCCCTGCAAACTATTTTCCATGCAGACGTTGAATGATCTATTTGAAATACAAATCAGATCATGCCATTCCCCTGCTCAAAACACAAACAATCTTTTCCCATCATAAATTGAACAAAACCAAATTCCTTAATAATTGTCCTCAAGATTCTCTGATTAGACCCATACCTAACTCATTGCCTTCCTTTTCTATTGTATCTCTTGATCACACTGTCTGGCAATTAGCCACCTTGTCTCCTAAATATGCCCGGCTCGTTCTTGGCTCTAACCTTGGCATTTGCTAATCCCTTGCCCCACTCTTCCCTAGGAGATTTCATGCCTCAGTCCATGCCATTCCAATGGCTGCTCAGACAGTACTTCTTCAAGGAGCCTTTCTTGACTCCTCCATCCAGTGATCTGCAGTGGTTATTCCCATCACTTTATTTGTTTATTTCCTGGTGCACATCATAATCAGAAATAATATATTTGTTTACTTATTAGTTACCTTCCCCAAAAAGAATGCTTGCACCTTGAATACCTAAGGACCTTGTATATCTTGATCACTATTGGAAAAGTCCAGAAAATAAGTGTCAGCTAAGACAGGGAACTTGATGTGAGAAAGCTGAAGCAACATTGATTTTATTTCTAGCTTTTATGTAAACCAGAGCCAGAGAACACAATCTGCTGCAAGATATGAGAGTCGAGGACTAACTTATATGCCTACTATGGAGGACGTTCTGATAAATATGTGTTGAACTGAGTGGATTTAATAGCAATTATCTTGAACAAGGTTCATAACTAACAAAACTCCAATTGTTTTTAACAGTCAACAGTATTTATTACGCATTTGCCTATGTGGAGAGTTATACTGACAATTTTGAAAGATAAAACACAAATATAAAACCCAGTATAACCCTCATGTTTTTACAATTTTGTCTTAAGTTCTTCACCAAACAAGTCATAAAGCAGGCAAAAATGGAGTAGGCAAGGGCAAACAGGTGCAGTTACGCATAAGACAAAAGAAAAAGAATTAGTTTTATTCAAACTTGTTTTATATTAGGCACAGAATATTGCCTTATACCTTAAAGGAGAATAATTATCTGTTCAACAATTTGGAAACTTTCTAAAAAATACTTTCAATTAACAGAGCAACTTTTTTTCATTTGCTTTCAGATGAGTAACAAAATTATGAAATTTTATTTTGTTTCTCCTCCGCAAAAATCAATTTTGATATTTTTTCTACTGTAAGTAACTGCCCTGTCAATATTGAGCAGCCAACCCATGAGACAGCTGTAATTAGGACCAAGACACTGAATGTGGGCACTGACTTCTTGGTGGTTCCTAGTTGCCTAACAGAAATACTTACCCTGGTTCAAAGCTATGTTTTCATTATAACTCTTCTGCTTTCTGCCCCTGATGCTAGATAGTTTTAGGTTATTAATCTAAAATACCTCTTATGCCCAGCCAGTGTTGCTCAGTGATTGAGTGTCGACCTATGAACCAGGAGGTCATGGTTTGATTCCCAGTTGTGGGCTCCATCCCCAGTGTGGGCATGCAGGAGGCAGCCGATCAATGATTATGATTCTCTCTCATCATTGATGTTTCTATCTCTCCTTCTCCTCCTTTTCTCTCTGAAATCAATAAAATATACTTAAAAAATAAAAGATCTCTTGTATTTCATTTAAACTCATTTTTTTAACTCCCACTCTTGTTTTCTGCATAGTGCCCACATTTTTTGAGTCAAGTTAGTTAGAAATAGCCACAAGCCATGAAAAGGGTACTAAAATTTTTCTACTGAAGACTTCTGTTTATCAGTAATGTTAATAAGACAACTTTAATATTTCTAGATAAATATTTTTCTTCAGCTTAGATATATGATTTTAGTAGAAGTGCCAAAGAGAGAAATGTTATCAAATAGATTAGAAAAAAAACTTATCTTGATTTTTCAAATTGCTTAGGAATTTTTAGGCTGTTAAAAGAGGAGGCTGAGGTAGAAGAGGAAAAGAAGAAGGAAAGAAGACTAATGCTTCAGATTATGCTTTATTTTTATGTGAATATCTCAGATTGCATATTTTTAAAAATAAGAGATTTCCATCCTACAGTGGGGGAGATCCTATCTTGAAACGTAAGTTTGGAACATTATGCATTTTAATGAAGATTTTCCATAGCATTCATGCTGGGACCTGGTTAGACTGCTGAATCTAATTAAGAAATTTATGACACAAAAATATCCTGGGAGGATTTTATGTATACTTTGCTCTCAACACTTTCCAGGTATATGGAGCTGTCTCTCATTTTGTTTGGTGTTTCACTGTCAACTGAACAAATGTAGAGGAACACAGCAGGTTCCGAACTCACAACACAATCCTGAGGATTGTCGCCCTACTGTCAACTAAGAATGAATAGCATCATTGAGTTCCAAAGCTTGGCTCCAGAATCATTGGCCATCACTGAAATCATAATTCCAAATATTTAATGGCTCATTCTGTACCTTTCCAAACCCTTTATCTGGAAATGAAGATCTACCATTAGTAAATTTCTGGGAAATCCTCAGGCCCTAGAGAGGAAATAGGAGTTTCTTTTGCTTTCTATTGCCATTTCTAGACAATTTCTCCTTCCTTCACTTCCAAAAGAGCAGGTTCTTTGTCACACATGTCATCAGGTTAGATCTCCTGCTCTATTCCCTTATTGCCATCATCTAATCACCTTCAAGTCACTCTACTTTTATTACCTGAAGCTTTTAGGTAATAAACTACCTCACTCTCTTCCTCCACTATTCTTACATCAATTTTTGTGACTTCAGTTTCTATGTGGATGATTTATCCATCACCTTGGCCTTTCCATTCTTGACTTTCACAAATGGCCAGCTTTATCTGCTCTACCTATCACACACCTTCCAGCGGTTCTCAACCTGTGGGTCGCGACCCCTGAAAATACATCCTGCATATCAGATATTTACATTACGATTCATAACAGTAGCAAAATTACAGTTATGAAGTAGCAATGAAAATAATTTTATGGTTGGGGGTCACCACAACATGAAGAACTGTATTAAAGGGTCGCGGCATTAGGAAGGTTGAGAACCACTGCGCCATCTCTAATACCCCAGGACCTCAGATATCTTCTTTAAAGCATACTATTCTGGGAATATATGACCTGGTATCTTTGCACTTCATTTTCTCAAACAAATTCATGCCAAAAATTCTTTTCTTTTTCAGTGAGATGTCTTCCAACTCTATAACTCTTTCACTACTTAAAATGCATCTCATGTTTTCCTGTTCCTCATCACCTGCCATGGTCCAAAGCTATCATCACAAAATAGCAGATGTTTACTTGCTCTTTGCTTCCTCCATTGTGAAAGCATGTGAAAAAAGACCCCAAATATGTGTAAAACCAATTATTTACTTACTATCTACATGCACCATAGCAGTTAAACTATTGAAGAAATTTTTACCTCTGTGCTGACATCTGTAATTTAACTTCCTGATCTTAAAATTCTGTGAGGCCCAGCACGTTTATTGATTTTTCTAATTCTTTACAATGAATATTTTATACTTCCTCACTCTGAAGCCCTTTTCCCTCCTCCACCTTTTCAGTTAATCCCCTAGCCTAATATTTATATTAGGAAAGTATAGTTAAACATGATTAGAAGATACCAGTGAGAAAATTTCTCATCTTTTCATCAGCAAATCCAGCAACCAATTTGAATCCAAATCCACCTTTTTCTGCTTCCCTCCTATTCAAGCACTTGATTCTATTAAAGGCCAGCCCCTACCTTTTCCACTGCATTCAGTATTCAATGCCAGCTGAGCCATTTTGGTATCTCTGAAACTACTGCTCCCTCCTCGATTCTAAATTTATTTTTCTTTATTGACTTATTAACATCTGCATGGAACATGATTTAATATCTCACATCTTACAGACAACTACACTCTGACTTCTGCCTATGACTTGATTTCTCTGAACCCTTCCATAGCAAAACACTTTAGAGTGTTGCCAAGGGTCACTGTTTCATTTATTCAAAATTTTCTCTTCAATTCATTGAGTTCTCATACTCCACTCCTTTGTCAAAGTCATGACCAATCTCCTCTGTGCTGAAAACAATGGCTAGCATCATTCTTGGTAATGTTCAGCACAGTTGAACATTCTGCCTTAATGAAACAGTCTTTTTTTTAAAACTTTGATTTATTAAGATATATCCCATATACCATAAATTTCACCCATTTTAAATGCACAGTTCAATAGTTTTTAGTAGTTCTACAGAACAGAGTTTACACAGATCACCACAATTTTAGAATAGTTCATAGCTCCAAAAGAAACCCCATACCCAATCACTCTCCATTCTTCACCTCTTTTCCTCCGTCCCCACCTCCACCTGCCACCAGTTAGGCAATTATTTACTAATCTATTTTCTGTCTCTATAGATATGCTTACTCTGGCTATTTCATTTACATGAAATCATATAATTGATTTTGTGATTAACTGCTTTCACTTAGCATGGTGTTTTCAAGGTTCACTTATCTTACAGGATGTATCAGCATTTCATTTCTTTTTATTGATGAATAATATTCCATTGTATAGCTATAATACATTTATTAACTTGTTCAAAAGTTGATGGACGTTTGGGTTATTTCCAGTTTGGGGCTATAATAAGCAATACTGTTATGAACATCCATGTACAGTTTCATATGGGCATATGTTTTCATTTATCTTGGGTACATAAGAGTGACATTGCTTAGTCACATGGTAACTCCATGTTTAGCATTTTGAAAATTTGTAAGACTCTTTTCCAATGTGACTGCACCATTTTACATTCTCACAAGCAGTTTATGAGGATTCCCATTTTCCCACACTCTCATTAACACATATTTTTGCTCATTTTGATTATAGACATCCTACTGGGTGTGAAGTGGTATTTCATTGTGGTTTTGATATGCATTTTCCTATTGATTTTGTGACAGAAAATCCCCCCATTTTTGCTCCTGCCTTGCCTGCTGCTCCTTCTCAGTCTCACTGCTGGTTGACCCTTTTCCACCCAAACTCTAAATGTTGGAATGTCATGATTCTATCTATATTATCTCCCTAGGTGATTTCCTCTAACACCATGTGTTTAAATAGGAGTTATGTACTGATTACATTCACATTTTTATTTTTAACATTGACCTTTTCTACCTACTTGCCTTATTTTCATTCAATTTGTGCCTTAAGCTTATTATTCCAAAATGGAATTCTTTATATTGACATCCGCCAAATTCAATGATTTTACCCTCCCTGATATTCTCCATTTCATTAAATGATGCCATCATCTGGTCAGCCATCCAGGATCCAAACCTAGAATCCATCCACAATTCCTCTCTTTTCCTTAACACACATCAATCTGTCACCTTCACATTCAAAATCCCATCCATACGTGTCCATGTCCTTGCCATCAGCCTAGCCACCAGCCTAGCCCTGTCCCAGCACACTCAGGCAGTAAATACCTAACTTACTTCCTCATTTCTACTCTTACCACAGCTACAATTTATTCACTAAACAGAAGCAACTATAGGATTTCTAAAACTTAATTAGACCCTCTCACATTTTAGGAGGAAGTGACCTGGGTTTGTACTTAGTGTTTAATGGGTTCTTGAACAAGGAAATGGGGGATTAGTGATGTATGTGGGAACTGACCTTGATTGAGTTCAGGAGCCTAAAGATACTAAAATCCTGAATCTATTTTGGTAAGATTAGAGAAAGTGGAAACACTATTTTAATAATAATATTGGATTGTGGATTCTTGAGAGACAGAATGGGGGGAATGTGATTATTTTTCAATCTATGTCATTATATGCCTCTATTCCTAGGGACAAAGTACAAATATATATCACATCTTAAACTAAGTTACTCCCTATGCTCCTCTGTGGTATGAATTTAACAAATTATTAGATCAAATGCTAAAGTAAGAAGTTACGAATTGAATAAAGAGAAGAATAAAATCAATGACTGTTTATTTAATGTCAAGTTGGATCAGTTGCCAGTCATCTGGGCTGCTGTTGACTCACCTGGGACCAGACAGCCTGATCGGGTGCCCTCTGGAGCCATGTCCAGCTCTAACATTGGGAGTTGTCTCTTGTGATGTGTAATTGCTCTAACAACTAAGTTACATAAGACCTTCACTGGAAGGAGGTGACTTCTATTGCCAGGAAATCTTTGGCACTTTAAATGCAACAATTTTTTGGTACCAGGAAAGCTGCCAGAGAATGAATAAACATTCAGTATGAAAACCTTCTGTTTATTACCAGAGTAAACACAATAAAAGCAGAAGTGACCTTTATTCTTCATACGAAGTAATTAATCAACTAATTAACTAACTTTATCTTAGAGGAAGTGAGAATCTTATAGCCCCATGATCTACTCAGTTTTGTACAGTTTTGATTGGTAGTTCAAGAGAAATGCTCCCACCATCCAAATCTGAAACTTCAAATACAAGGAACTGAGTTGACACTAGATACTCAGTTCACGTCATAACTCATTGGCTTTTGACACCAGTTTTCCAAGGTTAATACGACTTCTGTGGAGGGAGGAACACAGAGGAGCTTTTGCTAAAAAAGCTACAGAAAAATAGGAAGAGCAAAATTGAAGAAAATCTGTTGATAATAGCCCTGAATCATTTACCTTTTAATTTTGAGTATAGTATGCACAGAACATTGGTCTAAATAATTTTGGTGGCAGTTGTTGCTGTGTCCACATTGTTAGTCACTTTCATTCATGCAGGCTAATGTGTTTGTGGGTCTTAGCTTGTTCACATCTGCAAACATCAAAGAATAAAGAAATGAATTTCTGGGTAGAGGTAGACCTCATTTTATTGCAGTTTGCTCTATTGCTCTTCACAGATGTGTTTTTCACAAATGAAAGGCAAGAGCCTCCACCAGCGAAAAGATTATGAATGGCTTTATAGCAATACTCACTTTATTGTGATGGTCTAGATTAGAATCAACCCGGCAGTATCTCTAAGGTGTGCCTGTAGAGAGTTGTATAGGGTACTAATAGGCAAAGTGAGACAAAGAGGTGTTTCATCCCCCTTTGATGACCACTACTGACCTAAGGAACATGCTTTCCACCCCTGTAATTGTTTAGAGCTTTGTAGAGTTTTAGAAGGCAATGAAATAAATATTACCCTGTGACAATTTCATACTGAAAGAAATAATTTTTCTTTCCTCCTAATTTGCTTTTGATAACTCTATTGAGATTGAAGTATAATATACTAATCAAATTTAAAGTGCATAATTTGTTAAGTTTTGACATATGTGTACACCTGTGAAACTCTCCTCATAATCAAGATAATGAAACTTTCTGTCACCTTCAAAGATTTCCTAGTCTGCCTTTATAATCCATTCGTTTCCTCCATCCCCATCCTTGGGCAGCCACTAGTCTGCTTCCTGCCATTGTAGATCGGTTTGTCTTCGGGAATTTTATGTAGATGGCATGATACATTATTTCTCTTTCTTTTTGCCTGGCTTCCTTCACTCACTAAAATGATTCAGAGATTTATCCATGTTGCTGTATCCATAGTTTCCTGTTTCCTTTTTATTGCTGTACGAGAGGCCCGATGAATGAAATTCATGCAAGAGTAGGCCTTCCTTCCCCAGTCTGCTGGCACCAGCTTCCCTCTGGCACCCGGGACCCTGCTTTCCTCGCAGCCCTGGCTTCATCCAGGAGGTCATCCAGAAGGACATCTGGTCTAATTAGCATATTATGCTTTTATTATTATACATAGTACTCCTTTGTGTGACTACCTCAATTTGTTTCTCCATTCTGCTGTGAATGGATATTTGGTTTGGTTTTAGTTTGGGGCTATTATAAATAAAGCTATTCTGAGCATTCATATACAGGTCTTTGTTGATACATATACTTTCACTTTTCTTAGGTAAATACCTAGAGGTGGGATGATAGAGTCATATGGTAAATGTATGTTTAACTTTAAAAGAAACTGTTAAATTGTTATTCAAAGTGGCGGTACAATTTTGTGTTCCAACCAGTGATCTATGAGAGTGACAGTTGTCCTGTATCCTTGTTAACACTCAATATTGTCAGGATATATTATTACTAGTGCTATTATTTTAACAATTCTAATAATTACATAATGATATCTCTTTGTATTTTTAATTTGCATATGCTTATTAGTCATTTATATATATATTCTTTTGTAAAATGTTTATTCAAATATCTTACCATTTTTTATTGGGCTGTCTTTTTATTTGAGTTGTAAGAGCTCTTTTTATTCCTGGATAAAAGTCTTTTGTCTGATATATTCTTTGCAGATACTGTCTTCCAGTTTGTGGTGTTTTTCCTGGAGCAAAAGTATTTTAATTTGGAGAAGACCAATACTTTCGTTTTTTTCTATCATATTGTATATATATATTTTTTTATTTTCTAGATAAGAAAAATTTTCCTAGCCCCAAATTGCAAATATTTAGTTCTGTTTTCTCTAACTTTATAGTTCTATATTTTACTTTTAGATCTGTTATCCACAGTGACTTCATATTTGTATATGAATGAGGTAAAGACTTACTTCATTTTCTTCTTATATAGATATGCTATTGATATAGCACCAGATGTTAAAGGATCTCCCTTTTTCTATTGAGTTGTCTGAGCACCTTTGTTGAAAATCAATTGAGCATCAACATGTGGATCTACTTCTAGACTATCTATCCTGTTTCATTGATTTTTATAACTATCCTTTCACTATTAGCAAACTCTCTTGATTACTATAGCTTTATAATAAATCCAAGTTTTAAAATTGCTTTGGTTGTTGTAGTGTGTTTTCATTTTCCTATGCATTTTAGGATCAGTTTGTCAAATTGGTACAAAAATTGAATTGCATTTAATCTGGGGACAGTTATGATCTTAGCAACATTGAATTTTTCAGTCCATTAACATGGTATGTCCATCCATTAAGTTGCATCTTCTTTAGTGTCAATCAATGTGTGTAATTTCAGTGTAAAGGTCTTGAATGTTTTCATTACAGGTATTTTAAGTTTTTGATGCTATAATAAATGCATATTTTCTTTCTTTTTTTATTCATCACCTGAGAATGTGTTCTGATTGATTTTTTAGGGAGGGAGAGAAGGAAAGAGAGAGAGAGAGAGAAACATCGATGTGAGAGAGAAACATCAATTGGCATCTATTGGTTGGCAGCTGGGGATTGAACCCACCACCTGGGTATGTGCTCTGACTGGGAATTAAACCTGAGACCTTTTGGTGTACAGGACAATGCTCCATATAATCTAGTCACACTGGCCAGGGCTAAATGTTTCTTTTGTTGGACAGTTGGTTATTTCCAATATATCCCCATTAAATTAACATCCTTATGTATATTTTTTGATATCTCTTAGCATAAATGTCTAAAAATTGAATTACTGGTCAAAAAACATATATAAAATGTTTTAAAAGTACTATTTCTCCCATTCTTTTTAAAATATTGATTAATGTAAATCCTTTCAATCTTTTCTCAGTCTAGCAGTTAAAAAAATAATATTGCCTTAGTATGCATTTCTTTGGTTAATGATGAGGCTGAGCATCTTCCATGTATTAGCTATTTATATTTATTCTTTTACAAATTTTTCATTTCTATCCTCTATCCACTTTTCATGTATGCTTAATATTTTATTATTTATTTTTCACTATTTACAATATAATAATGTAAAAAAAGGAATGTAAATATTTTAGCTATTATATGTAGCAATTAATTTTCCAGTTAATTATTTATCTTTCACTTAAAATGATGGTATTTGATTGCCATAAAAAAATTTTGAAAATGTATGTACTTAAGTCTTATAAACTTTTCCTATAAGGTTTCCAAATTGGTCTTTATGCTAAGAAAGATCTGCTCTATCCAAAAGTTATAAAAATATAACACTTTGTTCTACATTATTTTCATGATTTTACTTTTTACACTTAAATTTTAATTTTTCTAGAATATATTATAATGTACAGTATAAAGTAGAACTCTTAGTATTTCCCCAAATAGTCTGAAAAGTTTTCCAACACTGTTTGATTTGAAATTTCATTATCTCTGTATAAAAAGAAATGTGGTTTTAATTAGTTTTGGTATACTTTTTGTTATTTTTCTGGTAGATCCTTCTGATTATTATTTTTAAATATTTATTATCTAGATGAACTTTAGAATCATTTTTTAAGTTCCATGTTCTCCCAACTATAATTAGTGAAAAAGTATTAACTTTATGGACGAAGTTATAATCTTGAACTTCCCCATTCAGAAGTATAATTCCTCTCTCTCCATTTGATAAAGTCTTTTTTCAATTCTTAAGCCAAGTTACATTGTTTGTTTTGTTTTTTCCATTGATCTTGCAAATTCTTAAGTGTGTTTGTAGGCATTTGATATTTATTCATATTTATTTTGAGAATTAGGATGAGATCTCCTTTTTTATTCTATTTTCTAACCAGTCATTATAAGCAAATCTCTATTTCTGTGTATGTTTTGTATTTGTCCATCCTAATGAACTTCCTTATAGTTTCAAATAGTTTTGTAGTTGATATTGTAGTGAACATTGTTAGTTGCCTATTTGACATCTGTTAAACCCTCTTTCTAATAGCACCACATTTTCAATTGAATAGCTATCTTTCTGTCTATGCAACTATATATGTTAGGCAGAACACATTATATCCCAGTTTAAAGGTAAACACTGATTACTCTAAGCTTATCAGAATCATTTTTTGTCCCTTGAAACCATATGACTCAATCTGGGCCAATGATGTTTGAGAAGAAGTTTTCTGGGGCTTTGGAAAGGAATCTCTCACTTCTCTGAAAGTTAGAAGAACCCAGTTCTCTATTATCCCCTGGATATGGCAAGGAAGTTTATAGCCCCCCAACAACAGCATATTTAGAAATTCTATTTTTCAATTTTTGCCACTATGTGAGGATCCAATTGAATTTCACATTAACATTATATCCCATAACCTTGAAAACTATAATTAGTTCTAACCGTAGTTTTATTAGTTCAAACAGTAATTTTGTAGATTCCTTGGGCATCCTATTTAAAGAGTCATATCTGTCAATAGGACAGTTTTACTTTTATCTGCTATTCCTGCCTTTTGTTTTTCCCCAGTGCCTGGCTGCCTGGTGCCTCCACCGGAGTGTTGAACCAAAGTGGCGAGAGTGGACACCGTTGATTTAGTCATGATTTCAGAGAGAAAAAATTTCACCATTTCAGCATTTCACTATTACCTATGATTAGGATGTCCGAGGTAACCAATTCAATTTTTAATAGACATGGGGATAATCAGACTTTCTAATTCTTCTTGCATGAAATTTCAAGATACCTGTCCATTTCATTAAATTGTCATGACAGACCAATTTTAAACTAACAATGAGCAGCGAGTGTACAACCAGAGCACCTGGTGTGAATCCGGCTGTGTCACTCACCAGCTTAGTAAACTCAAGCAAGTCTCTAAACACATTTGTGTCTCAGTGTCCTTACCATCAAATAGAGAAAGCAGTTATCCCTGCCTTGTATATTTGCTTCGAGGTTTACGTGTGTGTTTGTGTGCGTACACATGCTTAGCCTTGACATGTAGTTATGGCTCTAAAAGTGGTAGCTCTTATTGCTGTTGTGGTGGTTATTATTATTAAGATACCTATTAGGTTGAATTATAAAACCAATGCCCTGTTATAACTGTGACACTTCCTATTTCTCTGTGTCATTGTCTATTAGCTATATAGTCAATAATTGGAAGAATGTCACTTTATCTCACACACGCGCGGGCACACACACATACACACACACACAGAAAATTCGATTTTGCTTTGATCCATCCCACACAATTGTGGTCTGTTCTAATCACACACAGTGCATTTTGCAAAGCTTCCTTTTCCGAAAACAGCTAATGCCAATGAGCAATGTCATGACCACAGGCTGCGAGCTCTGTTGCTTTCCCGTCTCCTCTAAACCTGGACCCTTCTCTATCATCTAGTGCAAACTAACTGTAATTGAAAGATAAAGTTCAGTGACTGGAACTACGTTATGCATTGTAGTTATTTTAACAAGTTCTGCCTTTTCATTAAACATCACACCTCAGAGGATTTAGTTTCCAATATTTGTTTCCAGTGTTCTCATTGAAGATTCTAGCTCGAGCTTTTTGTAAAATAATTTATGATGTCTATCGTCCATTGTCCTCGCCTTACTTTTTTTTGCCTCAACTCTTTCATGTCTTCTTAAATGGATACCAACTTTTAAAGGTCATTTCCTTAAGATGAATAATTTGGTTTTCTGGGGGATGACTTAGTTGAGTATTTGCTCACACACTCTATTCAATAGTCTGCCCTGCACATTATGAAATATTCACGTATATCTAAATTAGGGCCACTGGCTTCAGGTAGCTGATGATATAAGGTAGACTTTACATAGAGTAAGAGTCATAGGTGCCGTTTAACAGTTGAGAGCAGAGAGACATGGCTCATGCTCTGGGGTTTGTGAAGATCAGTGATACACCTTTCCTACTGGTTGATTTTGGGTCCCGTTTGTGAAGAAATACAGCCTATGGGCAAATGCAGATCAAAATGTCGGTTTTGTTACTGATACATCAACTCAGAGGGCGAAGCATCAGGGCTGCAGGCAAAGGAAGTTGTGAGTGGCCCATGCTTGTTGGACACCTGGTCACAGTTGTGCCATCTGTAGAGAGTCCCAGAGCGATGCTGGCACAGCCTGCGTGGATGGAAACCAGGCCGAGGCAAAGCTTCCAGTTAAGGCTTTATTGGTAGATTCAATGCCAGGACAGCAAGAGTGAGGGGAAAGGGAGACGTGATGGGGGAAGGAAGGGAGCAGGTCAAGGTGCCCAGGGCATCGCTAACCTCATCCCCGCTTTGCGTGAGAGGCCTCTCTGAAACCCTGCAGCGACCTGGCTCTCTGGGCGCCCTGCGCTGCTCACCTCTTCAGCTGTGCCCTCAACACCACGGAGGTGCACTCTGCAAGGGCATTGGGAATGCCCTGTGTCCCGTTATTTTACAGCAATAGCAGCGAAGACCTTTTCTCTTTGTAGCAAGACTTGCCCTGGAAGAGTGTCCTTAGACTGTACAGTAAAAAGACAAATCGAAAGAAGAAGCAGACGTTCATTCATTTTCTATCCCCTAGGATTCCCACACCGCACACTTGCGGTCTGCCTGTGGCCACTGTCACTAGCTTGCAGCTGTGCCTGAGGGACAGTCGCCTGTACTTGGTGGAGATGGCCTGGCAAAGCTGTGTCCTGCGGAGAGCTGGGCAGGGGAAGTGACAGTGTGCAGTGTAAGAGCGACAGGAAAGCCTCTCTCTGCAGGGAGCAGCTCTGTCCCCACCAAACCCAGATTCCTGCTGTAGGTTCCGCTCAGGTGCACGTGACCCACAGAGATGACCGCCGTGGACCTGGGACGTCTCCTACCATCCGGTGCAGATGTGTCTGCTGAACAGCAAAAACTTGAGGACTGGGTGCTCTAATGGTTATGTCACCCTCGCTGGGCCCCAATGTGATGATGCCTCAGGATGGAGGTGGGGTGGCCCTTCTCCCGGTGTCCCCTGTGAAATAACTGTATACATGGAAAAGCAACCAACCAATTGGAAAAACACGTGATGGCATCCTACCTACTGGCAATTTTTCTCATTATTATGAATTGTTAACATTATTTATATTGCTGAGCACTTGCTAGCCACTGTGCACATTGGAGTATTTTTGACATAACTGCCACATTTCTGAGTTGGCTTTTGTCATTATCCCTGTTTTGCAAACAAGAAAAGTGAAGCTTAGAGTGGTTAAGAAACCTGTTCCAACATCACGTGGCAAAGTCAGGACTCTGGCATGTTCTTTCACACTGGCCATGGGTGTGAAACCAGCCCTGTGGCTCACCCCACATACTGAGGGATGGCAATTTCCAACTTGTTTCAGCTTTGCTTTCCTGGTACATAAAATCTATCCAGGTCATTGCCAGGCTTACACGAGGCAATACAGGTCGAGTACCAAGCACTGCACTAAAACTGACACATAGTAGGTGCTCTTGTCTGTTTTAGAATATCAGTTTATTTTCACTTTTTAGAATTTCTAGCACATCTCCAGTTCTTGATTTCCTTACAATGGCTCTGGTATGAGACATACATTAGTTAGCAAGCCTGTGAATGTATGCATTTGTTATTGGATATATAATGAACTCACAATCCATGGTGAATAAGTAGCTTCTCCCCCAAATGGAACTAGATGTGGTAAGCTTTACAGTAGACGCATCTATGGATCACTATGTTCTTACAATAGCCTGGATGTAATTCCATTTAAGCCATCAATTATCCCAAAGAAAGTAGGCTTTCATGATCTCTTATGCTTTAATTTTCTTAAGTTATAAGTTTTCATTCATATCAAAGTAAAGACCATTTTTCTTGGGAGGGAAAGTGAAAGTGAGACAGAGTCCATAGTCCACGTTTCTCTGTTATATTTGGAGCCAGGAAGATCTGATTCCAGCAGCTCATTTACTGGTCATACAGCCTCTGCAAACCGCCCCACTTCTCTCTCCTCAGTCGCCTCTGTGTGAAATGGGACTGATGATAACGTCTTTGCAGGTTTGTTTTTGTGTTTTTTTGTGTGTTTTTTTTGGTATGGATGAAACCTCATAAATAATTTTTTTGAATTTTGAATTTTTTTAAATTACAGTTCGCATTTCAGTTCGCATTCAATATTATTTTGTATTGGCTTCAGGTGCACAGCACAGTGGTTAGACAATCATATTTTACAAAGTGTTCTTCCCGATAACTCAAGTAGCCCTGGCCCCATACATCCATATTACAATAGTACTGCCTATGTTCCCTCTGCTGTACTTTACATCCCCGTGAATATTTTGTAACCACCAGCCTGTACTTCTCAGTCCCTTCACCCTTTCACCCAGCTCCCACACCCTTCCCCTCTGACAGTCTGTTCTCTGTATTTGAGTCCATTTTGTTTGTTCATTTATATTGTTCTTTGGATTCTACTTCTAAGTGAAGTCAGATGGTATTTGTCTTCCTCTGACTGGCTTTTTCCACTTAGCATGATACCCTCTAGATCCACCATGCTGTGTACGTGCATCACGTTTGTTTGTTTGTTACTGTCAACATTATGCGTGGCTTATTTGGTGAATATCGGATATGTGAGAGATGTTCCTCCAATATTGCTTTCCTCTTTCATTCACAACTACCCAAATCACATTTTATTTCTTATTTGTATGTTTTCTTGTTCCAACAGAGCTAAAATAGCATTTTCCACTTTTCTTTATAGTTTTTCTTAAGCCTGAGCTTTAGTCTTCTTCACCTGTGTTTGTTAGTATCTGCAGTATACTTTTATTTTGCTTTTATCTTTAGTTATGTGCCCATTACTAGAGTCTTTAACTAAAGCATCATAAAACAACTGTCCATGTAGGTATATTGGCCTAACATATTTATCCCCTGCCATATTTCCTTTGTAATTTCATTTTAAAATGTACTATTCTTTTGGAATAGGGTGCTTTTTCAGACTCATTTGCCATAGCTTATAGCTCTCATTCTTCTTTTTCTAAAAAAGTTTTAAATTTTTCACTTACAGTTGACATTCAATATTATATTATTTAGTTTCCTTCTTGACTTTTAAATTATTTACCCAGAACTAAAGTATAAGACATGGATGTGAATATGCCTAATATTTCCATTCTTGGCGATTTAGAAACTAACATGACCTGTTACTTTTCTCCAAGGTTTCTTCACATCTACACAATTCTCAGGTCTTTCTCATAATTTAATTTAGAATTAAATTCAAAGAAATAAATGCCTTTTTGTTTCCTCTGCTCTCCAGTGAGTAAAAGCCTATTGATAAGAAAAAAAAGTTTATCAGGCACTTTTTCACCAAAGATAAATTTCCAAGAAATGGTCATCACACTACTAGGTCTTATCAGTGAAAGACTTTAATAATAGCTTCTGGAAGGGAACACATGAATGTTTCATCTGCCAGGACTGTAACCAAATTAATTCTATTGGGAAATGGGCCTTCTAGAACATGAAAGACTGGAAGCAGAAAGGCTATTCAGTGAAAACTGGGAGGTGAGAAATTCTGCTTTCTCTCTGGAGTAGGATTTAAAGTTCCTAAGGTGAGTATTGCTATTGTGTGTGTGTGTGTGTGCGTGCGTGTGCGTGTGCGTGTGCGTGTGTGTATGCGCACGTGCACTTTGGCATGTGATCTTGCTACCAATAAGTAACTCACTCAAAATGATGTAGTTGGTAATAGAAGTAAAATTGGCAAGAAGATCCTCTCATCCTCCATTATCATGCTTTATTACTAAAATACGTTTAGGAAGAAATAGTGATCTTTGCATCTAAAGTAGAGAGAAGATAGTCTATCAGAGGAACACATTATGGTGGGGGGAAGTTTTTGTCATGAATTTTATCTGCAGAATGTGTCCACTGCTCCTTTTCTCTGACCAATCATATTCAATGAATAAAGCACTATGTTGAAGGCAAGATAGCCCAAAGCACATAGTTCCGTGTATTTTCTTGATCATGCCAGTGAAGGGAGTTGAAAATGAAATTGATGAGTAAATCTAAGGTGCCTCAAATGGATAACCCTAACCTAATCCTGGATGGTGATACAGCGTATGATAAATGTCCCAAGGACCCCAGCCATATTAGAATCCAAATGCAAGCTGGGTTTTAAGAAGACTATCCCACACAGGTGACTAAAGCCTAGTCATCAAGTAATCCAGAAAAGATAGACTCTCATATATTTGGTGATATGGTGTTTTGTAAACTAAAATGCTCAGATTTTGGATATGGTGTATTATAACTCACATAAAGATTTGAAATGTTACACTAAAGTTTTTTATGGCTACAACTATATAAAAGTCCTGTATTTACCTTAATAAGAAAAATCCCTACAGTATACCATTAACCAGATTGGTATTGGTGAATGTAATATGTATATGACATTACAACTTGCCATACATGAGTTTTTCTTGTGAGTCAATCTTTTGAACATTACATGGATATATACTAGTAGATGTTTTATGTAATTTGTCAGTGTTTGGCTTTTGAAAAATGTAATATTAGGCATACTTTAAAAATAATTCTTGACATGAATTTAGTTGTAAATTTTGACATTCATAATTGGCCTTTGGAAATACTGAGATTATAAAGCATTGAGAAATCAGTTTAATATTAAAGATCCTTATATTAAAAGTTAATGATGATTCCATTGCCCATAAAATACTTAAAGAATTTTAGACAATTTTCTTTGTCAGTTTCCTTGCATATAGATGTATAGGATTCTCTATACAATATAGGGATATTTACTTCTATATATGTCATACTTTGGTTTCACAGGAAGAGAATTCACTTTTATTTACATACCTGGCACTTGAGGAGGGCAGTCACGTGTCCATGTTTGCCTGAGGTGGCCTTAGAGTGTGTTCATTTTCCCAGAATCCTTATTAACAAAGGCCTCTTTCACGTTCAGAATGTCTCAATTTGAACAATAAAATGTGTGACTGTCCTTTGCTGCAGCCATGCCATCAAGGAGAGCCATCTCAACCTGTATCTCGATCCAGAATGCTTGATCCAAAAACTGCAAGAAGAAAAGAGAGACTTACAAATTTGGAGAAAATATTTAAGTTTATCACATAGTTTGCTGCTATAAGAATATATAGCAAGTTTTCCCCAATTTTAGCGCATATGGAAAAATGCATTCACTTAGATATTAAAGCTATGTCAAAATTTTTATTAAAAGAAGAGATAAGTTAAAAACCTGATCCTGAAAAAAAAGCATTTTCTGCTTGCTCACTATAGTCACCAGATTCTTCCGTGATCACTTCCCCGGTGATGAGAAACCATGTTAATTCTAGCCCTCTACATTTTGGTGTCTAAATCTGTTCTTTAGAGGGCAACTCATTCTAAATTTGTGAAATAAGAAAGCAACGTGGACCCGGAATACTTTACTATAAATCAGTGGTGGCGAACCTATGACACCCGTCAGAAGTGACACGCGAACTCATTTTTTTGGTTGATTTTTCTTTGTTAAGTGGCATTTAAATATATAAAATAAATATCAAAAATATAAGTCTTTGTTTTACTATGGTTGCAAATATCAAAAAATTTCTATATGTGACACTGCACCAGAGTTAAGTTAGGCTTTTTCAAAATGCTGACACGCCGAGCTCAAAAGGTTCGCCATCACTGCTATAAATATATAATGATGCTTATGTAAAATGTGTAAAATGGGTGAAAGAAAAGAGCCAATTGTTTCCTGCATTACCAAGGAGAGCTGTGTGATGGATGTTATCTGGACGTTCCACCACCATCAAGGGTCAGTGGGTGGCCCCATTGAGTCTTGACCATGGTCTTTAACTAACTCCATCTCAGGACCAGCCAGACAAGGAGGTATCAGGTCAGATGATTGGGGGGTCATTGCAGAGAAGTAGGCTTCCTGAGAAGTGGACAGTGAAGTGAAGAGATCGTGAGGGTTTCTGGGCACAGTCCTCCTTATTTCCACAGGTAAGACGTAGTGCACTGAATGCTATTCAGCTCGAGTTTGCAGACTCTTAGATTTCTGTAATATTTTCAATTAAGGCATAGATTATTTAAATTTTAATGGGATTGCCAAAAAAAAAAAGATTTTCAGATGTACAAGACATCCCTTTCCTTCGACCTTGTACTCTCTGATTCTCCTGTCGTAAACTCTGCAGCCAAAGGAAGCTCACTGTCTGCCTGCTTCTCCTCCTGCTCTGAGAGCCACCCTTCTGTCCAATAATTCTCAGCACAGTTGATCAACTAAATAGGGATCTTAATGTAATTTTGGAGTGGATGCTCATGTGGTCTCTTCTGAGGAAGAAAAACTAGCTGCAAGGGTCCATTTTGTCTTTCTTCTTTTCCTTGAACAAATAATCTCCACCAGTATATCATGGCTCTAGACAGTTTGGCACAGTGAATAGAGCATCAGTTCGCAGACTGAAGAGTCGCGGGTTTGATCTCGGTCAAGGGCATGTACTGGTACCTCGGTTGCAGAGACTCACAACCAATCAATGTGTCTCTCTCACATCAATGTTTCTCTCTGTCCCTTCCCCTCTCTTCTCCTCTCTCTAAAAATCAATGGGAAAATATCCTCAGGTGTGGATTAACAAAAAAATGCACTGTCATCTTTTTTTCCCATTTACTGTACCTAAAAGTTTCTCATATGTTAGGATTAGATAAAATTACAGTTTTGCATTTTTTCATGACTATAACATTCATTTCACAGCCATTTATATATACAGTTCAATGATCTTTCTTTCAGAATGGTAGTGCCATTTTCAGAGTAATACTCTGTACACAATTACTTTTGAAAAGGCATTGAATTTACATTTCAATTAGGCACATACAGTTTTTCTACACATTATTTTCCCTCTGTCTTAGCGGACTCATTCTCGCAGAATGGACCTTTCTTGTACAGTTTGTAGGATAGGACCTAAGTTTGATGATCTGGCTATTTGACTCAAATAAAATTGCTTGTCCTTCTAAAGTTAAAAAAGTTGGTTTTGTAATTATCCAACAAGACAAAGGAAAGATATTGTATTAATTTTTAGGTTGAACCATAAATCATAAATCATTGCATAAAAAAAGTATCTAGAAGGTAAAACAGATTCATCTAATGCTTAATCACGCCGTTTTCAAGCAGATAGATCTCTTCATTTTAAATTCCAAGCAGAGTTTCTTTCTCCCAAATTAAATTTCACCTTTGGACAGATGGGTCTTTGCCCGGAGCACAATTGATCACAGCAAATGCTTGCTGGGAGCAGTGTTATAAATCAAAGGGCTTAGTGCCTGGATCAGATAACCAGGCATGGCAGTCTTAACTGTATTCAGCTGCAGACTTTCACCATCTGATTAATGGAGATTATTTTACTCTCTGTTAGCAACATATCATAACAAACTTTAAAGATGGCTTCAAAAATATAAAAAATGTTTTGCTACTTTAACATGCATTATTATGAGGCCAAGAAACCTAGATTGCTGGTGTCACAGCAATGATATCTGATTATAATAATTTATTTCATTAAAAATTCTTGCTTGCTTTTGCAAGGATACAGATTATAAAAACAGGAAACAAAGTTGCTTAAATTTGTTACTTGGTCTTCTGTATCGGGATCAGTCAAGATATTGATCTTAACATGCATAAATTCAATACTTGACTATTTAATACGACTAATGTATTATTAATTAGCATTTACTTATGCAGTATTTTTAAAAGTTATTTCTTTTTAAAATTCCTTTTTAATTGAATTTGTTGGGGTGACACTGGTTAACAAAATTATACAGGTTTCAGATGCACAATTCTACAACACGTCATCTGTACACTGTATTGTGTGTTCACCACCCCAAGTCAAGTCTCTTTCCTTTCTATTGTCAAAGACAAATATTATGTTTTTATTTTCCTTTTTTAATCTCTTAATTATCTATTTCATAAGTATTAGTAATACAATAAAAATGCATAGATGGGAACTGTGTCATTTCAAAAAGCAAAATTAACCTTAGCTATCCTGTAGATGCCTCACTAGATTCCTTATATTTGGCAAAATGCACTGACAACTGTCGGAGGCACTCCCAGGCTCAGGAGTACAGGCCTCTATCAGTAACCAGAATCTTCTAGTCCAGGGGTGGGGAACCTTTTTTCTGCCAAGGGCCTTCGGGTAGTTATAACATCATTCTCAACCATACAAAATTTGGTCAAATATTTAATTAACTCATCCCTAATGCCTTGGCAGGGCCAGACCAAATGATTTTGCAGCTGGACATTCCCCACCCTTGTTCTGGTCAGACAGATTTCTTTTAGCTAAAAAGACAAAATAGTCTTATAGAAGCAAAACTAAATGACATGATCTCATCAACTACTAAAATGTTTAGTGGTTGTTTGTTTAGTTCAAAGATAAACATAAAATTTTTATTCTGCTTGAAGTTTTATTTAAATCCAAGAAAAAAATTTTGGAAGAATAACAGACATTACCGATAATGTAAATAAATATTTTCCTTGATCTGAAAATTGCCTTAAAGTTAATAAGTAAAATGATAAACACACTAACAAAAAATGGGCAAAGGATATGAATTGACAATTCATAGAAGGTAAGAAATTGCCCACAAAAAAATGATGAGAAAATAGTCTGCAGGTATGCACACATGCAGAAATCAAAGGAAGAAAGGATAACTTTTCAAACTGCTTGATCTATATAGCTTTTGATTTTTTAAAATCAATCATACTAACCCTGCACTGGTGAGTATGCAAATTTAGAGGAAATTTTCCAATATTACATGAATTATTTTTGTTTTGTATATGTTTTACAAAACAATTTTCATATGTAGTAGTAATTTATCCTTAAACTTTAATTAAGGATATTTGCAAAGTTTTAACTACAAGGATGCCCTTAAAGTGTTGGAAACATGTTAAATAGCCTAAAGTGGGAATTGATTGATTATTATGTATGTAATTTATAGCTAATAAAATAGTGCAATAGAAGCATGTCTAATATTATGCAAAGATAATGTCTCCAAATATTTTTAAAATTTATCTTTATTATTGAAAGTATTACAGATGCTCCCCTTTTTCACCCATCAACCTCCTCCACCCTGCCCTTAACCCCTTCCTAGTCCTTCTCCACACTATTGTCTGTGTCCATGGGATATCCATATATGCATATAAGCTCTTTCATTAATCTCTTCCCAACCCCTTACCTCTGAAATTTGTCAGCTTGTTGGGTAACTACACATACACACAAGAACACACACGCGCGCGCGCGCGCGCACACACACACACGCACACACACACACACACTCACCCCAGACAGGAGTTAATCTAACAGGATAATAGTGATAACATTATTAAAAATAATTATAAGTGTGATTTTAACTTCCTTCTTTTTGCTCATTTATATTTCCTAAAGTTTCTATATTATCCATCTATATAATAGAATAATATTTGGAGACGCTTCCGCCTTAAGCTGGTTTGGCTCAGTGGATAGAGCATCAACCTGCAGACTGAAGGGTCCCAGGTTCAATTCCAGTCAAGGGCTCATGCCTGGGTTGCAGGCTCGATCCCCAGTGGGAGACATGCAGGAGGCAGCTGATCAATGATTCTCTCTCATCATTGATGTTTCTATCTCTCTCATCTCTCTTCCTCTCTGAAATCAATAAAAATATATTTTTAAAAAACAAGATGCTTCCTATGAAAGTCTCTTGGTTATCAATTACCCACCCCCAACCATTCATACTACACTAGAGGCCCGGTGCACGAAATTCATGCACTGGGGGGTGTCCCTCAGCCCAGCCTGCACCTTCTCCAATCTGGGACCCCTTGGGGAATGTTCGACTGCCGGTTTAGGCCCAATCCCTGTGGCAGTTGGACATCCCTCTCACAATTCGTGACTGCTGGCTCCCAACTGCTCACCTGCCTGCCTGCCTGATTGCCCCTCGCTGCTTCTGCCTGCCAGCCTGATCACCCCCTAACCACTCCCCTGCCAGCCCAATCAACACCTAACTGCTCCCCTGCCAGCCTGATTGCCCCCAACTGCCCTCTCCTGCCAGGCTGATCACCCCTAACGGCCCTCCCCTGCAGGCCTGGTCCCCCCCAACTGCCCTCCCCTGCAGGGCTGGTTGCCCCCAACTTCCCTTCCCTGCAGGCTTTGTCCCCCCCCCCAATTGTCCTCCCTCCCCTGCCGGTCCCCCCCCCAATTGTCCTCCCTCCCCTGCCGGCCTGGTCGCCCCCAATTGCCCTCCCCTGCTATCTTGTGGCGGCCATCTTGTGCGAGGGTGTGATAGTCAATTTGCACATTACCTCTTTGTTATTTAGGATTAGTAACTTTTCATTTAAACTAACCTGAGGGGAGAGCAAAGGCAGCCCAGAGAAAAGCAATGAGTTAACATTCTGAATGCATTTTTGAAAACTGACGGTAGAAATAATACAACAAAACTTCTATTTTTTAAGATCCAGCTTTTCTGAGAAAGAAAACACACAAAATAAGAAAGAAAAGACAGAAAAGTTTATATATTCCCAAAGGCTACAACCTAGAAGATTTTGTGGTAGTTAAAAATGGCTGCAGTTTTCCATTCTTGCCTATATTTACATGCGCTTTGCACTGAGCCCTTGCAGGGTCTACCTGAAGAGAACACAGCAGAGGTGGGCATGTGCTACGCGGCGCCTCTGCCTCAGCGGCCAGGAGCAGTTATCTCTGGCAGACTCCTGCTTCTTCCAGACAAGCCAGGTCAGCCTCAAGGCAGGTCCGTGCTTCCCTAGAGCACGGTCAGGTCACCACAGTCAGCTCCCCTGTCCCCGACCACCAGCTGTTCACAGATGAACGCTCAAGCCCAGTCAAAATCAGCCCAAACTGGGGGGAAAAACAAACAACAACAAAAAAACAAACGAACTAAGCCAAGCCCTAACTGACAGGAACCACGATAATGAGTACATTTTGTTTTGTGCTGCTGATGTTTTGTGCGGGTCTGTTCTGTAGCTCCATATTGACAAATGTAGAGCATTAAGTTTAAAATGGGGAGCGTAGGGACGAACATCAGGCGTGCTATCCTAGTCCTTTTCACAGCACTGGGATCATTACACGGTGCTGGGAAAGTCACAGTTCGGGCCCTCGTTCCCCTTTCAGCCTCTGCTGCTCTGGTATTGTGCAAACCGGAGTCGTGAACTTGGCCTGGACACTGTTAGGATTACAGACGGTCAGACCCCAGCCTACACATACTGACCCAGATCTGCATTTTAACGCCGTACCCAGCTGATTCTTAAGCACAGGAGTTTCAGAAGAATTCGTGTCACTTCAATTTATAATCACAGTATTATGAGAATTAAGTGAGATAGTATTCCTGGCTCAGGGATGAAATATAATCTGTGTGCTATGTGTTGAACCTTGCTGAGAGAAGCAGTCTTATGAACACAGAGAAGCAGTCTTATGAACACAGAGAGAGAAGAAGTCTTATGCACGCAATTTCTCGACCCTCTCGCCACAAGGAATGGCCTTGGACCTGGGGCACTCACTACCTTACAAGAGGCAAGAGTGTGCATAGCCTGATTGCCTTGTGGGGAACTAGCTTTCCCTGTTTCAAACCCAGAGTGCACGTCTTTGTTCTGCTTCGGTGTACGCGTCCTGCGGCACCCGACCAATCTTACTACTGTATCTGTCCCCTGAAGGGAGGAGACGAAGGCCTCCCATGGTCGCACAGGAGCTTATCTGCATGCCATTGGCCTACGTCAGCTGCTGGGAGGTACTGGCTGGCCAAGGGGGACAGACGCCCACCACGGACGCTGACCTTGCTCAGTCTCTTCTCTATGGCCAGTAGAGTCTTGTTCCCTCCAGGGCTCTCCACTGTGCTGTGTCTTCCGTGCCTCCCCCAGACCATGATGCAGTGGGAGAAGTGATAGACGACAGATGCCCGATGCTCAAAAAGTTCATATGTGGAAGCCCTGGCCTCCAGAACCTCAGCCTGTGACCTTACTTGGAAACAAGGTCATTGCAGATGTGGTGAGTGAAGAGAAAGTCATGCTGGATCCAATATGACTGTGTCCTTGTAAAAGGGAGAAATTTGGGGAGAGAGAGAGAGAGAGAGAGAGAGAGAGAGAGAGAGAGAGAGAGAATGCCATGTGAACATAAGGAAGAGATCAGGGTGGTGTGTCTCCAAGCTGAGGACTACCAAAGATTGCACCGGAAGCTACACGAGAGATGTGGAACCGTCTCAAAATGAATCAACCCTGCTGGCTCTGATTTGGATTCCCAGCCTGCAGATCTGTGAGACGATGCATTTGTGCTGAGAAGCCGCCCAGTCTGGGTGCTGTGTGTGGCAGCCCCGGCCAAGGAATGCACTGCGCTCAGTGGGATGGTCCTTTTCACTCCTGGACCAGAGAACACTTCTCTTTTAGAGGATATTTCTGGTTCCTTTTCTTTATCCCAGCTTTATTAAAAGTCTGTGGATCTTGGAGCACAGAGGAAAAGGAGGCATTAATTACTCCTGTTATGCTTTTTCCTAAAACCCCTATGAGATCTGATACAATGAAATCCTTTAGGTAAAGGATTTTGGTTCTGATTTGAATGTTTCCTCAAGGTTGTCATCAGATTAGAATTTCAGTCTACCATTTTCAGAGTTAACATTACATGAGCTCGGACTATTGAGTCATAATTATCATTTAAATCATTAATTTTATTGGCTTTTTGAGCCTTGTTCTGGCAGTAAAATGAAGGCTGGGTGGGGCTGAGCCAAGCCCAACCTCCTGCACTGCTGATTTCTCCTGACACCCGGGGTGGTTTCAGTATCATCGAGACCTGACGCCAATGGCCGTTCAGCTCTTTCAAACTGGAAACTGCACCTTCTTAAAATGCAGTTGCCATGGAAACAGCCGAGTTCTGGGATTTTGTTTTCTGAAGGTATGGAAAGACTCAGTGGCAGTGTAAGAGCACACGGCGTGACATTAACATGTGCAGCTCTCTGCTGCTTTTAAATTGAAGTCGAGATGGAAAGAATAGGGCACCGCAGTGTTTTCACGACACGTGCCAAGGAACTCCTGTTGGCCCCTAGTGCTGCATCTGATTGATTGATTGATACCCACCCTTGGTTCCCAAAGGTTACTGAGACAGCTTGAGTCCTTGAAGTTGCTACTAGACAAGCGGACAAATGTGCACATATTTCCACCATTTTTAATCACATCCTCTGAAAAGGTAGCTCTTCGTCAAACCGAAGGTTAATGAATTTTCTTTGTCGGGCCATAGCTGGACTGCTCCTTTATTCTTATCCCAATGCCATGGCCTCTTGGTGGCCTTTTAATTAAGATGTGGTCTTGCTACCCCTTCTTCCCCCCAAAAAAGAGGACTGAACCCTTCCTACCTTTCACCGGGACCTCTCACCACGTTCAGGTGATTATGCATCAGGAGCAAGGCCCCAGGGGCGTTGTCATGATTTGGAGGTGAAATCTCAGGGAACAGAATTTCTATCTCAGCCTCACACTGACCTTGAGTTCATTAAAACAAGAGTTGATATATTGTAATGGGAGTGGCTGTAATAATGAAAAAAATGTGGCCCAGCTCTGTAGCTAAAATAGGTTTCTTTTCCTGATTCCTGCTGTGGGCCTAAAGGAGTGTTACGAAAGATGCTATCAGAAAGTCATCAGTCATGTACGCACTATAAGTGACTTTTATCAGAACCTTCTGGAGTCCGGACAGCGGGTTGTGATGGAGGGACCCACAGCGTAGCAACCAAACCAATCAGGGTTCAAGTCATGGCTCTGCTGTTTGCTCTAATGTTTCCATAGTTACCACATTTTAATGTTGGATAGAATAGTTAGTTATGTCAATTCCAAATGATACAAAATTATGGTGCCAGGAAGGGTCATTGATAAAAGGACTAAACATAACAACCGAAGTAAGTTAATTAATCTCTCTGTTCACCTCTCATCGCCATAGCTAAGAACCTTACCTAGCACATAATAGCTACTGAACAAGTAGCTGCTAATGATGGATACACTCAATCTCTCAATTTATTCCTCTATCAAAAGGTGATAATAAAGCTATTTCATGGAGTTGTTTTAAGGTTAGCAAATGCTTAATGAGATGGCCCAGAATATTGTCATATTCAATAAATTGCACCATTTATTCTCCAACTAGACAGTGGGTCATTTGAGGACAACAACTATTAATCTACACTAATAAAAGAGAAACATGGTAATTAGCGTACGACCGCTACCCTTCCCATTGGCTAATTAGCGAGATATGCAAATTAACTACCAGCCAAGATGGCGGCTAATTTGCATACTGCAGGCAGGGCCCGACAGTGCCAACCGCCAGCTCGCCTCCATCCAGGGCTGGCGGCAGAGGTCCCTGCCCTCATCCGGGCCTCCCGTGAGGACCCGGGGCTGGCAGGTGGGACCAAAGTGTTCGACACCCGCTCCGCCCTCATCTGGGCCTCCCGCGGGGTCCTGGGGTTGGCGGTGGGGCCGCAGCTATTGGGTACCCGCCCGGGTATCCCCTGTGCTACGGGCCAGGCGGCAGCCGCGATCTGCCCACTGGCGCATCCCATGTGCTACCCAACTCGGGCGGGCAGGTCGGGGGCATGCACGGCAGCCTCAGTCAGTGCCTCAAGCCCCAGCAGCAGCAGCAGCAGCAGCAGCAGCAGCAGCAGCAGTGGCAATAGCAGTGGCGGCAGTGCCCCCGACCTGCCCACCCAGGTGTGAGCGGCCCCAAGCGGGCAGTGCTTTCCATCAGTCGGTTGGCGCACACGCATCCAGGTGAAATCACCAGCGCCTGCTTTCCCACAGGCCTGAGGCCTGAGCTGGTGATCCCAAAGGCCTGATAGCCGGGCAGTGGAGGCCGTGTTGGGACTGGGGAGTGGTGAGCAGGCAGAACATGGCCCTGATTGGGCCAGTCGCTATGACGCCCACTGTAGCCAGCACACCGCCTGATCAGGGGGCCAGCAGCCAACCTCGCAGCCCCTCCCCCCTGCAGGCCTTCCCCTGATCAGACTCTCCCATCCACATCGAGAGCAGGGTGCTCAGAGCCTGGACCCTTCCTGGCAGCCCCGAGTCCCTGGGGTTAAGAATTCTGATGGCCCTGCCCAGAGAGTAAAGGTGCCTGAGGGGCAGGAACAGGGACCACAGGCCCTCAGGGAGCACTGCAGAGTTGGCAATGAGAGGAGAGGGCCTGTGAAGGGGGAGAAGGTGAAACCAGTGGACATCAGCCCAGAATCCAGCCCTTCCCCTCCAGAGGCAGCAGGACCTAAACCCCAAACCCCAGCCAAAATTGGAAGAGCCTGAGGGAGCTTCAGGAAACTCTACGCAAAGCTGCACATTGAGAATGAGAGATTTCGTGAGGCCCTGACCCAGACCACGCTGCGGCTGGAGCAGCTCAAGGTGGAGCTGGAGCACGCCATGCAGAGGCAAGAGCACTTTGCAGAGAGGCCGGCCATCCTGGAGCTGGCAAGATTTGAGTGCAGGGCCCTGGAGTGCAAGGCCGCTGAGCTGGAAGAGGAGCTGAAGGGCCTGTCCAATCTCTGAGCTGACAACCAGCGCCTCAAGGATGAGAATGTGGCCCTGATCTGCGTCATCAGCAAACTGTCCAAGTGACCCCGGAGGACTTGCTCCTGCACCCGCATTTATACAGCTGCTTTTCCACATGCACCCCTTCCCTGTGTGAACATGAGTGATAGGGCTGTCGAGGAGTCTCTGAGAAGCCATAACCTTCCTTGAGATCTCCAGGTTAGGAGGGGAGGACAGAGCCCCCAGGAGCCAAGGGGGCCATCTGAGGCCAGGTAGGGGGACCAAGGCTGCAGGCAGGAACAGAAAGGAACTGGGGATCAGGAAGTGCCAAGACCAGTAGCCAGGACCAGAGTGGTCACCCAGAGGTCCCCTCTCACGTGTGCTGCCACCAGTCACACGTGAGAGGCCCTGAGCAGGGATCCTAGAATGTGCCAAGCATCCCGCCGGCCTGGGTCAGGTGAGCCTGTATATAGGGTCTGTGTGCAATAGGGAGGGATGTCTTCTATTTTTTGCTGCCCCCTCCCCATCGCTCTCCTTGGCAGGGGGAGAAGGTCTTTTTCAGACATAGCATAGGCACCACAAATTAAAATTGTGGAGTTGCCAAAAAAAAAAAAAAAAAAAAAGAACAGGCTGGCTGGCCAAATACCCCCTCTCTTCCCAGCCCCCCCCCACCCCGCCAGCCACATCCTTGACCAACCTGCCCCACCACAATAGGCCCACAGCCCCTCCCCGTGGCTATCTGCCCCTGATTGCACCCCCCCACCCCA